>NC_064631.1:143636917-143945888 GCF_023864275.1 Schistocerca cancellata | reverse complement strand
TCCTTCAGGATGACGACATCACTCGACTAGAGCGGCCAATATGTTCTCCAGCAATGAACCCTTTCGAACATGCCTGAGATAAATTGAAAAGGGTTGTTTATGGACGACGTGACCCACCAACCACTCTGAGAGATTATCGCCGAAGCGTCGTCGAGGAGTGGGGCAATCTGGACCAACAATGCCTTGATGAACTTGTGGATAGTACGACACGACGAATACAGGTCTGCATCAATGCAAGAGAACGTGCTACTGGGTATTGGTGGAGGTACCGGTGTGTACAGCAATCTGGACCACCACTTCTGAAAGTCTCGCTGTATGGTGGTACAACAGGCAATATGTGGTTTTCGAGAGCAACAGAAAGGGCGGAAATTACGCTTATGTTGATCTCTATTCCAATTTTCAATTTCTCGATACCGAGGTGATGCAAAACTTCTTTTGATGTGTGTATAACAGACGTTGTAAGCCAATAAATAAAATAGATACAGACGTGCAGCTCTCTGGGATGACAGATATGCTGCAATGCTATCATCTGAGATAGTGTTTGTTGAAATCCCATGTAGCTTTTAAAAGTTGTTAATTCAGAGGTTCATTGTGAAAATGTTTGGTCACCGTAAATATCAACTTCATTAGTTTTAAAGATACTGAAAATATTCAAATACCTTATGGGACTGCAGCTGGGTGACATCGTCGACAACTGCTGATATTTTGACAGCAGCACACCCGCAGGTTTTGGCTTTAAAAGAGCAGTGTGTGTTCCTATAGGAATATTGACAGTTGTCGACGATGTCACCTGGCAGCATTCCCATAAGTTATTTGAACATTGTACATTCTGGGAGAAACTAAGATCTCGCATTGAAAATACTGCTCTATCATTGCATGTGTCACATTTTAATGAGATCGCCAATGTGTTCAGATGTGCTTCATTATTTGTCTGTGAAGTATTGTCGGATTTCGAAGAGCTGTCACAAGCCATCTTGCAGGTCGTCTCAGAGTCCACCACTGCTGTTGAATTCCTCATTCTGCTAAGTGAGCTCCCCCTTCTGAGATTTGCCCCATTTCCATCCATGCTGCTTGGCTTTGTACCTGCACTCGCCCGTACCGGTCACCTAGCAGGATCGGCCGTGCCCTGATTCTGGGTCCGTTAGCACTCAACTGTACAACAAATTCACCTTACCTCGTACAAAACCTAGGCAGCCGATTTGAACGCTAACATAGATGGAACGTTACAGCGGGATGACTCAATGATGGATAGACTGGACTCGTTTAATGTTTTTGGATTTTCAAAAGCTCGATTTGTACTGGCCGAGTTTTTTAGGCAAAAGGTTAAGCAACCAGTATATGGGATTTTGGCAAACGTTTGCTGTACAGCAATCGGTGACCGGATACTCAACCGCATGAGCTGTGTGACGCTACCTAACGGTTTTCTGCTGAGTAGGAAGTCTCTCCCAGCCACTGTGACCGAGAGGTTCTAGGCGCTACAGTCTGGAACCGCGCTCCTGCTACAGTCGCAGTTTCGAATCCTGCCTCGGGCATGGATGTGTGTGATGTCCTTAGGTTAGTTAGTTTTAAGTAGTTCAAGTTCTAGGGGACTGATGACCATAGATGTTAAGTTCCATAGTGCTCAGAGCCATTTGAACAATCAACTCAAAATTGATAATTGTAAGTAGAGCATTTTTCATCATCAGGTATGGCGTCCGGAAACGCATACATTTCCAGAAACTGGGGTAAGAAACTTTTACAACTGCCGGTTCTGTAGCGACATGCAAAACGCTTTTCGCCGGCAGCGCCAATAGCGCAATGGCCAAGGTAATTGGCTCGGCATGGGAGAACCTGGGTTCGAATCTCGAAGAAACCTAGCGGATATTATTCTTTTCGTCTTTATTTTTCCACATCTCAACTGACAGGGATAGGACGGTTAATAAGGTAAGTAAATCAATAAGGAATGATAATAATAAGGTAGGCAAACTAATTTCCCAAACGCCGTGAGTTGGTAAAGTATTAAACTTTTAAGCCTTGTCACATGAAAAGAACTCCGAGTAAGAGTGCTGCGAATTACTCACAATGGATCACATACAGCCAACCGCGCGACGCTTGTTTACAGCGAGGCACGGGACAGAGTGCACGCGCGGAGAGTTATGTTGTCCCGGTTGCCTCTCCGTCATATCATAGTTGTGAACCTGGAAGAGTGAAGGTGTCCAGCACGAGCCTTATAGAAGTCAATCGGAAAGAGTTGTTTTCCGTCATTAGGCTGCCACGAACATCGCGGATACATGTAGTGTTTTTTCCATAGTTAATGCGCCGAATGAAATACGTTTTGTGAATGAATACAGTGCCCTTTCGTAAGTAACAATGACGAGTACTGCATGTAGTTTGTAGTAATTAGCTCGTCTTTTTATGCTGTAGTAACTAGTTATTGTTTGTTGTGTCATATCTTTCGAGATTCGAAGCCGGGTTCTTCGAGTCCCAGCCAGTTACCTTGGCCGGTGCGCTATCAGTGGTGTCGCCGAATAGCGTTTACCATGTGGGTGCAGAAGCGGCAGTTATATATGTTTCTTTCCTCGATTTCTGGAAAAGTTTGCGTTTGCGGACTCCATACCCGATGATGAAAAATGCTCTATTTACAATTATCTATCGATCCCTCCAATTTTGAGTCGACTGCTCTTCACAACGTTTAGGGGTGATTTTCTCAAAACCTCGGTGGTGTTGACCCAAAATATCTTACAGTCCTTCGTTTTAGGTTGTACACAAGCGACCTGCCAAATTTGAGCCGAATCCGTTGGCCGTGTCTGAGGCCTTCCCCTTGTTAGAGCCATTTCAACCAGTAGCTCTCTAAACGGCATCTCACACGAGCAAACCAGCTGCTATTTCCTTCACCTGATGTTGCTCGCGGTCAGCGGGGTTTCGTACTCAGTACGCGTTCACGACCCGGTTCTCATGAAAACTGTTACTAGTGTATTCGACTAAAATGCTGAGATTGTCGGAGATTCCAGGTCCTCGCGCACAGTTACGGGACGTGGCGCAGTGTCCGTGGAGTGGCAGCTATTAGGGCGGTCATTTTTGTAGGGACGAGGACAGCCCATTTAATGAGGGGCGGCTGGCCGGGACGGGCGGAGAGCCCATCAATCTCCGGCCAGGGCGCAGCCGCTACATCGGCCTCGCCTGCCCTGCCCTGGCCAGTGCCCGGGGCGAGAAGCCAATCAATTACGCTAGCGGTGCCTCTGTCCGGCAGTTTGAAAGGGGGGAGGGGGAAGGGGGTAGGGGCAGGGTAGAGGCTCCCACACCACTTCCGCTTTCCCTGCACTGCAGAAAGCTGCCGGCGACGAGCCCACTCGCTGACAAACAAATCTGCAATTCAAAACCTGTTGGCCCGGCGGGACTCTCGCCAGACGGAGGCAAGCGCCGTGTTTACTCCGGGCGGCAATTCTTTTTACGCTGCTCTGATCACAGAGGGCAAACGTCACTAAGAAACTACACGGTGTCCGGACATTTGCCACGCCGGACATTTGCCACGATTTTACCTGCTCCGAAGGGTTGGGTCCATTGTCTCCCCCTCCTCCTTCTTCTCCTCCTCCTCCTCCTCCCCATCGCTTACAGAGCCTTTCCGCTGGTTTACTTAACATAGAACCAGAATCTCTTTGGATTTTCCGCCACATTTCTAAAGAGAGTGTTTCGTTGTGGAAACTATTAAATGCATCACGCATTGAAATCCGCACCAAATTTCGAGCCTCAGTAAAACTTCGCCAATCTTGGAGATTTTGCGTTCGTCTAAATTATACTTACATTTTTCGGTGCTCCTGCAGCAGCTTTCTGTCGTGTTTTGTGTACCGTGGGGGATCAGTTCCGTCTCTTATTAATTTATTTGGTATGCATCTCTCGAGTGCTGTTGATACTACTTCTTTGAATATAAGCCACATATGGTCTTCACATACGTAGTTTGGAAGGATTGGAGACTGTCTCTTAGAAAGACGTCAACCGAATTTTTAGTTGCTTTTATAAATAGATACATTTCGCGTTTAGTTTTGGTGAATTTCTTTGTTACGGAACTGAACCTCGCTACGACTGTGTGTTCACTAATCCCTGTATCCATCGTGATGCTCAGGATTATTTGTGGCTAAGAGGTCAAGTGTGTTTTCGTAACCATTTATGATTTGAATTGCAAAATGGTTCAAATGGCTCTGAGCACTATGGGACTCAACTGCTGTGGTCATAAGTCCCCTAGAACTTAGAACTACTTAAACCTAACTAACCTAAGGACAGCACACAACACCCAGCCATCACGAGGCAGAGAAAATCCCTGACCCCGCCGGGAATCGAACCCGGGAACCCGGGCGATTTGAATTGCCTCATGAACTAATTGTTCAAAATAATTTTACAAAAAGCATTTATAACAATTACGGAAGTTGTTTTCTATCTACAATAGGGTCTGAAAATGTATTTTTGTCAACATACGGAAAGTAGATTGAAGTCACTACCACCTATAGTTGTATGAGTAGGGTACCTATTTGTGATGAGACTCAAGTTTTCTTTGAACTGTTAAGCAACTGTTTCATCTGAGACCGGGGGTCGGTAAAAGGAGCCAGTTATTAATTTATTCCGGTTGTCGAATATAAACTCTGCCCATACTAAGCCATAGGAACTAGCTGCTTCAATGTCGCTCGTGAGCTGGAACACACATTACATTATTTTTCCTTAAGTTGTGCTTCTTGTTTCTGTTGTAGTGCAGATCATTACAATTGGCTTCAAATGGCTCTGAGTACTATGGGACTCAACTGCTGAGGTCATTAGTTCCCGAGAACTTAGAACTAGTTAAACCTAACTAACCTAAGGACATCACACACATCCATGCCCGAGGCAGGATTCGAACCTGCGACCGTAGCGGTCTCGCGGTTCCAGACTGCAGCCCCAGAACCGCGCGGCCATTTCGGCCGGCGCAGATCATTACAATTACGGCTTTTCCCTCTAAAACCTAGGACGCTTTCTCTGTGGCCCTGTAAATACCAGAACTAAACAATGTAGAACAACAACGTATGTTACAAGCACAGCATTCTGTATTACTTCATTTTCTTATTTCTAATATTTTAAAACTGTACGTCGACTTTAGATTACATGTCAATCATAGATGTTCTTATTTCTATTTAGTGAACGTATTTTCAGTCACGTTTTGAACACTGTCACGCTACACTTTATTAACTAATGTTTCGCCGCAAGGGATATCGCATTTTTGAGAGTAAATTCATATGGAGTATGTCGTTCTTCTTTTCACACATTCACATACCAATTTCTTCTTTCCTTATTGTCTTTAGGGCATGCAGTTGTAGTAATTAAAGTAGGCACAAATGCAGTCATCAAAAAGAAATGATTAGCGTACATTCGTATTCTCTTTACGTCGTTCCTTTCTTGCTGCTCCCATGGTGATGGACTGTTTCTGTCGCAATCAGTAAGCGTGAAAGTAAGCTACCGTACAGGCAGAGGGATCTATATTTATACTTGGCAGAACTAATTACATACTGACATAATCGTCGGTATTGCTTTCGTTTCCCAAAAGTTATAGATATTTAGATTTCGGAAAAGAAGCTCTGTATTTGGCCAAGATGTCGAAGAAGACGGTCCCTTACGTACTTGTTGTATCGAGTAAGATGTGGAGACGGCGGTCTGAAAGCGGACAGAAGAAGTACGAGGAAGGGCGTCCCTTACCTGAGGGATCGCTACCGAGAGAAGGGGCAAGTGTCGCAAATGTCCGGCATTCAAACTACACTAATCCTGTTATTCGATTTATGACTTCCAGAGGTCGTCTCCGTGGTAGTTAGGATTCTTTCAGCTGGTGGTGTCCCAGTTTGAATCTGGATTATGACGTACTGATCGCTGAAACAACCAGTTTCTCTCTGCCGCTCTATTTACGAAGTTCTAGTTTCGTGGTGGAGCTTCATTAAGAAGTAATGGAGTGCACAAACGTAGGTTCGGTGTCCAGAACGACACATACTATGCACTGGCCGTCCGTCGTGGTCTCAAAAAATTCACGACAACCGAGCGAGGTGGTGCAATGGCTGGCACACTGGACTCGCTTTCAGGACGACGACGGTTCAATCCCGCGGCCGGCCATCCTGATTTAGGTTTTCCGTGATTTCCCTAAATCGCTCGAGGCAAATGCCGGGATGGTTCCTCTGAAAGGGCACGGCCGGCTTCTTTCCCCTCCTTCCCTAATCCAATGAGACCGATGACCTCGTTGTTTGGTCTCTTCCCCCAAACAACCCCCAATTCACGACATCCAATCTGCGGTTCGTTCTAAATATACATTTTAACTTAATTTTTCACAGAACACGAACGAATAACACAAATAAATCGAGGAGTATAACGATTCCAATGTATAGTGACTTGCTTAGTGATCATTCATTACTAACTTCCATTGTAGACTAACTTGCATTTTTGTGTGACAATGTTGGCGAGAGCAACATTTATTTCTGCAGGGATTTTTACAACTGTCGTCCTCTTATTTTTAGTCACAATCCTCTTCAATGGCCGTCTCTCGCGACATAGTAGTGATGTATGCGGTATGAATCCTCGATACGGCGCCTCTTGGAACACTTCGACTATCTTGGTTACGGGAGTAGCCACCACACGAGCGGTATCAATTTACTCACGTTCTAATGCAGTAAAATAAGATCCGACGGGACGCACTCACAATCACACAGAGCACTGTTCTGACGACGATTGACACTTGCAACTTAATGAGGACACTGTACAGGTGCCGTTCGTGTTAGATACATGTCATTTCTCGCCGTGTTCCCATATTTTTGGCCAACTACTGTAACACGAATACGTCATTTTCAAAGCTATCTAAATATGGGGAAAACAGTTACGCTGCCCACGTTTCTTCGTCGTAGATGACTAAGATTCTTCATTTCATGATTATCAAAGCATTTACTGTTTATAATCTTATACAGTTTTAAGCACTGTTTATTATTTTATTCTTGGCGCTGCGAACCGTTTATACATAAATTCATTTCATGATTATCAGAGCATTCACTGAATTTAATTTTATACACTTTTAAGCACTGTTTATTATTTTATTCTTGGCGCTGCGAACCGTTTATACATAAACGCATACACGTCGCCACATTGCCAGGACATTATTGACAAACAAACGCTACAGAGCAACAGCATCGAAAGGAGTACAATAACCAGTAAGTGTGTTATTAATTATGAGTCTTCTACCTGATCGTTGTCGAATTTCTTGATTGATGAATAAGATTTCTGCAGTACGTTTAAAACGTTTGTCTGTCCTAGAAGAAATTCGATAACATCTCCCAAATGTTGACCCGCTCTATCGTTTCAACAAGTGTTACCTTGTCACTGTGGGAAATGTTCACTCACTTCGTTGCTAGCCACAGGAATATACAAGGAAGTTTGCAAGACATTTTTTTCTGAAAGTTTTGTTCAGGAACCGTATACACCGTATTACTCCGTGCTCTTTTGGTTACAAAACCCTATTTTTCAAGATAAGGTACGTTCAGTGAGACGGCCTTACACCAACTTACTGGGAGGGCCTATTTGCCCGCGCAGAACCACTGTATTGGTTGGCATTGGAGCCAACGTCTTGCTGCCCCAATCACCTGCCCATCACCCGCGGAGTGCATACTTCAGTGAGCCAAACTCGTTGCACTTTAAGATCCTTTGCTAGGCAGCGAGGAACCAAGCGGCCACATACCTGGAGGACGAGTGTGTTAGGACTACTATCAGAGACGTGCAGTTGAGCGGCGAGGTGTTTGCGTTCCGTCCGTCACTTCGGCACGTTCCCACACTGCAGGAATCACAGCTGAGTGCGGCCACCCATCACGCGAGACACCGGGCAGATTTCCCCGACACTGTTTTGATGGCAGACGTCTGGCCCAACAACTCACCGTGCCTTGTCTCCGTAGACATTTTGCAAGCGAATATGAATATCTGCGATATTTTGGTTTTCCGCTAAAAGAAACTCAATGACAGTTCCCTGCTTGGACGCACCTCCTCTACAAACTCCATTTTGAAGGCTACGTATAGCACCGCCAACTACTGGAACTTAATGAAACTATATAGGCTGAAGCGGGAGTATTCCTCCATGTCCCACAACAAATTTTGCATTTTTTCAGCCGAAACTGACCGAGAAAAAAATTTGTTGTATTACTCACTGAACGCTCCTCGTAACGCCGCCATGTTGCCATCTCCCGCAAATACGTTTCGACTTACGAATTCCTGCCTTCTTTTCCGTTCCGCGGACTTTCAGCAGCAATCGAAGGAGGGAAGACCACTGTTTAAGGTACCGTCGACTACGAGGTCATCGGAGACGGAACAGGAGCCCGAATTGCAGGAACAACCAGCCGTGTCAGTTTTAAAGGAACCATCCAGGCATTTACGTTAAGCGATGTAGGGGAACAAAAGAAAACCTACATCAAAGTGATGCGACAAGGAGTTGAGCCTCCGTCCTCCCGAACGCGAGCAAAGTTTCCTCACGGATTCTACATCTATTTGTATTTCTACTTCTTCTTCTTCTTGTTCTTGTTCTTGTTCTTCTTCTTCATCTTCGCCTTCTTCTTTATCCTTACCCTATACTATTCTACGAAGGGGTCGTGAGGATTACATGCGTTGAAGTAGTGTTGGTGACAGCTGGTGGCCTGATGTCTTCCTGACGGCAAATGTTCAAAATTGTTCAAATGGCTCTGAGCACTATGGGACTTAACATCCGAGGTCATCAGTCCCCTAGAAATTAGAACTACTTAAACCTAACAAACCTAAGGACATCACACACATACATGCCCGAGGAAGGATTCGAGCCTGCGACCGTAGCGGTCGGGCGGTTCCAGACTGAAGCACCTACAAGCGCTCGGTCACACCGGCTGGCCGGGAAATGTTCCTCGGTGTATGCTGTCGTGATGTCCTCCTGCTTATAACGACCTTGCTGTCGGCGGGACGCTGTACTCCCCTTGTATGCCCGAATGTTTACAAAAAGCCAGGACTTTAACTGACAGCTCAAACATGTAGAGAGACAGCAGGTGCGAAGAAGCCAGGCGAGGCGGAGTTATGTCTGCCAACGACGGGGACAGCTCAAGAAGGCACATTTCATTTCGAATCAGACCCTCAAACATGGTGACCTTTTAAAAAAGATATTAGTACGTACTGAAGGGAGATATCGAAGATGAGACACAGGACTTCCTGGTCACTTAAAACTTTCATTTTCACATGACACTCTAAGGTTCCTCTCCCAAGTAAGCTCACCGTAACAATACTAGTCATTTAAAGGCCACACTGGAAGATTTGGAACCCTGTAGATAGAGTGGGAAACTATCGATGAGACAAGACCTTCGTCTGACCATTGCACAGAGTCCCGTATGGAAGATATAGTAATAAGTATCCCTGGCGTAGAGAAACAATGAAAGACTCGAGAACAAACAAGCCTTCAGGCCCGACTGGAACGCCTCAGTTCGGTTTTATAAACAGCACTCTGCGACATTGGCCCCTTACTTAGTTTGCATTTATGGCGATTCTCTTGCCCAGCGCAAGGTCCCAGCAGACTGGACAAAAGCGCACGTGACTCCAGCATACAAGAGGGGCAAAAAACGCACCCGCAATATCACAGACCACTATCCTTAACATCGGTTTGCTGCACAAATCTTGAATATAATCTCATTTCGAACATTGCAAGTATCCTTGAGACGGAAAAGCTTTTATACATGTCCGAAAGAACAGACACCATATCCATGTAAGCATATAGTTCTGGCAATACCGGCCATGAGCTTCTTCTTCCGTGCGGATGCACACATCTCCCCCGAACTCTTACGAGACTTAGAATGTCTTCCACGGGTAATGAGTGTGTGGACATACAAGGTGAGAATGTGGGTCTCGCGGGAGGCGTGCGCGAGATAGTCCCTGCAGTCGCACTATCTTCTGTGCCCTCGGTGGTTCAAAAAATGGTTCAAATAACTCTGAGCACTATGGGACTTAACATCTGAGGTCATCAGTCCCCTAGAACGTACAACCTAACTAACCTAAGGACATCACACACATCCATGCCCGAGGCAGGATTCGAACCTGCGACCGTAGCGGTCACGCGCCCTCGGTGGCTCACAAGGGGAAGGCCTCAGACAAGGCCAACCGATACGGCTCAAATTTGTCAAGTCGCTTTTGTACAACCTAAAACGAAGGAATCTAAGATATTTTGGGTCAACACCCCCGCGTTTTTGAGAAAAACACTCCTAAACGTTACGACTCAAAATTGGCGGGATCGATAGATAATTGTAAATGGAGCATTTTTCATCATTAGGTATGGGGTCCGAAATCGCATACTTTTCCAGAAATAGAGGTAAGAAACTTTTACAACTGCCGCTTCTGTACCCACATGGTAAACGCTTTTCGCCGATAGCGCAACGGCCAAGGTAACTAACCGGCATGGTTGCTCAGTGCGTTCGGTCAGAGGGTAGGCTGCCCTCTGTAATAAAAAAAAAAAAAAACTGAGTTAATCTATCAACGACGAACTTAAACGGGTGTCTTACGACGTCCGGCCGGAGCAGATGCAACGAACGAAAACGAACGAAATGATGTTTTAAAAAAAGAAGAAAAAAGATAACTGGCTGAGAATCGGAGAACCCGGGTTCGAATCTCGAAGAAACCTAGCGAATGTTCTTCTTTTCGTTAGCCGGCCGCGGTGGTCTCGCGGTTCTAGGCGCGCAGTCCGGAACCGCGCGACTGCTACGGTCGCAGGTTCGAATCCTGCGTCGGGCATGGATGTCTGTGATATCCTTAGGTTAGTTAGGTTTAAGTAGTTCTAAGTCTAGGGGACTGATGACCACAGAAGTTAAGTCCCATAGTAATCAGAGCCATTTGAACCATTTTTCTTTTCGTTAGTATTATTCCATATCTCAATTGATAAGGATAGGAAGGTTAATAAGGTAAGTAAATCAATAAGGAATGATAATAATAAGGTACGCAAATAAATTTCTCAATCCACTTGGGTTAGTAAACAACTAAAATGTTACTCCAGGTCACTTTGCAGTGGCTCTTCCAGTCACTGTTCCGTGTCCTCACTTTTCTTCGAACAACTAGATGGATGGTACTTGTCATATAAACATTCGAAACAAATATACTAATGGAACCAAGAACATCTAATGAATACAGTCTTTCGACAGCTACACTGTTCCTTCCGAAGAGTCGGCGGAAAACAAACTTGATTTACATTTAAAAATATGTCTTTTTCGGGAATTAATTTTGATGCCTACCACGCATACGATATCATTGCCTGAAAAATCGGTGCTGAAAGTTGGTTATGAATTATGTTGTAAATAGAATGAGATTTTCACTCTGCAGCGGAGTGTGCACTGATATGAAACTTCCTGGCAGATTAAAACTGTGTGCCCGACCGAGACTCGAACTCGGGACCTTTGCCTAACGCGAGCAAGTGCTCTACCATCTGAGCAACCGAAGCACGACTCACGCCCGGTCCTCACAGCTTTAAAAGTTTGGAAGATAGGAGACGAGATACTGGCAGAAGTAAAGCTGTGAGGACGGGGCGTGAGTCGTGCTTCGTTAGCTCAGATGGTAGAGCACTTGCCCGCGTAAGGCAAAGGTCCCGAGTTCGAGTCTCGGTCGGGCACACAGTTTTAATCTTCCAGGAAATTTTATGTTGTGAATAGTTATTGCATCGGTGCGGTTGTGCAATTCCCGCTCGATTTCCAGATTCACACTGCAATTCTGAAGCCTGGAAATAATGTTTTCAATCTGGCGAATCTGGAACGCCGAGAAACAGAACTGCCTGCTTCCGGTAGTGCATTGATAATGCATCTGTCTTGCAACACTTTTACAAACCAAAACACAGCGCTCGGTATCTTGCCGCTTGCCACCGTCTGTGACAGGCTCCCAACTATATACGTATTAAAGCGTTAGTCGAAGGGTGTACATCCTCCATTATTCAGATTATGCACCTGAAAGATATGACATAACAAACAATAACTAGCTACTACGGCATAAACAGACGAGCTAATTACTACAAACTACATACAGTACTCGTCATATGTTACTTACGGAAGAACACTGTATACATTCACAAAACGTATTTCATTCGGCCTACCCCCAACAACCATGGACCTTGGCGTTGGTGGCGATACAGATGGCCGCACCGTAGGAGCATCCACAACGGAGGGGTATCTGTTGAGAGGACAGACAAACGTGTGGTTCCTGAAGAGTGGCAGCAGCCTTTTCAGTAGTTGCAGGGGCAACAGTCTGGATGATTGACTGATCTGGCCTTGTAACATTAACCAAAACGGCCTTGCTGTGCTGGTACTGCGAACGGCTGAAAGCAAGAGGAAACTACAGCCATAATTTTTCCCGAGGGCATGCAGCTTTACTGTATGGTTAAATGATGATGGCGTCCTCTTGGGTAAAATATTCCGGAGGTAAAATAGTCCCCCATTCGGATCTCCCGGTTGGGACTACTCAAGAGGACGTCGTTATCAGGAGAAAGAAAACTGGCGTTCTACGGATCGGAGCGTGGAATGTCAGATCCCTTAATAGGGCAGGTAGGTTAGAAAATTTAAAAAGGGAAATGGATAGGTTGAAGTTAGATATAGTGGGAATTAGTGAAGTTCGGTGCAGGAGGAACAAGACTTCTGGTCAGGTGAATACAGGGTTATAAATATAAAATCAAATAGGGGTAATGCAGAAATAGGTTTAATAATGAATAAAAAAATAGGGGTGCGGGTAAGCTACTACAAACAGCACAGTGAACGCATTATTGTGGCCAAGATAGACACGAAACCCATGCCTACTACAGTAGTTCAAGTTTATATGCCAAAGAGGTCTGAAGATGATGATGTTGTTGTTGTTGTGGTCTTCAGTCCCGAGACTGGTTTGATGCAGCTCTCCATGCTACTCTATCCTGTGCAAGCTTCTTCATCTCCCAGTACCTACTGCAACCTACATCCTTCTGAATCTGCTTAGTGTACTCATCTCTTGGTCTCCCCCTACGATTTTTACCCTCCACGCTGCCCTCCAATACTAAATTGGTGATCCCTTGATGCCTCAGAACATGTCCTACCAACCGATCCCTTCTTCTGGTCAAGTTGTGCCACAAAATCTCTTCTCCCCAATCCTATTCAATACTTCCTCATTAGTTATGTGATCTACCCATCTAATCTTCAGCATTCTTCTGTAGCACCACATTTCGAAAGCTCCTATTCTCTTCTTGTCCAAACTATTTACCGTCCATGTTTCACTTCCATACATGGCTACACTCCATACAAATACTTTCAGAAATGACTTCCTGACACTTAATCAATACTCGATGTTAACAAATTTCTCTTCTTCAGAAACGCTTTCCTTGCCGTTGCCAGTCTACATTTTATATCCTCTCTACTTCGACCATCATCAGTTATTTTGCTCCCCAAACAGCAAAACTCCTTTACTACTTTAAGTGTCTCATTTCCTAATCTAATTCCCTCAGCATCACCCGACTTAATTCGACTACATTCCATTATCCTCGTTTTGCTTTTGTTGATGTTCATCTTATATCCTCCCTTCAAGACACCATCCATTCCGTTCAACTGCTCTTCCAAGTCCTTTGCTGTCTCTGACAGAATTACAATGTCATCCGCGAACCTCAAAGTTTTTATTTCTTCTCCATGGATTTTAATACCTACTCCAAATTTTTCTTTTGTTTCCTTTACTGCTTGCTCAATATACAGATTGAATAACATCGGGGAGAGGCTACAACCCTGTCTTACTCCTTTCCCAACCACTGCTTCCCTTTCATGCCCCTCGACTCTTATAACTGCCATCTGGTTTCTGTACAAATTGTAAATAGCCTTTCGCTCCCTGTGTTTTACCCCTGCCACCTTTAGAATTTGAAAGAGAGTATTCCAGTCAACATTGTCAAAAGCTTTCTCTAAGTCTATAAATGCTAGAAACGTAGGTTTGCCTTTCCTTAATCTTCCTTCTAAGATAAGTCTTAAGGTCAGTATTGCCTCACGTGTTCCAGTATTTCTACGGAATCCAAACTGATCTTCCCCGAGGTCGGCTTCTACTAGTTTTTCCATTCGTCTGTAAAGAATTCGTGTTAGTATTTTGCAGCTGTGGCTTATTAAACTGATAGTTCGGTAAATTTTACATCTGTCAACACCTGCTTTCTTTGGGATTGGAATTATTATATTCTTTTTGAAGTCTGAGGGTATTTCCCCTGTTTCATACATCTTGCTCACCAGATGGTATAGAGTTTTGTCAGGACTGGCTCTCCCACGGCCGTCAGTAGTTCCAATGGAATGTTGTCTACTCCGGGGGCCTTGTTCGACTCAGGTCTTTCAGTGCTCTGTCAAACTCTTCACGCAGTATCGTATCTCCCATTTCTTCTTCATCTACATCTTCTTCCATTTCCATAATATTGTCCTCAATTACATCGACCTTGTATAGACCCTCTATATACTCCTTCCACCTTTCTGCTTTCCCTTCTTTGCTTAGAACTGGGTTTCCATCTGAGCTCTTGATGTTCATACAAGTGGTTCTCTTATCTCCAAAGGTCTCTTTAATTTTCCTGTAGGCGGTATCTATCTTACCCCTAGTGAGATAAGCCTCTACATCCTTACATTTGTCTTCTAGCCATCCCTGCTTAGCCATTTTGCACTTCCTGTCGATTTCATTTTTGAGACGTTTGTATTCCTTTTTGCCTGCTTCATTTACTGCATTTTTATATTTTCTCCTTTCATCAATTAAATTCAATATTTCTTCTGTTACCCAAGGATTTCTACTAGCCCTCGTCTTTTTACCTACATGATCCTCTGCTGCCTTCACTACTTCATCCCTCAAAGCTACCCATTCTTCTTCTACTGTATTTCTTTCCCCCATTCCTGTCAATTGTTCCCTTATGCTCTCCCTGAAACTCTGTACAACCTCTGGTTCTTTCAGTTTATCCAGGTCCCATCTCCTTAAATTCCCACCTTTTTGCAGTTTCTTCAGTTTTAATCTACAGGTCATAACCAATAGATTGTGGTCAGAGTCCACATCTGCCCTTGGAAATGTCTTACAATTTATAACCTGGTTCCTAAATCTCTGTCTTACCATTATATAATCTATCTGATACCTTTTAGTATCTCCAGAGTTCTTCCATGTATCCAACCTTCTATCATGAGATAAAAGAAATTATTCAGGTAGTGAAGGGAGACGAAAATTTAATAGTCATGGGTGACTGGAATTCGAGAGTAGGAAAAGGGAGAGAAGGAAACATAGTGGGTGAATATGGATTGGGGGAGAGAAATGAAAGAGGAAGCCGCCTGGTAGAATTTTGCACAGAGCATAATTTAATCATAGCTAACACTTGGTTCAACAATTATAAAAGAAGGTTGTATACATGGAAGAACACGGGAGACACTAGAAGGCATCAGATAGATTATATACTGGCAAGACAGAGATTTAGGAACCAGGTTTTAAACTGTAAGACATTTCCAGGGGCAGATGTGGACTCTGACCACAATCTATTGGTTATGAACTGTAGATTAAAACTGAAGTAACTGCAAAAAGGTGGGAATTTAAGGAGATGGGACCTGGATAAACTGAAAGAACCAGAGGTTGTAGAGAGCTTCAGGGAGAGCATTAGGGAACAATTGACAGGAATGGGGGAAAGAAATACAGTAGAAGAAGAATGGGTAGCTTTGAGGGATGAAGTAGTGAAGGCAGCAGAGGATCAAGTAGGTAAAAAGACGAGGGCTAGTAGAAATCCTTGGGTAACAGAAGAAATATTGAACTTCATTGATGAAAGGAGAAAATATAAAAACGCAGTAAATGAAGCAGGCAAAAAGGAATACAAAGGTCTCAAAAATGAGATCGACAGGAAGTGCTAAATGGCTAAGCAGGGATGGCTAGAGGACAAAAGAAGAATATAATAATTCCAATCCCAAAGAAAGCAGGTGTTGACAGATGTGAAAATTACCGCACTATCAGTTTAATAAGTCACAGCTGCAAAATACTAACGCGAATTCCTTACAGGCGAATGGAAAAACTGGTAGAAGCCGACCTCGTCGAAGATCAGTTTGGATTCCGCAGAAATGTTGGAACACGTGAGACAATACTGACCTTACGACTTATCTTAGAAAATAGATTAAGGAAAGGCAAACCTACATTTCAAGCATTTGTAAACTTAAAGAAAGCTTTTGACAATGTTGACTGGAATACTCTCTTTCAAATTCCAAAGGTAGCAGGGGTAAAATACAGGGAGCGAAAGGCTATTTACAATTTGTACAGAAACCAGATGGCAGTTATAAGAGTCGAGGGACATGAAAGGGAAGCAGCGGTTGGGAAGGGAGTGTGACAGGGTTGTAGCCTCTCCCCGATGTTATTCAATCTGTATATTGAGCAACCAGTAAAGAAAACAAAAGAAAAATTCGGAGTAGGTATTAAAGTCCATGGAGAATAAATAAAAACGTTGAGGTTCGCCGATGACATTGTAATTCTGTCCGAGACAGCAAAGGACTTGGAAGAGCAGTTTAACAGAATGGACAGTGTCTTGAAAGGAGGATATAAGATGAACATCAACAAAAGCAAAACGAGGATAATGAAATGTAGTCGAATTAAGTCGGGTGATGCTGAGGGAATTAGATTAGGAAATGAGACACTTAAAGTAGTAAAGGAGTTTTGCTATTTGGGGAGCAAAATAACTGATGATGGTCGAAGTAGAGAGGATATAAAATGTAGACTGGCAATGGCAAGGAAAGCGTTTCTGAAGAAGAGAAATTTGTTAACATCGAGTATAGATTTAAGTGTCAGGAAGTAGTTTCTGAAAGTATTTGTATGGAGTGTAGCCATGTATGGAAGAGAAACATGGACGATAAATAGTTTGGACAAGAAGAGAATAGAAGCTTTCGAAATGTGGTGCTACAGAAGAATGCTGAAGATTAGATGGGTAGATTACATAATTAATGAGTAGGTATTGAATAGAATTGGGGAGGAGTTTGTGGCACAACTTGACAAGAAGAAGGGACCGGTTGGTAGGACATGCTCTGAGGCATCAAGGGATCACAAATTTAGCATTGGAGGGCAGCGTGGAGGGTAAAAATCGTAGAGGGAGGTGGTTCAAATGGCTCTGAGCACTATGGGACTTAACTACTGAGGTCATCAGTCCCCTAGAACCACTTAAACCTAACTAACCTAAGGACATCACACACATCCATGCCCGAGGCAGGATTCGAACCTGCGACCGTAGCGGTCACGCGGTTCCAAACTGATGCGTTTAGAACCGCACGGCCACACCGGACGACCGTAGAGGGAGACCAAGAGATGAATACACTAAGCAGATTCAGAAGGATGTAGGTTGCAGTGAGTACTGTTCATTCGGCGCATTACTACATGTATCCGCGAGGTTCGCGGCAGCCTAATGACGGAAAACAACTCTTTCCGATTGACTTCTATAAGGTTCGTGCTGGACACCTTCACTCTTCCAGGTTCACAACTATGATATGACGGAGAGGCAACCGGGACAACATAACTCTCCCCGCGTGCATTCTGTCCCGTGCCTGCTGTAAACAAGCGTCGCGCGGCTGGCTATCTGTGATCCCTCGTGAGGAATTCGCAGCACTCTTACTCGGAGTTGTTTCCATGTGACAAAGCTTAAAAGTTTAATACTTTACTAACTCACGACGTTGGGGAAATTAGTTTGCCTACCTTATTATCATAATTCCTTATTAAATTACTTACCTTATTAACCCTCCTATCCCTATCAATTGAGATATGGAACAATACAAACGAAAAGAATAACATCCACGAGGTTTCTTCGAGATTCGAACCCGGGTTTTCCAATTCCCAGCCAGTTACCTTGGCCATTGCGCTTTTTTTCTCGTTGTAGATCGTTGTGTTTGGTCGTTACGGACGTCACAATGACATCCGTTCAAGTTCGTCTGTTGATCGTTCCACTCAGTTTTTTTTATTACAAAGGCCAACCGGCTCTCTGACCGAACACGCTGAGCTACCGTGCCGGCGTTATCGGCGCTGTCGGAGAAAAGCGTTTACCATGTGAGTACAGAAGAGGCAGTTGTAAAAGTTTCTTTCCTCGATTTCTGGAAAAGTTTGCGTTTGCGGACCCCATTCCTGATGATGAAAAATGCTCTATTTACAATTATCTATCGATCCCTCCAATTTTGAGTCGATTGCTCGTAATAACATATAAAGGTGATTTTCTCAAAATTGCTGTGGTGTTGACCCAAAATATCTTACAGTCCTTCGTTTTAGGTTGTACACAAGCGACCTGCCAAATTTGAGCCGAATCGGTTGGCCGTGTCTGAGGCCTTCCCCTTGTCAGATGGATAGAGCGTCTGCCATGTAAGCAGGAGATCCCGGGCTCGAGTCCCGGTCAGGGCACACAATTTCACCTGTCCCCGTTGATATATATATATCAACGCCCGTCAACAGCTGAAGATATTAATATAATTCTCATTTCGGAAAAGCTTTTGTCCAAAAACAAGCACGGTTTGTGAAAGCAATTCAGCTTGCCCTTTTCTCACGTGATATCTTGCTAACTATGGATGACGGGCAACAGGAAAATCCAAATTTCTAGAATTGCGGAAAACATTTGACTCGATGCCCCACTGCAGACTCATAACAAAGTTACGAGCATCTAGAATTAGTTCACAGATCTGCGACAGGCTCCAAGACTTCTTCAGTAGTTGTTCCCAGTACGTTGTCCTATGGCGAGTGTTTATCAGAGACAAGTATATCGTTAGGAGTGCCCCATGGAAATGTGATAGGAACGCCCATTTTTTTCTGTATTCATAAATGAGCTGGCGGACATGGAGGGCAGCTATCTGCGGCTATTTGCTGATGATGTTGCGGTGTACGGGAATGTCATTGAAAAATTGTAGGAGGATACAAGATGACTTAGACAAAATTTGTAGTTGGTGTGATGAATGGCAGCAAACTGTAAACGTTGAAAAATGTAGGTTAATGGGAACGAATAAGAAAAACAAACTCGTAAAGTTCGGATACAGCATTAGTAGTGTCCTGCTTGGAAGGCCGGAGTGGCCGAGCGGTTCTAGGCGCTACAATCTGGAACCGCGCGACCGCTACGGTCGCAGGTTCGAATCCGGCCCCGGGCATGGATGTGTGTGATGTCCTTAGGTTAGTTAGGTTTAAGTAGTTCATAGTTCTAGGCGACTGATGACCTCAGGTGTTAAGTCCCATAGTGCTCAGAGCCATTTGAACCATTTGTCCTGTTTGACACAGTCACCTCGTTTAATTGTCTGGATGTAGCGTTGCAAAGTGATATGGAATGGAACGAACATGTAAGCATTGTGGTAGAGAAGGCGAATGGTAGACTTTGATTTACAGGGTGAATTTTACAAAAGTGTTGTTCATCTGTAAAGGAGGCCGCATATAAGAACGCTAGTGCCACCTATTCTTGAGTACTGCTCGAGTTCCTGGGATCCGCACCCGATAGGATTAAAGGAAGACATCGAAGCAGTTCAGAGGCGGGCTGACAGATTTATTACCAGTAGGTTCGAACAACACGCAAGTATCACGGAGATATTGGGGAACTCAAATGAGAATCTCAGTGGGGAAGGCTACGTTCTTTTCCAGGAACGCTATTGAGAAAATTTAGAGAACCGACATTTGAACTTGACTGCTGAAGATAAGATAGGAGAAATTCGGGGTCATACGAAAGCATACAGTCGTTTTTCCGTCGCTCTATCTGCGTGTTGAACGGGAAAGGAAACGGCTAGTAGTGGTGCAGGGTACCCTCCGCCACGCACCGTACGGTGACTTGCAGAGTATGTACGTAGATGTAGATGTAGAAGAATGGCAGAAAGGAGCAATCGTACTGGGACGTATCCGTGACCACCCAGTAAAAGAAGTTGCACGGTTGTTGGTGTTACCAACGCAGACTGCCCGGTTGTTGGTGTTACCAATGCGGACTGACCAACGAGTCTAAAAGGAATGGTGTATCGCTAGTAGTAATGTAACACAGATTAAAATCAGTGGTTGTACAAATATCCTTACAGGGACCAGAGACGTCATACCTTACCAAATGCAAGAGGTTTGAAACCTGACAAGAATTGCTGCTATAGGTGAATGCAGGCACATCTTAACCAATTTCCAAGAGAACACTGCGAAGGAAACTGCCTGCAATGGATAGTTGTAGTCGGGTATCTCGCAAGAGGCCTTAGCTCACAGCGGCAGAGACTGTTGCACGTTTTCAACGGGCCAAACAACACAGTGTACGCTTGGCTACGTGTAGAGAATGAAGTTCAGGCCGGATGTGGTTCTGTGATATTTTGTGAGTGTTTTTCGTACAACGGTTTGGGCGCACTCATCCATGGTACCACGGACACGAGCCAATACATTTGTTTCAGAAATCTCCATACCAAGTGCCGCTCTTTCTTCTAAATCTTCCTGATGAGTATGCTGCGGACACTACCAAGATGACAACAGCTGTGTTCACGGGACTGTACACTAAGGTGACCAAAGCCATGGGATGGCGATGTGTACATACACACATGGCGGTACTTCAGGTACACAAGGTATGAAAGGGCAGTGCATTGGCGGAGCTGTCATTTGTACTCAGGTGATTCATGCGAAAAGGATTCAAAAAATGGTTCAAATGGCTCTGAGCACTATGGGACTTAACATCTGAGGTCATCAGTCCCCTAGAACTTAGAACTACTTACTCCTAACTAACCTAAGGACATCACACACATCCATGCCCGAGGTAGGATTCGAACTTGCGACCGTAGCCGTCGCGCGGTTCCGGACTGTAGCGCCTAGAACCGCTCGGCTACAAAGGCCGGCGAAAAGGATTCCGAGGTGATTGTGGCCGCACGATGGGAATCAACAGACAGTGAACGCGGAATGCTAGTTGGAACTAGACGCATGGGACACTCCATTTCGGAAATCGTTGGGGAATTCAATATTCCAAGATCCACAGCGTCAAGAGCGTACCGAGAAAACCAAATTTCAGGCATTGCCTGTCACCATGAACTACGCAGTGGCCGACAGCCTTCGCTTAGCGACAGAGAGCAGTGGCGTTTGCCTAGACGTGTCAGCGCTAACAGACATGCGACAATCATGAAATAACCTAAGGAATCAATGTGGGACGCACGACGAACGTATGCGTTAAGACAGATACGCCCCTCATGGTTCAGATGGCTATGGGACTTAACTTCTGAGGTCATCAGTCCCCTAGAACGTAGAACTACTTAAACCTAACTAACCTAACCTAACATCACACACATCCATGCCCGAAGCAGGATTCGAACCTGTGACCGTAGCAGTTGCGCGGTTCCCGACTGTAGCGCCTAGAACAGCTCGGACACCCCGGCCGGCGCCCCTCATGGGTTCGACACAATATCGGTTGTGTCCTAGGCGACAGGAAAACCCTGGCTGGTCAGATAAATTCCGATTTCAGTTGGCAAGAGCTGGACGTACGGTCTGAGTGTGGCGCAGACCCCATGAAGCCACGGCCCCAGGTTGTCAACAAGACACTGTGCAAACTGGTGGTGGCTCCATAATGGTGTGCGCTGTGTTTACATGGGATGGGTTGGGTCCTACGGTCTAACTGAACTGACTGTAAATGGTTATGTTTGGCTACTCTGAGACTATTTGCAGCCATTCATGGACTTTATATACCCAAACGACGATATCATGCCACTGGGCTACAATTGTTCCCGATTGGTTTGAAGAACATTCTGGACAATTCGAGCGAATGATGTGGCCACCCACGTCGTCCGACATGAATCCCATGAAACATTTAAGGCACATAATCAAGAGGTCAGTTCGTGCTCAAAATCCTGCACCGGCAATACTTCCGCAATTATGGTCGGCTATAGAGGCACCATGGCTCAGTACTTCAGCAGAGGACTTGCAACGATTTATTGAATCCATGCCACCTCGAGCTGCCACTCAGTGTAGTACAGGATGGCGCAGGGGAACGGGAAATTTTGAACTTTACACATGGCAGCACTGTAGCGCCGGCAGATGTTCGAAACTTTGCACAATAGATGTGAACGCATTGCCATTTAGTAATCATGGAGAATTGGACTGGTGCGGAACGTGCAGTAGCTGTGAGAGCGTTTTACAAAAATGGTGATAGTGCTACTGCCGTGCAGAGAACATTTCGAGAGCATTACCGGCTTGGACGTCATGGACGTGTCGCATCTGCGCATGCGATTACAACGTGGGTGCGTAATTTTCAAGAAACAGGATCTGCCTTGAAAAAGAAACCTCCAGGTGGCATTCCAACGGTACGTACCCCAGAGAACATTGCAGCTGCTAGAGCTGCAATCGAGAGAAGTCCTCGCCGCTCCGTTCGACAGCATGCATCTTCGCTAGGGATTAAGCGACGAAGCTTACAGAGAATACTGCACGAATTAGACTTCCATCCCTGTAAGTGGCAGATTGTGCAACACTTACATGAACGAGACCCAGCGTCACGTATGGAGTTTAGTAGCCAGATATTGGCTAAAATCAACGAGGACGCGAATTTCCTTGGTAACTTATGGATATCAGACGAAGCCCATTTCCACCTGAACGGATTCGTGAACAAACAGAATTTTCGTTATTGGGCACAGGACAATCCTTGTGAGTTTCACCAGCGACCACTACATAGCGCCAAGGTCGCAATATGGTGTGCTGTATCATGTCGTGGTGTTATCGGCCCTTATTTTTTTAACGTGAGGATGGTAGTGCAGTGACAGTAACATCCGCTCGATATGTTGAAATGCTTCAAACATTCTTTACACCGAGACTGTACGAGCTTAATCTTAACGTCGAAAACATGTTTTAGCAGGACGGAGCCACGTCACACACTGCTCGACAATCGATGGCAGCAGTTCGTCAATTGTTTGGAAGACGCATTATTTCACGTAACGGTGACATTGCATGGCCTACGAGATGCCCTGATCTTAGTGTGTGCGACTTCTTCCTGTGGGGATATCTTAAAGGCAAGGTGTGCCGTACACGTCCTGCAACAATCCGTGAACTGAAGGAGAACATTGAAAACGAAATCACTGCCATTCCCCAAGATTTGCTACACCGCGCATTCCAGAGTTTTCATGACAGGCTCTTAGAGTGTGAACGCCGAATGGGAGCACATCTTTCCGACGTCATCTTTAAAAAGTAAAGAGACACTTTTGGACATTTTGATTGTAAAGACATACTGAATAATGGCATACTGAATACATTCACTTTCGTTAATAAATTACTAGTTTTATGAATTTATTCATGGAAATGACGTTATTTCGAAATTTCCCGTTTCCCTGCGCCACCCTGTACATCACAGGTTTGGCAACAGCTAGGCATCCTATCGCACCGCGAGTGCCCTGCTAAATCATGCGGCTGAAAATGTATGGGAGAATTCTGAACAGTGAAAAGCAGTAATTAACATCCCCGCCTTTTGGTACCTCCACAGGATGTAGTCATCGGTGAGTGGCTTCAGCAGTATACGGCATACTTAAAGAAAATTGTGGATTCTGTTCCTCGCCGAATCAAGGCTTGCGACAGCGTTACGTGGTATAACTGTGATATCTCCTGAGAGTGGATTGTCGTTTACTTTTGCAGTGTTCTAAAGTATTTTTATTTTAAACCACCTCGTAGGTGTTCTGGCCGATCAGTGGTCTACACTTATCTCTGTTGAACACAGCTGTTACTGCTGCTGTTGACGTCAATTAACCAAAGATCAAGATGGGAAGGGAAAGCCTATTTTTTTCTACTGCGACAGCGTAGAACTGAAAAACCTCTCTGTGGAAGACAGACGTGACACAGAATGCCTGATACGAGACCAGTTGGACCGCAGACCTCAGCAACCTGCACGCTCAGCGGCCGCGACGTCCCGCGGGATTCTTATGGTGCGCCCACCACCCGGCAGCCTCTCCGCGGGGGGGGCGTAAGCGGCTTACGGCGACCGCGGGCAAGCATACGAGCAAACAGATGGCGGGACCTTACCCCGGAGCCTCTGGAATACAGCTCTCCCTGCTCCACGAACGCTCCAATATGACGGCAAGGCGCATAGCTGTCACTGCTTGCAATCTGTAACCTGAGGTTGCGGTTACGGTAGCGATGACTGTATCTTTCCGTTTTCGATGTCAGGAACTACTAGAGCGAGTTAGGAAGTGATGCCTCCTTTTTTTTTTCTCCTTCATTTCGTTGGTAATGCAGTAATCATGAATTTGGCGCGCTTCCGCTAACCTACTACAGCCCAATAACACCGTTCTACATCAACTGATGGTAGCAGTGCATAAGTTTAGAAAATGGCTGAGATAGACGTATGTACACTCCTGGAAATTGAAATAAGAACACCGTGAATTCATTGTCCCAGGAAGGGGAAACTTTATTGACACATTCCTGGGGTCAGATACATCACATGATCACACTGACAGAACCACAGGCACATAGATACAGGCAACAGAGCATGCACAATGTCGGCACTAGTACAGTGTATATCCACCTTTCGCAGCAATGCAGGCTGCTATTCTCCCATGGAGACGATCGTAGAGATGCTGGATGTAGTCCTGTGGAACGGCTTGCCATGCCATTTCCACCTGGCGCCTCAGTTGGACCAGCGTTCGTGCTGGACGTGCAGACCGCGTGAGACGACGCTTCATCCAGTCCCAAACATGCTCAATGGGGGACAGATCCGGAGATCTTGCTGGCCAGGGTAGTTGACTTACACCTTCTAGAGCACGTTGGGTGGCACGGGATACATGCGGACGTGCATTGTCCTGTTGGAACAGCAAGTTCCCTTGCCGGTCTAGGAATGGTAGAACGATGGGTTCGATGACGGTTTGGATGTACCGTGCACTATTCAGTGTCCCCTCGACGATCACCAGTGGTGTACGGCCAGTGTAGGAGATCGCTCCCCACACCATGATGCCGGGTGTTGGCCCTGTGTGCCTCGGTCGTATGCAGTCCTGATTGTGGCGCTCACCTGCACGGCGCCAAACACGCATACGACCATCATTGGCACCGAGGCAGAAGCGACTCTCATCGCTGAAGACGACACGTCTCCATTCGTCCCTCCATTCACGCCTGTCGCGACACCACTGGAGGCGGGCTGCACGATGTTGGGGCGTGAGCGGAAGACGGCCTAACGGTGTGCGGGACCGTAGCCCAGCTTCATGGAGACGGTTGCGAATGGTCCTCGCCGATACCCCAGGAGCAACAGTGTCCCTAATTTGCTGGGAAGTGGCGGTGCGGTCCCCTACGGCACTGCGTAGGATCCTACGGTCTTGGCGTGCATCCGTGCGTCGCTGCGGTCCGGCCCCAGGTCGACGGGCACGTGCACCTTCCGCCGACCACTGGCGACAACATCGATGTACCGTGGAGACCTCACGCCCCACGTGTTGAGCAATTCGGCGGTACGTCCACCCGGCCTCCCGCATGCCCACTATACGCCCTCGCTCAAAGTCCGTCAACTGCACATACGGTTCACGTCCACGCTGTCGCGGCATGCTACCAGTGTTAAAGACTGCGATGGAGCTCCGTATGCCACGGCAAACTGGCTGACACTGACGGCGGCGGTGCACAAATGCTGCGCAGCTAGCGCCATTCGACGGCCAACACCGCGGTTCCTGGTGCGTCCGCTGTGCCGTGCGTGTGATCATTGCTTGTACAGCCCTCTCGCAGTGTCCGGAGCAAGTATGGTGGGTCTGACACACCGGTGTCAATGTGTTCTTTTTTCCATTTCCAGGAGTGTATTAGGGAGCGCTCTGTGATCGACTTCCTTACAGCAGGAAGTGAAACGCCAAATCTCGTTCATGACAGGCTGAAGGAGGTGTATTGAGACCAGATGGAGGACGTCAGCAGACTAAGGGGTTCATAGCTGCGGAACGGCCAGCTAAGGACTGCAGTGTGACAGGGTGTACAGTGAACTCTATCCAAAATGTGAAACTCCAAAAAAATTTATAGCACGTCTTCAGAGAGTTCACCCATCAAAAGTTACGGTGAACGTTCCTCTTTTGCATGACAATACAGTCGCTTCACTACTGGCGAGATTTCAAACGGTTGTCAGTAAAGTCTTGCCCAAAGCACCATACAGTCCTGACCTTGCACCGTCAGCCTTCATCTATTCGGCCCAATCAAAGTAGCTCATCGGGGGTATAGCTCTGAAAATAAGGAGACCTAGGTTTTTACCCCACAGGTGTATATAGGGCGCCTAAAACATTTTGGCTCAAACTGAGACAGATGATAGTCGGCCCGCAATCGATTGAGACAGTGAATCAATGGTTCGAAATGCATATTTATTGTGATACGGACAAAAACAGCGTATATCACATACCAACAACGTAGCTCATAGCAATTTGCAAAGCGAGGACCGCCAATCTCAACGCATGTATTGCAAACGGCACATATCCCTCCGCCGCACTCTAGCGAAGATCCCGAGTTGGTGTTGCACTCTGGAACAGGCAGCAAGTGATAAACAACAAGCACCCCCGGCCACCTGAACAACACGTACCATCATCGTTGGAGTGGAAGAGCTGGTTCTGTCCCAAGGCCAACGCGTTCGCCGCATGTCACATCCCTGGACTTTTTGCACTAGGGTTACGTCAAGACCCTGTAGAAACGAAAGAGGACCTGCCTGCTTAGGGTCGAAGCTGCCTGTTTCCTGGTATCATAGAGACCAGGGATCTTTGATAGAGTGCAGCAGAACTACATGCGCCGTTGCCACGCTCGCACTGAGAATGGCGCCCGTAACTTTGAACGATTACTGTGAACTACGTTCTTGTTACGCCGTGTACGCTCTGATGTCCAGAACGCAAAAAACTGTGGACAAAGATGGTGATTATACTGAAAACTGACAAATAAGTCGTGAATTTTGCAGCTGTTATTCTATCTCTATGGCATTTACTCATCTTATAAAATAAAAACAAAAGTAGTTGGCTTTACTTTCTGACTGATCCTCGTAAACGGCATATTTAAGGAATGAACTAAATTATTTTAAATCTACAACAGTCAAAGGCAACCTACGGACATCACACACATCCATGCCCGAGGCAGGATTCGAACCTGCGACCGGAGCGGTCACGCGGTTCCAGACTGAAGCGCCTTTAACCGCACGGCCACACCGGCCGGCTTCTCTAAGTGTCGAGCCGGCCGCTGTGGCCGTGCGGTTAAAGGCGCTTCAGTCTGGAACCGCGTGACCGCTACGGTCGCAGGTTCGAATCCTGCCTCGGGCATGGATGTGTGTGATGATGTCCTTAGGTTAGTTAGGTTTAAGTAGTTCTAAGTTCTAGGGGACTGATGACCTCAGAAGTTAAGTCCCATAGTGCTCAGAGCCATTTGAACCAACACTTATAAACGATGAGTGTAGGTCTATTCAGAGATAAAAAGATTGGTTCAGTAGAGAAAAACGTGGCGGCCCCATCAAACAGGCCAAAAGACTCATGATCCCGAAAACCTAGTGAAGAAGTAATGCAGTGAATACGAAGTACCAACACGTAAGCGGTGGCTACGACACTTCCAGCACAGCTATGCTTGCAGTCAGCAAAGTGTCCTGCGGGCAAGTGTTGATGCTAGACACCTGCACGCTTGACTGTCTTATGGGTCAGTCCATCATCGTCACACAATAGATGAGGAAGTATTGTCGGTAGTGTGCAGCGCGTGAGTGCTGTTGAAAACTAATTCCTTTTTTTTTTTTTATTTATTGCTGCGGGGCCATAAGATTTTTCGTCTGTTGGCGCCAGTTTCCTAATTCTCTTCACATTTCTCCTCTAAAACAGATGCCATACTGTATGCATTACTGACGCAACTCCCCTTATACGTGAATTTTCCTGTAGTTATGAAGCGATCGCTTACTCAATCTGTCGGCATGATATTTCCATTTGTTTATTTCTTATTAGGAAAAAAAGGCATCTGAAACTGTTCGGTAATACCAAACACACATTATGCTTTGTAATCCAAGAAACTAAAGTCACTGTTATAAAAAAGCAAGAAAATCTCTTCCACGAAGGAACATCTCTAGGAATTTCGAAATTAAATTTGGCCCGCCATATTTCTGTAACCTATACAATCATCTGTCACAATAAACGGACGCTACAGGCTTTTCTGAGCCAAGCAGGGGTGTTCCTGTACCGTTAAATGTGCCCGACCAGGAAGATGATGGCATTATTCTATAAAAAGAAACCCTGGAAGTAATTTGTTTTACAGTACCTTTCACTGTCTTTTATAAAAGTCAGGATTGTAAAACAGACCGGTAGTCCACAGCGATAGAGGTTTTCCGGTCTTGCTTTGGAACAATTTCTGCTGTTTTCCATATTTGTGGAATTCAGAAGGCTGTCATGTCAATCCTACACATTGCAGTTAGGAATTCTGTAACTGAGAAACAGACGTATTGGACGGTTCAAAGGTATCAGTTCGCTAAGAACATGAAAGGTGGTGTCTCCCAATAATAAAATACACAGTTTTACTATCAGAAACCATTCTTCGTAAATTCTATCACACAGTTTCCCATGACTGTGTACATCAAGGAAGTGGGTGTAGCAGTGTGCCATAATATATAAATAACTGTATACGCGAGAGATAAACTACGTGTCGTGGATGCTATAATTCAACGTAAGGTCACCTAGAAACCGTTATGTGAAGAACAGGGCTCCATTTACGACGGGAAGTTTCCATGCCAGGCGACGTCGTTGCGGTGGGTCGTTCAAGCCACCATATAAAGGCAGGGAAATAATTTGGACGGCGGTCGTAAATCTGATGAGACTTCCTCGCCCACCATCCAAATCTGTCTACCCTTGAAAAGCACACTGGCCTCTACGGCATAATCTGTGACCTTCCTTAACCAAAGTAAGTTTATAGCCATGGATATAAGTCACGAGGTTTTGATTCTCTTAGAAAAGAAGTTCTTTTCAGAAAATAGGCGTCATGGCCTACAAAGTACAACACATGTTTCAGAGTGGTAGGTAATGCAACAAGTCCGCCAAATCAGTGAACAGTTTCGCACGTAACAAAACTGTTAGTTATGTTAATTAACAGAAAATGCTGATGGATCCTTATGAAGAAAGATTTGTAAAACATTTAATTTTTGCAACGGTAAGTCCTCTTTTCGGAGATTATGCAGCTGAGCATTCTGGAAAGCAAACCGCCAAATAAAATTCCTACCAGACGACTTACCCACTCACGACTCACGGTCGGCCCTCACAGCATCAGTTCCGCCAGTAACTCTCATTATTTTCAGGCGTAAGGAGATTCTGGCAGACTTGAGATCGAAAGCTTCTGCTTTTTACGTCATAAACACCTCCCAAATACACGGCGGTCAGAAACAGTCTGAAAAGCTTGTAGGAGTTTTGTAGAGCATATAATGCTGAAAAAGAATAATTGTTAAGAAAAAAATCGATCCGTTGCGTCATTTCCGTTATTTATCATTGAAGTTAACCAATCAGGTTGACGTGCGCGCAGATTGAAGCAGCTAAATTTATCACTTGCGAGAAAGGCACATTTTGTTTGGTAATTTCAACAAGTGGTAATTTACAGATCCACAGATGTCCGCGCGTTACCGCATTTTAGCGGGTGCAGCTGATTGAAATTGGGAGCGCGACGGATTGATTGGCTAATTTAGAGCTAAAAAACTCCTAACTGGCGCAACGTACCGATTTTTTTTCCGTAACAGTTATTTATCAGCGCAATCCTCCCCTGCAAAACCCTTCCAAGCTTTCACGACTATCGCTGACCACCCCGCATATTTGTTAGTAAGTTGTTTGCCATCATTCGCTTCTGAATTTCAACACTAAATCTCTCAGTACGCACAGTACCTCTCTTGTAGCATCTACCAGTGGAGTTGGGTGAGCATCACAGTGACATTCTCGTGCTTTTCACACTAATCCGTGTCGGAACACGCTGCTTTACGAAGAATCTATTAATACACTCCTGGAAATTGAAATAAGAACACCGTGAATTCATTGTCCCAGGAAGGGGAAACTTTATTGACACATTCCTGGGGTCAGATACATCACATGATCACACTGACAGAACCACAGGCACATAGACACAGGCAACAGAGCATGCACAATGTCGGCACTAGTACAGTGTATATCCACCTTTCGCAGCAATGCAGGCTGCTATTCTCCCATGGAGACGATCGTAGAGATGCTGGATGTAGTGCTGTGGAACGGCTTGCCATGCCATTTCCACCTGGCGCCTCAGTTGGACCAGCGTTCGTGCTGGACGTGCAGACCGCGTGAGACGACGCTTCATCCAGTCCCAAACATGCTCAATGGGGGACAGATCCGGAGATCTTGCTGGCCAGGGTAGTTGACTTACACCTTCTAGAGCACGTTGGGTGGCACGGGATACATGCGGACGTGCATTGTCCTGTTGGAACAGCAAGTTCCCTTGCCGGTCTAGGAATGGTAGAACGATGGGTTCGATGACGGTTTGGATGTACCGTGCACTATTCAGTGTCCCCTCGACGATCACCAGTGGTGTACGGCCAGTGTAGGAGATCGCTCCCCACACCATGATGCCGGGTGTTGGCCCTGTGTGCCTCGGTCGTATGCAGTCCTGATTGTGGCGCTCACCTGCACGGCGCCAAACACGCATACGACCATCATTGGCATCGAGGCAGAAGCGACTCTCATCGCTGAAGACGACACGTCTCCATTCGTCCCTCCATTCACGCCTGTCGCGACACCACTGGAGGCGGGCTGCACGATGTTGGGGCGTGAGCGGAAGACGGCCTAACGGTGTGCGGGACCGTAGCCCAGCTTCATGGAGACGGTTGCGAATGGTCCTCGCCGATACCCCAGGAGCAACAGTGTCCCTAATTTGCTGGGAAGTGGCGGTGCGGTCCCCTACGGCACTGCGTAGGATCCTACGGTCTTGGCGTGCATCCGTGCGTCGCTGCGGTCCGGTCCCAGGTCGACGGGCACGTGCACCTTCCGCCGACCACTGGCGACAACATCGATGTACTGTGGAGACCTCACGCCCCACGTGTTGAGCAATTCGGCGGTACGTTCACCCGGCCTCCCGCATGCCCACTATACGCCCTCGCTCAAAGTCCGTCAACTGCACATACGGTTCACGTCCACGCTGTCGCGGCATGCTACCAGTGTTAACGACTGCGATGGAGCTCCGTATGCCACGGCAAACTGGCTGACACTGACGGCGGCGGTGCACAAATGCTGCGCAGCTAGCGCCATTCGACGGCCAACACCGCGGTTCCTGGTGTGTCCGCTGTGCCGTGCGTGTGATCATTGCTTGTACAGCCCTCTCGCAGTGTCCGGAGCAAGTATGGTGGGTCTGACACACCGGTGTCAATGTGTTCTTTTTTTCCATTTCCAGGAGTGTATTAACTCGAAAGAGCCGCAGACTGACGGGAAACACTCAAGATTAGACCGAACAAGGATTTTCTTAACTACTTCGTTCGTGAGTAGGTGATATTCTTCGAAAAATCAGTTTGCTATCTGCTTTCCCTTTTTTTTCTTTTTTGTTCCCACTTCAGGTCGCTCCGAACACTGCTCCACGATATTTTTCAATAGGTGATCGCAGATGTTACATTTACACTGCGCAAAACAGTTAAAGAGTTACTTTTTGGAAACCCCGAAATTGTCTCCCATTTCGACACAGAGAAGTTTGAAATTTGGCTCAAAAATGTGTACAACCTTTCTCTGTAGCGTTGCAGAAGCGTGGCGCCCTGCGATGTCCCCCCTCGGACTCAGAGATGCTTCAAACGCAAGATGTTGACATCTGCGAAAAAAAGGTCAGAGCTCGTAAGTTCAAACGAGGTGTGAGGTAGGTTAATGAAGTCACATTGACACCAAAATTCATTACAATTCCGCCCGGCGCCACCGCAGACGTGCCACTCGACGAGAAGGCCGTTACACCCCCCCCCCTTACCTACATTTCAGTACTTTTTTCATGCTTCTGCCATGGAGGTCAGAACCGCGACGCACAGCGCTGAAATCATGCGTTTAGGTTATGGGTGACCGACAGAAACATTTCAGACAGGCCGCCGTTCAGTATTGGCCTCAGCGGGTGTCATGTATGGTGTCAATGACACCACACTTCCCTCGAGGCATGATTACCACATTTCGCGTTGTAAAACGACAGCCTGCAGTGTGTTGACCAACAGGACAACGTTATTCAGAACTATTTACACTTCTGAACAACCCCCCCCCCCCCCCTTGCCGGAGCATTCAACCTGCTCTACGGACATCTTGGGCCTGTACCACCACTGAACCCTTTTGGAGTGTAGTGCGACCGCAATTTTCACTCTGGTGTACAGGACCGTTCAAAACCTTTCGACGGAACTGTAGATGATCCGAAGCAGAAATGGGTGTTTACGCTTTTTCAGACTCCTGATCATGCCCTTGTGTGGCGTGATCACGGGAGGGGGATGGGTTCAAATGGCTCTGAGCACTATGCGACTTAACATCTGAGGTCATCAGTCCCCTAGACGTAGAACTACTTAAACCTAATTAACCTAAGGACATCACACACATCCATGCCCGAGGCAGGATTCGAACCTGCGACCGTAGCGGTCACGCGGTTCCAGAGTAAAGCGCCTAGAACCGCTCGGCCACACCGGCCGGCGAGGGAGATGGGGTTGGGTGACACTGACACATGCGTTAATTAAATGTTAAAGGGTCCCTCTAGAAGCCCCAGTCCGGCAACATCCTCAGTGCCTACACGTACCTTTGTTGAGCATTTTAGAAATGTGCCTGTACAGAGACAGCTAACTATTTCGACACTCCTCAACTGTGTGGCGCTATTTCGCTGAATAAGCACCTGCTGGCTGCATGCGATATCTAAGGGGTCTCGAAAGAGAAGCCTCTCACGCCGGTACCTAGCATTCCGTGACCGGCTGACTCCACACACTTTTAAAGTGCCCAACAAAGGTACTCAGGTGTGTCCGTGCTGTCAATGGGGTTTGCAAGCCCACTATGTCCTTAGAGAATTGGTTGAATAAATAAATAAAATGTCGTGTTGTCGTTCATCGCACGACAAACCGCCGCTTTAGACGGCGTAATGTACGGGAATCAAACGCCTACAAGGAAAGGGTGACTCCTTTTATGCAACCCCCTGAGGCCTTTTCGCGTCGATACTAAGCAGCGGTGACTGTGCAATGTTTTCCTTGCCGCTCATAAGAAAATCGCTTGATTTCTATGCTGGGCGTCGCGGACCTGGCTTCCATTGCAGAGCCGTCAAAGAAAGTGATGAAATCCAGAATGAGATTTTCGCTCTGCAGCGGAGTGTGCTGTGGCAGGCTGTGGCTAAGCCATGTCTCCGCAACATCCTTTCTTTCAGGAGTGCTAGTCATGCAGGTTCGTATGAGAGCTTCTGTAAAGTTTGGAAGGTAGGAAAATGGCTCTGAGCACTATGGGACTTAACACCTGTGGTCATCAGTCCCCTAGAACTTAGAACTACTTAAACCTAACTAACCTAAGGACATCACACACAGCCATGCCCGAGGCAGGATTCGAACCTGCGACCGCAGCAGTCACGCGGTTCCGGACTGAGCGCCTAGAACCGCACGGCCACCGCGGCCGGCTGGAAGGTAGGAGACGAGGTACTGCCAGAAGTAAAGCTGTGAGGACTGGGTGTGAGTCGTGCTTTGGTAGCTTGCCCGCGAAAGGCAAAGGTCCCGAGTTCGAGTCTCGGTCCGGCACACAGTTTTAATCTGCCAGGAAGTTTCAAGTGATTAAATGTAATTGAGAGAGGGTGTGACGTCCTTCTTATCGCGTGGTACGTCCACTGTGGTGTTGGGCAGAACTGTGCTAATATGACATTATTAACCCACTTCACACCTCACGTGATCTTTTGAGCTCTGGTCTTCTTTTTCGCACGTGTCGACACCCAGCTGTTTGAAGGGTCGCCAAGCCCGAGGATGAAGTCGCAGTCCGCCATGCTTTTGCACCATTACAGATGGTCGTGGTAGGCACTTTTGGGCCAAACTTCTGCAATGAGAGATAATTAAGGGGTTTTGAAAAAGTGACCTTCAATTGTGTTGCGCAGTGTATTAACGCTGAGGGTCAAAAACAGCCTCTCACTAAGCGTCATGCCATGTGGCTAGGGCGTCCCGTCGGGTAGACCGTTCGCCTGGTGCAAGTCTTTCGTGTTGACGCCACTTCGGTGACTTGCATGTCAATGGGGATGAAATGATGATGATGATGATGATAAGGACAACACAACACCCAGTCCCTGAGCGGAGAAAATCTCCGCCCCAGCCGGAAATCGGACCCGGGCCGTTAGTTACGACATTCCGTCGCGCTGACCACTCAGCTGCCAGAGGCGGACACTAAGCGTCGATCCTCTGCAGATGTTCCTGCATCATTTCGCCATGTATTTCTGTACTGCGACTTTGCTATTTACAAAACCTCCCTTCGGTTGCGACGAAGTTACGTTTACATTCGACGATTCTGCTCTGTTAAGAATATAGTGTTGAGGTCTATCTGTTAGTGAGTCCTCAATACGGTCACAAAACTGGTTCGAGATTCCATGAATTACTATTTTGTTCACCATTAGATTGTGCGAAAATGTATCGAATGCGCGCCGGAAGTCAAGGAAGAAGTCATGAATATGGGTGCCGTTACCACTGCCTTCTGGATATCAGAAACGGATAGAGCGAGCCGAGTTTCACAAGATTCCGTAAGCGAAAACCGTGTTCATTCCTACGGTGGAAATTTTCCCACTTCAAAAAGATCGAAACACAAGCAGCCAGCTATCATGTCTGTCCAACGATGTGCGCGCCTTGGAACGTGCCGGCCTTGAACCCTTGGCCTGCTATCGAGCGAGCCGTCATGGGTCTGGATGGGTCACCTTTAGCTCATCTGAAATGCTGAGTCCACGCCAAGATGAGTTACTGCTGTCATTTCCAGGTTAAAGCCATTTACACACCACTAACTGTTTCACAGCATCATTGACACATTTTGCGATGTGAGTTAAGTAACAGAAGTATTTTCACAGCGTAAGTGAAGAGCACCAAGCGCTGTACATTGCAAATTCGTGACCATCTTCTTCTCCACTTTATGAGGTAGGCTTACAACTTATTCCTCAGTCGTCCTACACTTCTCTTCCGTACTGGTTTATAATTGACTACTTCTTTATCTAATCTGTTTTCCCCATTTTGTTGATATGTCGTTTCCATTTTATGCATTCTTTTATTCATTTATACATTATACAGGGTGGTCCATTGATAGTGACCGGACCAAATATCTCACGAAATAAGCTTCAAACGAAAAAACTACAAAGAACGAAACTTGTGTAGCTTGAAGGGGGAAACCAGATGGCGCTATGGTTGGCCCGTCAGATGGCGCAGCCATAGGAAAACGGATATCGACTGCGTTTTTTAAAATAGGAACCCCCATTTTTTATTACATATTCGTGTAGCACGTAAAGAAATATGAATGTTTTAGTTGAACCACTTTTTTCGCTTTGTAATAGATGGCGCTGTAATAGTCACAAATGTATAAGTACGTGGTATCACGAAACATTCCGCCAGTGCAGACGGTATTTGCTTCCTGATACATTACCCGTGTTAAAACGGACCGTTTACCAATTGCGGAAAAGGTCGATATCGTCTTGATGTATGGCTATTGTGATCAAAATGCCCAACGGGCGTGTGCTATGTATGCTGCTCGGTATCCTGGACGACATCATCCAAGTGTCCGGACCGTTCGGCGGATAGTTACGTGATTTAAACAAACAGGAAGTTTTCAGCCACATGTGAAACGTCAACCATGACCTGCAACAAATGATGATGCCCAAGTAGGTGTTTTAACTGCTGTCGCGGCTAACCCGCACACCAGCAGCAGACAAATTGGGGGAGAATCGGGAATCTCAAAAACGTCGGTAATGAGAATGCTACATCAACATCGACTGCACCCGTACTATATTTCTATGCGCCAGGAATTGCATGGCGACGACTTTGAACGTCGTGTACAGTTCTGCCAGTGGGCACAAGAGAAATTACGGGACGATGACAGATTTTTTGCACGCGTTCTACTTAGCGACGAAGCGTCATTCACCAACAGCGGTAACGTAAACCTGCATAATACGCACTATTGGGCAACGGAAAATCCACGATGGCTGCGACAAGTGGAACATCAGCGACCTTGGCGGGTTAATGTATGGTGTGGCATTCTCGGAGGAATGATAATTGGCCCCCATTTTATCGATGACAATCTAAATGGTGCAATGTATGCTGATTTCCTACGTAATGTTCTACCGATGTTACTACAAGATGTTTCATTGCATGACAGAATGGCGATGTACTTCCAACATGATGGATGTCCGGCACATAGCGCGCGTGCGGTTGGAGCGGTATTGAATAGCATATTTCATGACAGGTGGATTGGTCGTCGAAGCACCATACCATGGCCCGCACGTTCACCGGATCTGACGTCCCCGGATTTCTTTCTGTGGGGAAAGTTGAAGGATATTTGCTATCGTGATCCACCGACAACGCCTGACAACATGCGTCAGCGCATTGTCAATGCAAGTGCGAACACTACCGAAGGCGAACTACTCGCTGTTGAGAGGAATTTCGTTACAAGTATTGCCAAATGCATTGAGGTTGACGGACATCTATTTGAGCATTTACTGCATTAATGTGGTATTTACAGGTAATCACGCTGTAACAGCATGCGTTCTCAGAAATGATAAGTTCACAAAGGTACATCTATCACATTGGAACAACCGAAATAAAATGTTCAAACGTACCTACGTTCTGTATTTTAATTTAAAAAACCTACCTGTTACAACTGTTCGTCTAGAATTGTGATCCATATGTTTGTGATAGATGGCGCTGTAATAGTCACAAAGCGAAAACAGTGGTCCAACTAAAACATTCATATTTCTTTACGTACTACACGAATATGTAAAAAAATGGGGATTCCTATTTTAAAAAACGCAGTTGATATCCGTTTGACCTATGGCAGCGGCATCTAGCGGGCCAACCATAGCGCCATCTGGTTTCCCCCTTCAAACTAGACGAGTTTTGTTCTTTGTAGTTTTTTCGTTTGACGCTTATTTCGTGAGATATTTGGCCCCTCTCACGATCAGTGGACCACCCTGTATATTAAGCTGTTCTCTTTTAATATTATTTGGTATTTGATCCCTGAGGATACAACCTTTAACTTACGTTAAATTTTCATTTCAGGAGACTGTATTCTTCTTCTCTCTTTCTTAGCTAACGTCGAAGACTCGTTTCTTTATATTAGAATACTGATAAACATTACAATCTAAAATTTTAAATTATGTTCCGTCTATGTCTTGTCAGATAGAGTTCTGTGTATGGCGCCATATGTTACTTGAAACAGCAACATCTTTTCCAAATTCACAGCTATTTTCGCAGCTTAACAGCTGAAAATGTGACACCCGCACTATTCACCGTTCATTGCCTTCATCTATTACTATTCGCGGCCTTACAAATTCCTACGATTTCAATTATTTAAGATTTTTACTGAAACTTTTATATAATCTCTTTACATATTTGATTTACGATACCAAGTTTTTACTAGAATTTTGACTACCAGGTGGAGCACTACACTCCACCTGGCTCACTGAACCAAGTTGGGTTCAGCACAGAATTTAGTGCAAATGACCATACCCACTCACCACATGAAACAATTAGCACAACAAAGGAGCATCGACCGCCTCTTTCTCTTGTCTTCATGGATTTTAAAAAGGCATTCGATTCTATGAGTCACCCAGCTGTGTTTGACACACTAGCAAAAAATGGTTCAAATGGCTCAAAGCACTATAGGGCTTAACATCTGAGGTCATCAGTCCCCTACAATTTAGAACTACTTAAACTTAACTAACCGAAGGGCAGCACACACATCCATACCCGAGGCAGGATTCACACCGGCGACCATAGCAGCAGCGCGGTTCCGGACTGAAGCGCCTAGAACAGCTCGGTCACAGTGGCCGGCTGACACACAAACAGAACAAGGAGTAGAAGAGTGGTCTATTAAAATGTTATATAACGTACACAAAACCTCCACAGCGTTTCTGAGTGTTGTTGAAGAAATCAAAGAATTCCCCATTGAAATGAGTGTAAAACAAAACTATTTTAGGCAGTCAGGTATTCCCAGAAAAAGCAATGTCTAAATTGAACTAGAAAACAAATGGAATTCAAGTCCTGGGAAATAGGTTAAAAAATAACCTGCCATTTGCTGTTGATATTGTTTTATTTGAAAAAAAAAGCTCACCACGAGGGAATTATCCGAATAGGAGGGAAATCGGTAAATGTGATGTACACGTACAGACAAACAAATGACTACAATTTCAGATAAATTGGATTTTTTTTCAGACAGAGAACTTAAAAAACTGAGCAAGTCAGTAACGCTTCGGGCCACCTCTGTCTCTTAGGCACGCAGTTATTCGGCTTGGCACTTATTGACACTTGTTGTATGTCCTCTTGAGGGATATGGGGTAAAATCCTGTACAATTGGCGCGTCAGATCCTCAAAATCCTGAGATGGTTGGAGAGCCCTGCCCATAATGCTCCGAACATTCTCAATCGGGGAGAGATCCGGCGACCTTTCTGGCCAATGTTGTGTTTGGCAAGCACGAAGATAAGCAGTAGAAAATCTCGCCGCATGCAGGCGAACATTATGTTGCTGAAATTTAAGCACATGATGGCTTGTCATGAAGAGTAACAAAAAGGGGCGTGCAAAATTATCGACGTACCACTTTGCTGTAAGGTTGCCGCGGATGACAGCCGAAGAGGTCCTCCAGTGGAAAGGAATGGCACCCCAGACCAAGCAGTATATTGCTCCCTCCTACGTATATCTCCCGAAGAGAGCATGAGGATAAAATCAGAGAGATTAGAGCCCACACAGAGGCATACCGATAATCCTTCTTTCCACGAACAATACGAGACTGGAATAGAAGGGAGAACCGATAGAGGTACTCAAGGTACCCTCCGCCACACACCGTCAGGTGGCTTCCGGAGTGTAGATGTAGATGTAGATCAAGGAATTGATATTGTGATCAAAGACTGCAATAAAAAACCTTTCAAAAGCTGTTTTCCGTGGCTTAGCCGACATCTTAGACTTTAATACTGAAGAATATCTTCCGTAAGCTTGCCAGAAGAACTTAACATGTCAAAATATTTCTGTTTTTAAGTCTCCTTTCATATTTACAAGCTAATGCAGATAGATATATTCTGTGGCTTTACAGTTGTATGTTTCCAACACGTATACTCTCAAAAAGACGCACCACGGAGGAAGTATCCGAATAGGACGGAAATGTATAGGTATGACTTACATGTACAAACAAATGATTACAACTTCAGGAAAACTGCTTGCTTTATTCAAGACCAAGAGCTTCACAAATTGAGCAAGTCAGTAACGCGGAGGTCCATCTCTGGGTCTTATGCAAGCAGTTATTAGGCTTCACATTGATAAACAGAATTGTTGCTTGTCGTCCTGAGGAATATCGTGCTAAATTCTGTCCAATTGGCGCGTTGTTCTTCTTTTTGTGTTCAACCCTGAGGTTGGTTTGCAGCAGAGCGCCCTTCCTCTCTCCTGTCTGCCTTCCTCTTCATTTCCACATGTGTGTTACATCCAACGTCATTCATGATCTGCTGCATGTATGATATCCTTGGTCGCCCCCGCCGATTGCTTCCCCACAGTAGTTCCTTCTGCTACCGTTCCAGTGATGTTGATGTGGCGTAGGCTGTGCCCTACAGGTTTGTCTCTTCTTGTTTGAATGTGCCTCCACAGAGATCTGGTTTCCCGTACTCTTCTGAGCATCTCTTCGTATGTTACTTTGTCTATCCAGTTGATCATCATCATCCTTCTATAGCACCACATCTCCAGGGCCTCTAGCCGTCTTCTCTCTTCTCTTTCCATTGTCAAAGTTTCACATGAGTATAGGTCCACACTGAAAACGAAAGTTTTCATGATACGTTTCCTTATTTTCAGACTGATGTTCTTGTTGGTGAGTAAGCTCCTCCTCCGATTAAATGCAATTTTGGCATGTTCTATTCTGCTCTCAGTTTCGTTCCGGCTTCTGCGTGAAATCCTCAAAATCTTGAGCTGTTTGGAGGGACCCGTCCATAACGCTCGAAAATTTCTCAATTGGGACGAGATCCTGTGACCTTGCTGGCCAAGGTAGTGTTTGGCTAGCACGAAGAAAAGCAGTAGACATTCTTGCCGTGTGGGGGCGGGCATTATCTTGCTGGAATGTAAGCACATGATGGCTTGTCACGAAGGGTAACAAAAAAGGGCGTGCAATATTAACGACGAACCACTTCGCTGTGAGGTTGCCGCGGATGACAGCCAAAAAGGTCCTGCTGTGGAAAGGAATGGCACCCCTGACCGGTAGTATGGTTCAAATGGCTCTGAGCACTATGGGACTTAACATCTGAGGTCATCAGTCCCCTAGAACTTAGAACTACTTAAACCTAACTAACCTAAGGACATCACACACATCCATGCCCGAGGCAGGATTCGAACCTGCGACCGTAGCGGTCTCGCGGTTTCTGACTGTAGCGCCTAGAACCGCTCGGCCACCCCGGCCGGCTGACCGGTCGTATGGCGTGCGACAGTTATGTTGGTATCCCACCACGTTCAGGGCGTCTCCAAACACATGTCCGCACGTCATCTGGGCTCAATTCGAAGGGAATGTCGTCACTGAGATCGCGTGCCTGGAGACGGCCCAGACAGCGGTGGGATCCCAACCTGACTTCCGTCTGCCATGCGGCCCGACAAACAGGAGTGATGGTCTGGGATAGCACTACTTTTCATAGCAGGACCCCTTTGGTTGTCATCCGCGGCACCCTTACAGCATATTGGTACGTCGGCGATATTTTAAACCCCGTTTTGTTGTCCTTCGTGGCAACCTATCACAGGCTCACATTTCAGCAAGATAATGCCCGCTCGCACACGGCAAGAATGTCTATTGCTTTTCTTCGTGCTTGCCAAACACTACATTGGCCAGCAAGATCGCAGAATATCGTCCCAATTGAGAAATTTTGGAGCGTTATGCACGGGTCCCTCCAAACAGCTCAGGATTTTGAGGATGTAATGCAGAAGCCGGAACGAAATTGGGTGCAGAAGCCGACCGAGGTGGCCGAGCGGTTCTAGGCGCTACAGTCTGGAACCACGCGACCGCTACGGTCGCAGGTTCGAATCCTGCCTCGGGCATGGATGTGTGTGATGTCCTTAGGTTAGTTAGGTTTAAGTAGTTCTAAGTTCTAGGGGACTGATGACCTCAGATGTTAAGACCCATAGTACTCAGGGCCATTTGAAGCATTTTTTTGCGAGCAGAATACAACAGGCCATTATTGCATTTAATCGGAGCAGGAACTTACTCACCAGCAAGAACATCAGTCTGAAAATAAGGAAACGTGTTATGGAAGTTTTCGCTTGGAGTGTGGCCCTATACTCATGTGAAACTTGGACAATGGGAAGAAAAGAGAGAAGACGGCTCTGACAGTGGAGATGTGGTGGTATGGAAGGATGATCAAGATCAGCAGGAGACACAAAGTAACAAACGAAGAGATGCTCAGAAGAGTACGGGAAACCAGATCCCTGTGGAGGCACATCCAACCATGAAGAGACTAACATTTAGGACACAGACTACGACACAACAACAACAATGGAACAATAGCAGAAGGAGCTATTGAGGGAAGGAATCGGCGGGGGCGCCCAAGGATATCATACATGCAGCAGGTCATGAATGACGTTGGATGTAACACATATGTGGAAATGAAGAGGAAGGCAGACAGAAGAGAGGAATGGTGCTTTACTGCAAACCAACCATAGGGTAGAACACTAAAAGAAGAAGAAGAACGCGCCAATTGGACAGAATTTGGACGATAAGCAACAATTCTGTTTATCAATGTGAAGCTGAATAACTGCTTGCATAAGACCCAGAGGTGGACCTCCGCGTTATTGACTTGCTCAATTTGTGAAGCTCTTTCTCTTGAATAAAGCAAGCATTTTTCCTTAATTTGTAACCATTTGTTTATACATGTAAGTCATATCTATACATTTCCGTCCTATTGGGATAATTCCTTCGTGGTGCGTCTTTTTGAGGGTATACGTGTTGGAAGCACACGACTGCAAATCCACAGAATATATCTATCTACATTAGCTTGTAAATATGAAAGGAGACTTAAAAACAGAAATATTTTGACATGTTAAAGTAAGTCTGGCAAGCTTACGGAAGATATTCTTCAGTATTCAAGTCTAAGATGTCGGCTAAGCCACGGAAAACAGTATTTGAAATGTTTTTTATTCCAGTCTTTGATCGCAATATCAATTCCTTGATGAAAGATTGGACTAAAAAACATTTGACAGCGTTGGATCATTGTTCATATTCGCGACTATGTCACAGCTGGTGACATAGTTTTTGACCGAAGTACACTATCAGTAATAACGTTTGGCTATGAGAGATGGACATTAAATGAATTCATTGTTAAAAAAACTCACTGTAACCCTAAGAGAAATGGAATTATGTGTGGTGGGTTAAAATAAAGACAGAAAAAAGCAGTAAATATCAGACGAACAACCTAGAAATCGCAGTGGAAGGGTTATGCCGCTTGATGAAAGGATGGCAGATGGTCAGAATAAACACTAGACTTGAATCCAGTTTACCAAGAATAACCGAGGGGAAGGCCACCAGACAGATGGGGCAGACTCAGAGGCCACCTCACCAAGTGACTGAACTGCCCTGCTTATCGTAATGAGGCTGTACTTGATTTAGGCGATGTATTGCAAACTGGTCATTGTGATTATTCAATTTCTCCAGGCGTATTTTATGATGAAATAAATCTCGCGAGAACAGCCTGGTATGAGTGTGCATAGGACACAATATTTCGGCAATCGACCACGTTGCCATCATCAGGTGCGCTGATGTACTGACCTGCGGTGGGCCAGGGCCAGGTATATACAGGGTGTTACAAAAAGGTACGGCCAAACTTTCAGGAAACATTCCTCACAAACAAATAAAGAAAAGATGTTATGTGGATATGTGTCCGGAAACGATTAATTTCCATGTTAGAGCTCATTTTAGTTTCGTCCACCTACGCTCAAAGGAGCACGTTATCATGATTTCCTACGGGATACTCTACCTGTGCTGCTAGAACATGTGCCTTTACAAGTACGACACAACATGTGGTTCATGCACGATGGAGCTCCTGCACATTTCAGTCGAAGTGTTCGTACGCTTCTCAACAACAGATTCGGTGACCGATGGATTGGTAGAGGCGGACCAATTCCATGGCCTCCACGTTCTCCTGACCTCAACCCTCTTGACTTTCATTTATGGGGGCATTTGAAAGCTCTTGTCTACGCAACCCCGGTACCAAATGTAGAGACTCTTCGTGCTCGTATTGTGGACGGCTGTGATACAATACGCCATTCTCCAGGGCTGCATCAGCGCATCAGGGATTCCATGCGATGGAGGGTGGATGCATGTATCCTCGCTAACGGAGGACATTTTGAACATTTCCTGTAACAAAGTGTGAAGTCACGCTGGTACGTTCTGTTTCTGTGTGTTTCCATTCCATGATTAATGTGATTTGTAGAGAAGTAATAAAATAATCTCTAACATGGAAAGTAAGCGTTTCCGGACACATGCCCACATAACATATTTTCTTTCTTTGAGTGTGAGGAATGTTTCCTGAAAGTTTGGCCGTACCTTTTTGTAACAGCCTGTATAGGACAATCCCGCTCCTTCCTCAGGCGCCTCCTATGAGTCGGTGCGGTCCGCGCCCCGCGCGCGGTCCAGGTGCAGCGTTCGTTCTCCCGCCGTCTGCGCGCTGCGTCCTAGGTCTTCTCGTTCAGGAGGGTCTGCCGGCACCGCTCTCGTTATTTTTCCCTCCTCCCCCAAAGTCGGTACACTCTGGGAAATATCCTTTTTCTTCTTAATCTGGGTGATCGCGGGTTCCCATGCCCTGCTAATGATATAACCGCTGTCACGATTTAGTTGTGGCTCCCTTACTCTGATCTCTATGGCTGCTTTGATGACACAGTCCCAGTATTTGGAAGTCTGTGTCAGGACTTTGGTTTGGTCATAATCCATGCTGTGGAGTTCCGACAGGCAGTGCTCAGCCATTGCCGACTTACTGGGCTGTTGCAGTCTAGTGTGCCGTTGATGTTCTCGGCATCGGTCCTCAATACTACGAATTGTCTGTCCTATGTATACACTACCGCATTGGCAATGTATCTGATAAATCCCTGATTTACGTAGATAAGGCTCCACAAAATGGAATAAGAGCAAAGGCCGCCTCCTCCTGAGGTTCATCCTCAGTTTCGGCCGGTGCTGCAGGTGTGGGATGTACAGCCTACCGAATTTGCCGTTTCTTGTAACCGTTCCTCCGAAACACGGTCTTCATATGGTCCAGTTCTTCTTGGAGACTTTCCCTGTCGGACTGCACCGACTCATAGGAAGCGACTGATGGAGAAGCGGGATGATGATGATGTTTGGTTTGTGGGGCGCTCAACAGCGTGGTTATCAGCGCCCGAAGAAGCGGGAGGGGGATTGTCCTATATATACATGGCGCCGGCCCACCGCCGGTCAGTACACCAGCGCACCTGATGATGGCAACGTGGTCGATTACCGAAATATTGTGTCATCTGCACACTCATACCAGGCTGTTTACCCGAGATTTATTTCGTCAAACTGGTCATTTTCTGTCTCCCGAATGATTATTTGTCACAGGTAAAGAGCTCTCTCTCTCTCTCTCTCTCTCTCTCTCTCTCTCTCTCTCTCTGTGTGTGTGTGTGTGTGTGTGTGTGTGTGTGTGTGTGTGTGTAATGTGAAACTTTAATTTAGGAGTTGGAGTTATCGCAGGCGTGTGTGTGTGTGTAATGTGAAACTTTAATTTAGGAGTTGGAGTTATCGCAGGCCTTGGCTTGGTCAAGGATCAACCAAGACCGTCCTGATTAGAGTTCCTCCTAGCTACAAGTAAGGAGGGAGGAGGGGGAAGAGAGGAGACAGGATTTAGCATGAAGGTTCAAATGAAAATCGTTTCGATTTAGACTGAAAAAGAGAGGGTTGTGGCGGATAATCATGAGCTCATCTGAAAGCCTGCCGCATTCAGGTATGCTTGAGCTCCGAGGACTACTCTAAACAGCTAATGAAATGCTCTCCAACTATTGGTCGTTCCATTGCCTTGTCTCCACCGTAGTGTCACAGGCACACGTTCGAGCCAGAGCAGAACCAACAATTCAATGAGACAGCAGCAGTATCTTGGCGGACAGCACAGCAGCTTTGAGGTTGCATGTGATTCCGGGACACCAGGCGCACTAGGACTCACACGTGGCGTCGTCAATTCATACAGTGACAGAGGGGGGGGGGGGGGGGGGGATGGAGGGAGGGCGCGAGCGGGATCGCGGATGAAAGGGGGAGCGGGGCTCCCAAGTTCCCACGCCAGACTGTGATATGTGGCGGGCACGCTCGCCATAATTGCGAGGAACGTGGCCTTGGGAGGCAGCACTGCTCTTTTTCCTCATAATTTAGCCGCTGCCCCGGCAATTGAAGGTCTACCCGAATAAAGCAGCTGGACCGTCCATTATTCGTACACTCTGACTATAGCGAATGAAGGACGGCGACGTCCTAGCCGTGCCTCATACTTAAATTGCCACTAGATAGCAGTCAGCCAATGCAAGAATACTTTGACAGCCAAATCTGTGCAGTTCGTAAGGACAATGATTACCCTCATCGTCAACACTGCGAGTCCTGGTAATTTATTTACTTTGTAGCCCTTACATTATCTGTGTTAGCGGAGAAATGCTTACGCTTCTTCTTTCACCGTCTTGAAGCAAACACTGCATTTTACCCTGTCCAAGTAGCTTCCAGCAGTGATGTACCTATAGCAGTAGTCATTAAAGTTCTGCTTTCTTTACATTCACCGCACTGATGTTACAAAAAAAGAATATTGTCAAATGTTAACGCAACTGGAATGCGCAATTACAGGAACAAATTAGTAAAATCGGCAACACTATCTTCGGATCACAGGCTATTCGAATAGAGAGTACAGTGTCATGCGCTTCATTGGTTTTGAATTGTAATTACCGTGACAAGATCTTAGTATTAAAAATACGATAATTACCTTTAGAGTAATATATAGCAATATGTTAATGACTAATCACTGATAACTGTAACATGTTTGCGAGACATGTTAGAGTAATACGCAAAAATGTCTTTTTCACTCTATCTACCGAATGCAAGTAGAATTTCTGGAACCAACTCTCATAGAAAGCATAGCGCATGCCGGTTATTACTTAGCTGACAGCCAATATCATGTCACAAGGCAGGGTCATCAATCGGAAAAGACTTCAAATGGTTCAAATGGCTCTAAGCACTATGGGAATTAACATCTGAGGTCATCAGTCCCATAGACTTAAAACTACTTAAACCTAACTAATCTGAGGACATCACACACATCCATGCCAGAGGCAGGATTCGAACCTGCGACCGTAGCAGAAGCGCGGTTGCGGACTGAAGCGCCTAGAACCGCTCGGCCACAATGGCCGGCCGGAAAAGACTGCAATGAATGTAAATTATTATTCAAATTAAATAGAGTTCTGGTAACTGCTACTTCGAATACACGGCCCTTCACACTAGGAAATCATATTGCGCACCTTGGCGAGACATTGATTTTTCAACTTGCTGAGTCAAAGGGTTTCAAAAATGGTTCAAATGGCTCTGAGCACTATGGGACTTAACAGCTATGGTCATCAGTGCCCTAGAACTTAGAACTACTTAAATCTAGCTAACCTAAGGACAGCACACAACAACCAGTCATCACGAGGCAGAGAAAATCCCTAACCCCGCCGGGAATCGAACCCGTGAACCCGGACGCGGTAAGCGAGATTGCTACCGCACAATCACGAGTCAATGATTTGCTAGTTGCATGTACACAGGAAAAGAATTTCTGATTTAAGTGCCCTTCGGATGCAGAGTCTAAACGAACAGTAAGTGACACCCATGTCGAGGAGGGAAATTTCCGTCGTGGAAGAAGACGGGGAAGGGCTTCCAAATGACCGATGTTAAGTGCCACCGACCGTAAACGAATGCGTAAACCGCGATGCTCTCGAGGGAAAACCTTTTGAATTAAAATACTGCCTGCTTCTGTGCCGTCAGGTAAAATGACGTAAACAAATCGCAACAAATGGTTCAAATGGCACTATGGGACTTAACCTCTGAGGACATCAGTGTCATAGAACTTAAAACTACTTAAACCTAACTAACCTAAGTACATCACACACATCCATGACCGAGGCAGGATTCGAACCTGCGACCGTTGCGGCCGCGCGGTTCCAGACTGAAGCACCTTGAACAACTCCGCCACAACAGCCGGCCAAATCGCAACACCAAGGAGGAGTTGAGCGGCATAAACGAAAGTTGATGGTCGTGTTTCTACGTCCGAAAGGTCATGTAGTTTTCACGGCAGTCGCATGAGAATGGCACTAATAGCGCCACTATTACGATGTAAAAAAAAAATGGTTCAAATGGCTCTGAGCACTATGGGACTTAACTGCTGTGGTCATCAGTCCCCTAGAACTTAGAACTACTTAAACCTAACTAACCTAAGGACATCACACACACCCATGCCCGAGGCAGGATTCGAACCTGCGACCGTAGCAGCCCCGCGGTTCCGGACTGCGCGCCTAGAACCACTAGACCACCGCGGCCGGCTATTACGATGTAAATCAGGTTTCCTTTCAATACACGCTGCAACGGTCGTGAGCATTAGGCACCTTCGAGATTGGACTTGGTGAGTTGATGTTAGTCAAGAATGCCTTTAAGGCGACAAAGACGCTATTATCAACATGTCACTGAGTTTGAACGAGGTCGTGTAATAGGGCTAGGAGAAGCCGGATGTTCCTTCTACGATATTGTAGAAAGACTGAATAGGAAAGTAGCCACTGTATGTGATTGCTGGCAGCGGTGGTCACGAGAATATACGGTCGAAACAAGATGGACTTCGGACGGCCACGTGGCACTACGGAGAGAGAAGGCCATCGTGTCCAATGTATGGCTCTAGCGCATCGTACTGCATCTATAGCAGCAGTGTGAGCAGCAGTTGGCGCCACAATAACACAACGAACTGGTACAAATCGGTTACTTCAAGGACAGCTCGGAGCCAGACGCCCTGTAGTGTGGGTCGCACTGGCCCAAAACCATCGCCATTTGTGACTTCAGTGGTGTCAAGCGAGAGTTCATTGGAATCAGGGTGGAGGTGTATTGTGTTTTCCGATTAAAGCTCGTTCTACCTCGGTGCCAGTGATGGCCCTGTGTTGGTTAGAAGGTGCCTGCTTGAGGGCCTCGTACCAACCACTCTGCATGCTACACCTGGAGTTACGGTCTATGCTGCGATTTCATACGACAGCAGGAGCGCTCTCGGGTTATCTCACGTACCCAGACTGCAATTTTGTACGTGAGGCTGCTGATTCGACCTGTTGTGCTCCCATTAATGAACAGCATTCCAGGGGTGTTTCCCAACAGGATAACGCTCGCCCACCTACCGCTGTTGTTACCGAACATGCTCTACGGAGTGTCGACATGTTGCCTTGGCGTGCTCGATCACCAGGTCTGTCTCCAGTCGAGCACGTATGGCACATCATCGAACGACAACTCCAGCGACATCTGTTATATCCTAGCCAGTAAGGCCAACCGAGCCCGCTGCCAAAAGGTTGGCAGCATCAAAGTCCGGACGCCGTCCGCATAAGCAGCGCCAGCGATACAGGAAATCGCCGCAAGTCTGCGCGCGCCACCGCTGGCTTCGGGCTTCTTAAGCGCTGGAGTCGCGAGCGCTAGGACAGTTCTGTATTCGCCGCTCAGTTGTATACTCGCCACCGATTTGTGTACTTGCTAGTCAGTTGTGTGTTCATCGCAGCAGAGTTGTTGTTTGTCGTCAGCCGACGCTGACCTAGCCGCTCCGACTCGAACTAGACAGATTTCTGTAGACACGGAGTTCACTACTGTGTTTCTGTATCTTCGTTAATAAAGATAAGTACCGACTTTTATTTGCTCAGAGTGTTTGGGTTTTCATCTTTCTGTTCACTGTTCCAGCGGACCGGTCGGCCCGCTATTACAAGTGTGGCGGTGACTTCGTAACCCATTTCTACAGCGAAGTGTTTGTCGCTACGAACGCCGCCACAAAAACATCCACAACCAGCATTAAGCGTCCCTGTGTTGACCGACCAGGGGCAACAGGCATAGGACTCCATCCCTCAAACTGACATCTGGCACCTGTACAACACAATGCCAGCACGTTTTCATGCTTGCATTCAACACCTGTCGTTAGAGTACTAGCATTCCACATTTGCAATGGCTTATCTCGAGCTTACATTAACCAGCGACTTTGCAATGTTAATCACTTAAATATGTCACCTAGACAAATGTATTCCTGAAACTTCATTACTTCACATTAATTATTTGTCGTTTTTGCGATTTTTTCCGTCAGTGTATTTGCTTCTTGTATTCTCACATTTTATACGCCGTCGCTGTAACTTCGGTGTGCGGTCAAGCGCATTTAAATGAATGACTGTCAGTACCCGTTGTGCGTCACGTCCTAATTTTTAGAACACTTGGCTTTTCGCACAGTTCTGTTTCACAGATAATGTCGTAAGATCTTTGCCTCTCATCATTTCCGCTTCCTGGTCAGAACTCACACCATCCACATCCAAGCAGGTTCCGCAAGCCACGGTATTGTGCGTGCCGGCGGGTATTTCGAACAAATTTTATTCTCTTCCCTCTTGCATTCGCGAGTCAAGCGAAGAAGAATCGGAACACCCTCTCAGAGGTTTCCACTTCAATCAAGATTTATTGTTGCAACAGTGCATATGGAGAACATGCAGCGATTACATTTACAGATCAATAGCAGAAGCGGTCCCGAGGTTCCAGGCATGGACCCTAACTCAAACACCGATATTAGTACGAGGTGTAGTCTCCACGGGCGGCAATGATGGCGCTGACTCTCTTATCCAGTCCATCGTACGAATGGCCAATACGGTCCTGAGATACGTTATGTCACAAACGGCTCCACTTACTGACGTAGTTCTGCAAGAATTGCTGGCTGACGAGTCGCACGAGTCACTTCTCGTCTCACCATATGCCAGACGTGCTCGACTGCAGACAAATCCGGAGACAGTGCTCGCCAGGAAGTTTGTTGCACGGCTTTCAGAGCACGAGGGCAGTGTGTGGGCAAGCATTATCCAGGCCTTGGGTGGGGCCTGTGTGTCTCGGACGAATGCACTCTACCAGACAGCGTCCACCAGGTCGCAGATTACCATCACTTGCGTGCAGGCAGAATCGGCATTCACCGTTGAAGACCACGGCGCGCTATTTCATCTTCCAAGTGATCCTCTGACGGCACCAGTCGAGTCGTGCACGTCGATGCTGTGGCGTGAGAGGAAGACGGGCTAGAGGTGTGCGTGGCCATAGCCCCGTACGCAACAATTCGTGTCGACACGTCTGGGCTTACACTCCCTCTTACAGAGTGTTTCAAAAATGACCGGTATATTTGAAACGGCAATAAAAACTAAACGAGCAGCGATAGAAATACACCGTTTGTTGCAATATGCTTGGGACAACAGTACATTTTCAGGCAGACAAACTTTCGAAATTACAGTAGTTACAATTTTCAACAACAGATGGCGCTGCAAGTGATGTGAACGATATAGAAGACAACGCAGTCTGTGGGTGCGCCATTCTGTACGTCGCCTTTCTGCTGTAAGCGTGTGCTGTTAACAACGTGCAAGTGTGCTGTAGACAACATGGTTTATTCCTTAGAACAGAGGATTTTTCTGGTGTTGGAATTCCACCGCCTAGAACACAGTGTTGTTGCAACAAGACGAAGTTTTCAACGGAGGTTTAATGTAACCAAAGGACCGAAAAGCGATACAATAAAGGATCTGTTTGAAAAATTTCAACGGACTGGGAACGTGACGGATGAACGTGCTGGAAAGGTAGGGCGACCGCGTACGGCAACCATAGAGGGCAACGCGCAGCTAGTGCAGCAGGTGATCCGACAGCGGCCTCGGGTTTCCGTTCGCCGTGTTGCAGCTGCGGTCCAAATGACGCCAACGTTCACGTATCGTCTCATGCGCCAGAGTTTACACCTCTATCCATACAAAATTCAAACGCGGCAACCCCTCAGCGCCGCTACCATTGCTGCACGAGAGACATTCGCTAACGATATAGTGCACAGCATTGATGACGGCGATATGCATGTGGGCAGCATTTGGTTTACTGACGAAGCTTATTTTTACCTGGACGGCTTCGTCAATAAACAGAACTGGCGCATATGGGGAACCGAAAAGCCCCATGTTGCAGTCCCCTCGTCCCTGCATCCTCAAAAAGTACTGGTTTGGGCCGCCATTTCTTCCAAAGGAATCATTGGCCCCTTTTTCAGAACCGAAACGATTACTGCATCACGCTATCTGGACATTCTTCGTGAATTTGTGGCGGTACAAACTGCCTTAGACGACACTGCGAACACCTCGTGGTTTATGCAAGATGGTGCCCGGCCACATCGCACGGCCGACGTCTTTAATTTCCTGAATGAATATTTCGATGATCGTGTGATTGCTTTGGGCTATCCGAAACATACAGGAGGCGGCGTGGATTGGCCTCCCTATTCGCCAGACATGAACCCCTGTGACTTCTTTCTGTGGGGACACTTGAAAGACCAGGTGTACCGCCAGAATCCAGAAACAATTGAACAGCTGAAGCAGTACATCTCATCTGCATGTGCAGCCATTCCGCCAGACACGTTGTCAAAGGTTTCGGGTAATTTCATTCAGAGACTACGCCATATTATTGCTACGCATGGTGGATATGTGGAAAATATCGTCCTATAGAGTTTCCCAGCCCGCAGCGCCATCTGTTGTTGAAAATTGTAACTACTGTAATTTCGAAAGTTTGTCTGCCTGAAAATGTACTGTTGTCCCAAGCATATTGCAACAAACGGTGTATTTCTATCGCTGCTCGTTTAGTTTTTATTGCCGTTTCAAATATACCGGTCATTTTTGAAACACCCTGTATCTGTGCCGTGATAGCTGTACGTTGTCCCACTCCTGCCCTTACAATACGACCATTCCGGCGGGCGTTTGCGCTGCACGGACGTCCAGAACCTCGACTACAGGTGTGAAAATGTTCACGTGACTGCTGGTACCAGCATCACTGCACGAGAGACGCAGCACGTCCAACTTGTGTGGCAATTCTCCGGAGAGACCGTCCCGCCACTTGGAAGGCCACTATTTGACCTGTTTTGGACCCGTTCAGTTGGCTTCACACGTTTGCACCACACTAAACTTCCTGGCTGTGAGCATTCACTGTTACAGGGTAGACACAGATGGCGCTCTGGTAGCTGTGCCATTGCGCTATCTATTGGCGGTCGACGGAGAAACCATTATCAGAACAGCTACTATCCCCCAGGAGACATATGCGGCCCTGGGATCAAAATCGACGTTGTATTTCCAGGTGTACTATTTTTTCCCGTAGTTTTTTATGATAACTAAACAAATTATTATTATTATTCTTTCTTTCTTTCTTTTCTCAGACGTTATGTCTGGTCAAAAATGGAAAGTGACGCGGACCTTGATCAAGCGTCACTTCCTTTTAACTGTACGGTATACGTTATATTGCATTTAGGAACATTCGGGTAATTGAACATGTATCAATAATTACGGATTTCTGTAGTTGTATATATAAGTTTGGATGTAGCTGTATTGCGTTGATGTACTGGTGGATATTGTGTGGTATGACTCCTGTAGTTGATAGTATAATTGGTATAATGTCAACTTTATCCTGATGCCACATGTCCTTGACTTCCTCAGCCAGTTGGATGTATTTTTCAATTTTTTCTCCGGTTTTATTTTGTATATTTGTTGTATTGGGTATGGATATTTCGATTAGTTGTGTTAATTTCTTCTTTTTATTGGTGAGTATGATGTCAGGTTTGTTATGTGGTGTTGTTTTATCTGTTATAATGGTTCTGTTCCAGTATAATTTGTATTCATCATTCTCCAGTACATTTTGTGGTGCATACTTGTATGTGGGAACGTGTTGTTTTATTAGTTTATGTTGTATGGCAAGTTGTTGATGTATTATTTTTGCTACATTGTCATGTCTTCTGGGGTATTCTGTAATTGCTAGTATTGTACATCCGCTTGTGATGTGATCTACTGTTTCTATTTGTTGTTTGCAAAGTCTGCATTTATCTGTTGTGGTATTGGGATCTTTAATAATATGCTTGCTGTAATATCTGGTGTTTATTGTTTCATTCTGTATTGCAATCATGAATCCTTCCGTCTCACTGTATATATTGCCTTTTCTTAGCCATGTGTTGGATGCGTCTTGATTGATGTGTGGCTGTGTTAGATGATACGGGTGCTTGCCATGTAGTGTTTTCTTTTTCCAATTTACTTTCTTCGTATCTGTTGATGTTATGTGATCTAATGGGTTGTAGAAGTGGTTATGAATTTGCAGTGGTGTAGCCGATGTATTTATATGAGTGATTGCTTTGTGTATTTTGCTAGTTTCTGCTCGTTCTATAAAGAATTTTCTTAAATTGTCTACCTGTCCATAATGTAGGTTTTTTATGTCGATAAATCCCCGTCCTCCTTCCTTTCTTCTTAATGTGAATCTTTCTGTTGCTGAATGTATGTGATGTATTCCATATTTGTGGCATTGTGATCGTGTAAGTGTATTGAGTGCTTCTAGGTCTGCGTTACTCCATTTCACTACTCCAAATGAGTAGGTCAATATTGGTATAGCGTAAGTATTTATAACTTTTGTCTTGTTTCTCGCTGTCAATTCTGTTTTCAGTATTTTTGTTAGTCTTTGTCTATATTTTTCTTTTAGTTCTTCTTTAATATTTGTATTTTCTATTCCTATTTATTGTCTGTATCCTAGATATTTATAGGCATCTGTTTTTTCCATCGCTTCTATGCAGTCGCTGCAGTTATCCAATATGTAATCTTGTTGTTTAGTGTGTTTTCCCTTGACTATGCTATTTTTCTTACATTTGTCTGTTCCTAAAGCCATATTTATATCATTGCTGAATACTTCTGTTATCTTTAGTAATTGGTTGAGTTGTTGTTTTGTTGCTGCCAGTAGTTTTAGATCATCCATGTATAGCAAATGTGTGATTTTGTGTTGCTATGTTACAGTCATATTGTATCCATAATTTGTATTATTTAGCATGTTGGATAGTGGGTTCAGAGCAAGGCAGAACCAGAAAGGACTTAATGAGTCTCCTTGGTATATTCCACGATTAATCTGCATTGGCTGTGATGTGATATTATTTGAATTTGGCTGTTGATATACTTTCCGGGATGTGAGGTCGTGGTCCAAGAACTTTTCTGCTCCTTACGTTTCGTCCAGGACTGCGCTGGACTTCCTCAGAGGCGCTGCTCCGCTGAGTCTTGCCGACTGACTGGTCGGGTGTCTGAGAGCGACTTATATATTGTGAGAAAGGGAGGCCGTGGTTCTTTTGGTTTGTGTTGAATGTTTGGTTTTGTTTCCTTCTATTTTCAATTTTTTTGTATCTTCTAAGTCGTTTGGCCAATGCTTGTAATTTCTGCTTCTTTTCATCTAATTGCTCAATCGCTTCTTGTTGTGAGATTTTACCCAACCTTTTTCGTTTTTTGTCTGACATTTCATTTCTTATAAATTGTGTTAGCTGTCCGATGTCTTTTCTCAGTTTTTCTATTCTGATCTGTAGCCTGTGTTGCCACGCTGGTTTTGTGGGTTTCTTCTGTGTGTTGGTTGGTTCTGACCTCTGCCTAGTGTGTATATTTAGTGTAGTGAGTGCTCCTAAATAAACCAGTAGTTGTAACTCTTCCATAGTTGTGTTTTGATTTATTTTGTTGTGTATGATTGTGTTGATAGTTTTTATTGTTGTTTTGACTTGGGGGTTATTTGGTGGTCTATGCAAGAATGGTCTAATGTCTGTATTTGTGTCTTTGTATTCTATATATGTCAGCTGAAACTTTTCTTCTACACTCCTGGAAATTGAAATAAGAATACCGTGAATTCATTGTCCCAGGAAGGGGAAACTTTATTGACACATTCCTGGGGTCAGATACATCACATGATCACACTGACAGAACCACAGGCACATAGACACAGGCAACAGAGCATGCACAATGTCGGCACTAGTACAGTGTATATCCACCTTTCGCAGCAATGCAGGCTGCTATTCTCCCATGGAGACGATCGTAGAGATGCTGGATGTAGTCCTGTGGAACGGCTTGCCATGCCATTTCCACCTGGCGCCACAGTTGGACCAGCGTTCGTGCTGGACGTGCAGACCGCGTGAGACGACGCTTCATCCAGTCCCAAACATGCTCAATGGGGGACAGATCCGGAGATCGTGCTGGCCAGGGTAGTTGACTTACACCTTCTAGAGCACGTTGGGTGGCACGGGATACATGCGGACGTGCATTGTCCTGTTGGAACAGCAAGTTCCCTTGCCGGTCTAGGAATGGTAGAACGATGGGTTCGATGACGGTTTGGATGTACCGTGCACTATTCAGTGTCCCCTCGACGATCACCAGTGGTGTACGGCCAGTGTAGGAGATCGCTCCCCACACCATGATGCCGGGTGTTGGTCCTGTGTGCCTCGGTCGTATGCAGTCCTGATTGTGGCGCTCACCTGCACGGCGCCAAACACGCATACGACCATCATTGGCACCAAGGCAGAAGCGACTCTCATCGCTGAAGACGACACGTCTCCATTCGTCCCTCCATTCACGCCTGTCGCGACACCACTGGAGGCGGGCTGCACGATGTTTGGGCGTGAGCGGAAGACGGCCTAACGGTGTGCGGGACCGTAGCCCAGCTTCATGGAGACGGTTGCGAATGGTCCTCGCCGATACCCCAGGAGCAACAGTGTCCCTAATTTGCTGGGAAGTGGCGGTGCGGTCCCCTACGGCACTGCGTAGGATCCTACGGTCTTGGCGTGCATCCGTGCGTCGCTGCGGTCCGGTCCCAGGTCGACGGGCACGTGCACCTTCCGCCGACCACTGGCGACAACATCGATGTACTGTGGAGACCTCACGCCCCACGTGTTGAGCAATTCGGCGGTACGTCCACCCGGCCTCCCGCATGCCCACTATACGCCCTCGCTCAAAGTCCGTCAACTGCACATACGGTTCACGTCCACGCTGTCGCGGCATGCTACCAGTGTTAAAGACTGCGATGGAGCTCCGTATGCCACGGCAAACTGGTTGACACTGACGGCGGCGGTGCACAAATGCTGCGCAGCTAGCGCCATTCGACGGCCAACACCGCGGTTCCTGGTGTGTCCGCTGTGCCGTGCGTGTGATCATTGCTTGTACAGCCCTCTCGCAGTGTCCGGAGCAAGTATGGTGGGTCTGACACACCGGTGTCAATGTGTTCTTTTTTCCATTTCCAGGAGTGTATATCTAACATGTGTGTTACTTCGAGTTGTATTTGTGCTTGTTCTGGTGGCTGTCTTAAGATTTCGTTTTCCTCTGATTGTTTAATTGATGCGTGTTGGTCTTTGTTTGTTTGCTCTGGAATGTTTGAGTCCATTACTGTATTTTCTTCTTCTTCTGATTGCACATTATTTTGTTCCAGTATTTGTTGGACTTGTTGTTTGATGTTTTCTAATTCTGACTGGGGTATCCTGTTATTTTTTATTATTACACGGATCTGATCAGCTAGTCGTTGTTCTGTTAAAAATTTTAATTCTGGGTATCTGATAATAAATGTTGTGTATACTTGTGATCTGTATCCAGTTGTGTTGGTTCCTAGGTTTGTTGCTTGGTATTAACAGAACATGAGGTGTCGATTAACTTCATCTGACCATCTCATCCTCTGTCTTTGTTTTCCTTCTAGGGTGGTTGCAGGAAGCATATCCTGCAAAACACCTCTATTTGGATTTAAATCATTTTCCAGTTGGCTAGCAGTGTCGTTACCATTGTGGGCGGGCATAGGGTTCAAACGTCGTCCCCGACCATGACGGCGCTTGTCCGAGGCTTCTTTAGTTCTGTCCTGAACCAACTAATCCCACTAAAAGGGGTGTTAGCCCTATTAGTGGTTTGTTCTTTTCGTCGCCTTTTACGACTGGCAGAACATACCGGAGGCCTATTCTTTTCCCGGGCCTTCATTATTATTATTATTACAGTCTTGCACATTTGTGGCACGTTGAAATTGGCGTTAACGGCAATTTATATTTGTAGAGGGACTGGGAAAGAGAAACAGTAACAAACCGTGACCCCCCTCTCCCCAACAGAACTGAACCCTCTATCCGCGCCTGCTACTGTTCTTCAAGTGGTTATCCATTTCATATCGCTTCTTCGTATTACCCCACATTATTTGTACCTTGTGGCTCCACATACTCGCCGCTATCTTGTAACCAAACACTATCGGGTTCTTTCTCTTTATTTATAGGGGTCATCTTGCACTTCTCCACATTTAAAGACATCTGTCGCTGAGCACACCAACTGGAAAATTTGTCACAATATTTCTGCAGTTTCTTACAAAAAAGCAGTGACTATTGCACTGAAACACCATGTGCTCTGGCGTCCCGATATCAGAACACATCCTGCTGAGAGAGAACATGTTTGCCGTGGCCATAACTAGGTTGGGACAACCCAAGCATTGTCCAGGGCCCATCGACAACAAGAGTCACTGGCGAAAGAGGGGAAGAAACGGAAAGAAACAAGGTATATTTAAAATGGAATATTGGCAGCGATGATAATCAACAGCTGCCGGCCGGTGTGGCCGAGCGGTTCTAGGCGCTTCAGTCTGGAACCGCGTGACCGCTACGGTCGCAGGTTCGAATCCTGCCTCGGGCATGTATGTGTGTGATGTCCTTAGGTTAATTAGGTTTAAGTAGTTCTAAGTTCTAGGGGACTGATGACCTCAGATGTTAAGTCCCATAGTGCTCAGAGCCATTTGAACCATTTGAACCATAATCAACAGCTAGAATTCCAGCGAAAAAATGTGGGACCACTATACTAGAAATCAGGACGTGAACTGTGTTGACATCAAGACGACAATTTACACTCACATTATTTACTTATGTCTATCTAGAAACATGAATTTCAAAATGCATTTTATCCGATCAATAAGACGCTTATGTTTTAAAAGGAAAACTAGTTTTCTGCCAAAAATAAAGAAATGATGAATGACACCCATAAATAATGCTATAAATTCTTCTAAACATTATTTCTTCTGATACGTGCCTGGAAAAAGTGTGTTTCAAGGAACCTTGTTGATACACTCACCCAAATGTCGTACGTAGTCCACACTAGTGAATATAGAAAGCATTTGGCGTCCTAACGGCACAGCAGAATATACACTCTACAGTATTCCAATTTTCCAGTACAGATTAATAAAATTCCCTTTTCTCTAATAGAAGCTGCATAAGACAAACCGTGATACACAGTCTGTATGACTGGTCTGCAAAATCAAATTACCCTCAATGTAACTCCTTTGCCGAAGATGACTATATTCATTAAAAATACTTGCATGAGAAGATGCGTCCGCAGAAAGATCGAACCAATTTGACCCTGTGTTCCGGGTGCCACGAACTTGCGGCTATCTCAGATGTTAGTTGGTGGCTTACCTTCAGATTGCTATCGTTGCTCTGTACAATCTTCTTGACACTGTGTTGAATGGAGACAGAAACATTTGTGTCGTTCAAACTTATGCTTAGCAATGACGTAGGGTGTTGAAGAGACCTCCGTATTGTTGAGAACTGCATCACGTCGCCACTTGAGTTGTTTAGTCTCTAAAAGAACATACGAAAAACAATCGCCCTAAAATTAAGTAAACTACACTACTGGCCATTAAAATTGCTACACCACAAAGATGACGTGCTACAGACGCGAAATTTAAACGACAGGAAGAAGATGCTGTGATATGTAAATGATTAGCTTTTCAGAGCATTAACACAAGGATGGCGCCGTGGCGACACCTACAACACGCTGACATGAGAAAAGTTTCCAAACGATTTCTCATACACTAACAGCAGTTAACCGGCGTTGCCTGGTGAAACGTTGTTATGATGCCTCTTGTTAGGAGCAGAAATGCGTTCCGTCACGTTTCCGACTTTGATAAAGGTCGGATTCTAGCCTATCGCGATTGCGGTTCATCGTATCGCGCTGGTCGAGATCCAATGACTGTTAGCAGAATATAGAATCGGTGGGTTCAGGAGGTTAATACGGAACGCCGCGCTGGATCCCAACGGCCTCGTATCACTAGCAGTCGAGATGACAGGCATCTTATCCGCTTGGCTGTAACGGATCGTACAGCGACGTCTCGATCCCTGAGTCAACAGATGGGGACGTTTGCAAAACAACAACCATTTGCACGAACAGCTCGACGATGATTGCAGCAGCATGGACTATAAGCTCGGAGACCATGGCTGCGGTTACCCATGACGCTGCATCACAGACAGGAGCGCCTGCGATAGTATACTCAACGACGAACTTGGGTTCACGAATGGCAAAACGTCATTTTTTCGTATGAATCCAGGTTCTGTTTGCAGCATCATGATGCTCGCATCCGTGTTTGGCGACATCGCGGTGAACGCGCATTGGAAGCGTGTATTCGTCATCGCCATACTGGCGTATCACGCGGCGTGATGGTATGGGGTGCCATTGGTTACACGTCTCGGTCACCTCTTGTTCGCATTGACGGCACTTTGAACAGTGGACGTTACATTTAAGATTTGTTACGACCCGTGGCTCTACCCTTCATTCGATCCCTGCGAAACCCTACATTTCAGCAGCATAATGCACGACCGCATGTTGCAGGTCCTGTATGGGCCTTTTTGGATACAGAAAATGTTCGACTGCTGCCCTGGCCAGCACGTTCTCCAGATCTCTCACCAACTGAAAACGTCTGGTCAATGGTGGGCGAGCAACTGGCTCGTCACAATACGCCAGTCACTACTGTTGATGAACTGTGGTATCGTGTTGAAGCTGCAGGGGCAGCTGTACCTGTACACGCCATCCACACTCTGTTTGACTCAATGCCCAGGCGTATCAAGGCCGTTATTACGCCCAGAGGTGGTTGTTCTGGGTACTGATTTCTCAGGATCTATGCACCCAAATTGCGTGAAAATGTAATCACATGTCAGTTCTAGTATAATATATTTGTTTAATGAATACCCGTTTATCATCTGCATATCTTCTTGGTGTAGCAACTTGAATGGTCAGTAGTGTATATAGCAACGATAGCAGGAGCGTAACGGAATAGTGGTGTCTGAGACAGTGCACCCCAGGATAAGTTGTCCCCGTCGCCCGAAGAAAAGAAAGGAATGAGATAAGAAATACACACACCAAAAAAATTTTGCATCACCTCGGTTCCGAGAGTTCCGGAACCTCTACAGAAAATTGGAATAGAGATCAACATAAACATCATTCCCGCTTTCTATTGCTCATGAAAACCACACATTGCATGTTGTACCACGATACAGCGAGACCTTCAGAGGTGATGGTCCAGACTGCTGTACTCACCGGTACCTCTAATACCCAGCAGCACGTCCTCTTGCATTGGTGCATGAATGTGTTCATCGTGGCATACTATACACAAGTTCATCAAGGCAATGTTGGTTCAGATTGTCCCATTCCTCAACGATTCGGCGTAGATCCCTCAGAGTGGTTGGTGGGTCACGGCGTCCATAAACAGCGCTTTCCAATCTATCCCAGGCATATTCGATAGGATTCATGTCTGGATAACATGCTGGCCACTCTAGTCGAGAGATGTCGTTATCCTGAAGGTAGTCATTCACAAGATGCGCAAGATGGGGGCGCGAATTGTCGTCCATGAAGACGAATGCCTCAACAATATGCTACCGATATGGTTGCACTATCGGTCGGAGGCTTGGCATTCACTTATCGTACAGCTGTTACGGCACCTTCCATGACCAGCAGCGGCGTACGTCGGCCCCACATAATACCACACCAAAACAGCAGGGAACCTCCACCTTGCTGCGCTCGCTGGACACTATGTCTAAGGCGTTCAGCCTGACCGGGTTGCCTCCAAACACGTCTAAGACGATTGTCTGGTTGAATGCACATGCGGCACTCATCGGTGAAGAGAAAGTGATGCCAATCCTGAGCGATCCATTCGACATGTTGTTGGGCCCATCTGTACCGCACTGCATGGTGTCGTGGTTGCAAAGATGGACCCCGCCATGGACGTATGGAGTGAAGTTGCACATCACGCAGCCTATTCCGCAGTTTGAGTGGTCGGCGGCGTCCTGTGGGTGCATGAAAAGCATTATTGAATATGGTGTCGTTGCTGTCGGGGTTCCTCCGAGCCATAATCCGTAGTTACCGGTCATCCACTGCAGTAGTAGGCCTTGGGCGCCCTGAGCGAGGCATGTCATCGACAATTCCTGTCTCTCTGTATCTCCTCCATGTCCGAACAACATCGCTTTGGTTCACTCCGAGACGCTTGAACACTTCCCTTGTTGAGAGCCCTTGCTGGCACAAAGTAACAATGTGGACGCGATCGAGCTGCGGTATTGACCGTCTAGGCTTGGTTGAACTACAGACAACACGAGCCGTGTACTTCCTTCCTGATGGAACGACTGGAACCGATCGGCTGTCGGACCCCTTCCGTCTGATAGGCACTTTTCATGCATAGTTGTTACACCTTTGGGCGGGTTTAGTGACATCTCTGAACAATCAAAGAGATTGCGTCTGTGATACAATATCCACAGTCAATGTCTATCTTCAGGAGTTCTGGGAACTGGGGTGATGCAAATTTTTTTTATGTGTGTATTAAAATGGGAAGGAGAAGTGGGGAAAATGAGTGAAATCGGTCAAGATAAGCCTTTCGATATGTTCAAATAATCAATACTGTTTTTGACATCAGTCTGAGGTTAAGATATGAGGATCACTTACCTCTTCTACATATGCGAAAGACAAATCTCGAACATCAGTTAGCTGATTCTATAGAACGAAAGGGACGAGGCGTCACCAACTGCTCCGGCCAACGCTATGACGAAGCATGTATCATAAGTGGCGTAAGTAACGTTGAAAGAAAAAAAAGCCAAAAACAAGTATGTCACAATGTGAAACCCGTTTTTAAAGGCTTTGAGGAGACTAATGAGGATGCAGTCCTGTATTTCTAAACAAGAACCTCTACAATTTTTTTGTGAAAGCAATCTGCAGTTATGTGAAACGATGTGTCGGTGGAACTTTGTTGAGTTAGAAATGGGGTGGAACGGGGACAGGCATGGAGGAGGATGGGGGGGGGGGGCGGCCTCACTTTAGGTACTTGAACGGGGTCCCCATTCTGCAGTTACTTCCTGATGTTTACTTAACACACATGCGTTAGACATGGACCGTGGCCAATGATGCAGTCTGTGAAACTCGTCCGTCGTCTTGAGGCTTCTATATTGCTCCGTTGACTTCTGTAATGAGTGGATGGACAAATATCTATTAGGTACATTACGTATGTACATTGTGGACAGTTTGGAATGTGGGCCTCATGGGAAGCGTGCAAGGGATAAGTCCCTGCAGTAGCGCTATTCATCTGTGTCCTCGGTGTCTCAGATGGATAGAGCGTCTGCCATGTAAGCAGGAGATCCTGGTTTCGAGTCCCGGTCGGAGCACACATTTCCGTTATCCCCATCGAGGTATATCAGCAACACCTGTCGGCAGCTGAGGGTTTCTATTAATTATCAGTTATTCTAGGGAAGCTGCACGGTCATCAACGGTATCTGTTCTTTCGAGAACAGTTACTATCTTCATATGTATATAAAAACGCAGTTCGTTGGCAGAGCTGTCAGTTGCACTCAGCTGATTCATGTGAAAAAGTTTCAGACGTATGGCCGCACGACAGGAATTGGCTCTGAGCACTATGGGACTTAACACCTGAGGTCATCAGTCCCCTAGAACTTAGAACTACTAATCTACGGACATCACACACATCCATGCCCCAGGCAGGATCCGAACCTGCGGCCGTAGCGGTCGCGCTGTTCCAGACTGTAGCGCCTAGAACCGCTCGGCTACTCCGGCCGGCACGACAGGAATTAGCAGACTTTGAACGCGGAACGGTAGTTGGAGCTAGACGCATGGGACATTCCATTTCGGAAATCGTTAGGGAATTAATTATCCCAAGATCCTCAGTGGTAAGAGCTTGCCGGAAATACCAAATTTCAGGCATTACGTCTCACCACGGATGAAACAGTGGCCGACAGCCTTTACTTAACGATCGAGAGCAGCGCAGTTTGCGTCGAGCTGTCAGTGCTAACAGACAAGTAACACTGCGTGAAACAAACGCAGAAATCAATGTTGGACGTATGACGAACGGTAGGACAGTGCGGTGATATTTAGCGTTAAGGGGAAATTGTACCTTCGTAGGGGGCAAAATATAAAAAAAAAAATTTTTTTTGCACATAAACGTGTATTTTTCTAGAGAAATATATTTTCTAAGGGAAATTTAGCCATTAAAGGCTTGAAATATTCATTTACTTTACGGGCAGCACATGTTCCCACTCCCCCCTTTTACCTTCTGTCAACTTCTTGAACTACAGAAACCTAATTCACTGATTTGTGAAAATATTTCATGCTCACAGTTGGCTGCCCTGTTTGTGCGATACATTCACTTGTTCCTTGTCCTTCCAGAACCCAAATGAATCATTTAACAGTGTCATATGGTCTAGAATTCCTAAAACAATATTTGTAGGTAAAGATACATTGGATTTGGGTGTTTATGATGCAAAAAATGGTTCAAACGGCTCTGAGCACTATGTGACTTAACACCTGAGGTCATCGGTCCCCTAGACTACGAACTACTTAAACCTAACTAACCTAAGGACACCACACACATCCATGCCCGTGGCAGGATTCGAACCTGCGCGATTCCGTACTGAAGCGCCTAGAACCGCTCGACTACAGCGGCCGGCTGTTTATGATGCACTTGTTTCATTTAATGATGGCAATGTGGGCAGAGTTAGGCTACTTCAAAAGTTAGGCACACAACCTGGGGAAAATTTGGTGACGGCATGTTCAGAATTGGATGCTGCCCATGTGAAGAAAGCAGATTAAGAAGTGACTATGATAGCTAGGAAGGCAAGAATGCACTCAAGGAATCCTAAGAGATCCAGGGAGGATGAAGAAAATGCAGATGACCCAGGATATGGTGCAGGGATGTTCTAAGGTCAGTAGCATCTTTAAAGTCGAATTCGTGAGATTTTATTTTTTTAATGATTAGGTACATTTTTTTTCAGGAACTTACCATCATAGAACAATGAAACTTACACAACTTACAGAAGCTGGGTTGAAAATCAATGATGCATTTTTAAAAGAAGTTCAGTTTAATATTGTAGAAATTATGAATTAATAAAGCTTAAATGTGTGGAAAAAAATTTACAACTTGCAAAAAATTCTCTAAAAAATAAATTATGCAAGCGACTTATCTACATAAATAGGCCAATGGAGAGAGACTCTTCCTCCACCAGCCAATAAAATTTTATAACATTCTCACGAACCGTTCACGAGATAAATGTACCTAAAACTGACAAATTTACCATTTTAAGCATATAAGGTACAGTCTCTCCTTAATGGGCTGTGGCAGCAGACCAAAGACGCGAGTGTCTTTTCTAACAGCACGAAACCGCTTACAGCGCTTCTCCTGGGCTCGTGATCATATCGGTTGTGACTTAGAAGACTGGGAAACCCCTGGCCTCGTCAGATGAGTCCTGATTTCAGTTGGTAAGAGTTGATGGGATGGTTTGGGTGTGACGCAAACTGTATGAAGACATGAACATTTTTATGAATGACAATGCGTCATTTCACCAGACCACAAATGGTTTGAAGAACATTCTCGACAGTTCGAGCGAATGATTTGGACACCCAGATAACCTGACATGAATTCCATCGAACATTTATGAGACATAATTGAGAGTTCAGTTCGTGCACAACATCCTTCACCGGCAACACTTTCGCAGTTATGGACGGCTATAGAGATAGCATGGCTCGGTACTTCTGCAGGGAACTTTCAATGACATGTTGAGTCCATGGCACGTCGAGTTGCAATTATGAACGGCTACAGAGGCCAAAGGAGGTCCGACACGATATTACGAGGTATCCCTTGACCTGTCTCACCTCAGTGTGTGGTCACATCTCGTGCAACCGAAATGGCACGAGCTGGAAATGATACACTACGTGTACCATACGTTTGGATGGTTGTAGATGCCCCATCCCGCGCCGGCCCACGATGTTTGATGATAACTGTGGACCGTTCTCTCGGGCTACGCTCTGTCCTTGAGCAGCGGCCGGAAGAGCGCAGCCGGACCCCTCGGTGCAGCGCCTGCTGGCTGGCTGGCCAGGGCAGGGCCCTCAGCTGCGGCAAGGCCGGCCGCGCGCCGCCGGGTCATCGCCCCTGCTCTCGGCTGCGCTGCGACCGGCACACCGGTCCAGCCAGCTGCTTGCTGAAGCGGCACCAGCCGAAGCGCGCGGCGCGGGAGGTTTTGCCGCACCGATACTCCCTGCACACTGCACCGGAGGCGCACGACACCCACGTATCATCTTTCCACTACTTCCTACCACCACCATCACCACATACCTATTAGTTACAACGTTTCGATAGACCGCCGCAGCCTCAAGGGAATTTTCGGAAGACGTTCCGTACTGCTCGGAATCTGTGAAACTTTCATTCTCGGCATCCTGATGAGGATTAAGAGGTGAGGGATGGTATATCGTCCAATAATAAACATAGTGTGGCACTCAGACGGGTATGTAGGTGGGTGGGTGGGGGAGGAGGGGGGAGGATGAAGGTACGTCACAGATTGTTACTGATCCCCCCGCCCCCCCCCCCCGGTTAAAACTTCCCGCTCCATCACTTTTAATGAGTCACACATAGTCATCAGTGTCCAGTTTGATGCGGCTAGCCACGGATTTCTCTCCTGCGGCAACCTCTTCATTTCAGAGAAGCACTTGAGGCACTTGCACTGTATCACCTCAGTTATTTGTGGGCTGTATCCAAGTCTCCGTCTTCCCTCACAGTTTTTACCCTCTACAGTTCCCTCCAGTACAATGGAGGTTACTCCTTAATTCCTTAGCACATGTACTATCATCCCGTCCCTCCTTAGTGTAACCAGTGTTTTCCATAACACTTCCTGGCAGATTAAAACTGTGTGCCGGACCGAGACTCGAACTCGGGACCTTTGCCTTTGGCGGGCAAGTGCTCTACCAACTGAGCTACCCCAAGCACGACTCAAGCCCCGTCCTCACAGCTCTACTTCTGCCAGTACCTCGCATCCTACCTTGCAAACTTTACAGAAGCTCTCCTGCGAACTTTGTAGAACTAGCACTCCTGAAAAAAAGGATATTGCGGAGACATGGCTTAGCCACAGCCTGGGGGATGTTTCCAGAAGGCAAAGGTCCCGAGTTCGAGTCTCAGTCCAGCACACAGTTTTAATCTGCCAGGAAGTTACATCTCATTCTGGAAACATCCCCCAGGCTGTGGCTAAGCCATGTCTCTGGCTACGTTACTTCCCCGCCGGCTATGGCACCTGGCCCTCGTCCCCACATGCACTCACTGGGCGATGCGTGGAGACGGCTGAGCGCGCGATTCGACCCGCTGCTCTCTGGCAGGACTCAGGCGGCGGCTGGCGCTGAGGACCTGGCAAGGGAAACTCCCCATCACGCCCCCTCAGATTTAGTGGTAAGATGGCCTGCTGGATAGCTCATCAAAAACTGAACACAGATCAAACATGAAAGCAGGAAGAAGTTGTAGTGTGCTGTGAAAAGAAAAAGGAAGAAAAAAGTACGAGGGAGGTTTGAATACGACTCGCCCGTATGACAGTCACCGTAACCACTTTCTTTTTTGTTTAATCTCATTTTATTCGTTATTGTTGGTTGCATTTGTTCGGAGGGGGGGGGACGTCCTATGACTGCTATTCATCGTTTATTCATTTACTCAGATTTTTTTATATACCGGGTGATCAAAAAGTCGGTATAAATTTGAAAATGAATAAATCACGCAATAATGTGGATAGAGAGGTACAAATTGACACAAATGCTTGGAATGACACGGGGTTTTATTAGAACCAAAAAAAACAAAAGTTCGAAAAATATCCGACAGATGGAGCTTCATCTGATCAGAATAGCAATAATTAGCATAACAAAGTACGATAAAGCAAAGATGATGATCTTTACAGGAAATGCTCAATATGTCCACCATCATTCCTCAACAATAGCTGTAGTCGAGGAATAATGTTGTGAACAGCACTGTAAAGCATGTCGGAGTTATGGTGAGGCATTGGCGTCGGACGTTGTCTTTCAGCATCCCTAGAGATGTCGGTCGATCACGATACACTTGCGACTTCAGGTAATCCCAAAGCCAGTAATCGCACGGACTGAGGTCTGGGGACCTGGGAGGCCAAGCATGACGAAAGTGGAGGCCGAACACACGATCATCACCAAACGACGCGCGCAAGAGATATTTCACGCGTCTAGCAGTTTGGGGTGGAGCGCCATCCTGCATAAACATCGTACATTCCAGCAGGTGTTTATCAGCCAGGCTGGGGATGATGCGATTCTGTAACATATCGGCGTACCTCTCACCCGTCACGGTAGCAGTTTTGCTGTCCAGCGCCATCAGTCGGACATTTTGTGAACTTTGTTTTTTTCGGTTCAAATAAAACCCCATGTCATTCCAAGCATGTGTGTCAATTTTTACCTCTCTATCTACATTATTCAGTGGTTTAATAAGTTTCAAAATTATAGTGACTTTTTGATCACCCGGTATATACAGAGGACAACAAACACACTGACCGAGCACGCTGAACTACCGTGCCGGCTCCACTTAACCAAGACGCCGCTGCTCTTTCAGTAACCTCTCTGTTGCATTTCTTGTCTTGAGCCGATCACTGTTTCTGTTTTTTTTTTTGTTGTTGTTGTTGTTTTCTCCATAGTTCATTACACCTTCTTCCTGTTTTCATGCTTGATCTGTGTTCAGTTTTTGACGGACTGTCCACTCGCCCATCTTACCACTACATCTGAAAAGGGTGCGATAGGGAGTTTCCCTTCAAGTACCGTAAGGGAATTCATTGCTGGCGGCAACAGGTACAGCCTGGTCTCGAACCCATGGCTTCTGCTGGTGATGCCCAGTCGTCTCGCTGTCTGGCGTAAGGAATATCAATGATCAATGGCTTGAAGATGCAAAATGCTGTGTAAACCACTACCTTAAAGTCACATACGAAGTATCCATAGCCGGCCGCGGTGGTTGAGCGGTTCTAGGCGCTTCAGTCTGGAACCGCGAGACTGCTGCGCTCGCAGGTTCGAATCCTGCGTCGGGCATGGATGTGTGTGATGCCCTTATGTTTGTTAGATTTAAGCAGTTCTAAGTTCTAGGGGACTGATGACCTCAGATGTTAAGTCCCATAGTGCTCAGAGCCATTTGAAGTATCCACAGGACATGTGACTTGTAATTGAAAAAGCGTTATTATGATCCCTTCATTGGCAAAAGATTAACCCTCCATTCGCATCTCTGGGACGGGACTGCTAAGGGGGAGATAACCACGAGAAAAAAAGACAGAATAATCAACGAAAGGAAAAAACTCTACGACTCGGAGCATGGAATGTCCTTGGGAAGGTAGAAAATCTGAAAAAAGAAGTGCAAAGGCTCAATCTGGATATAGTCGGGGTCAGTGAAGTGAAATGGAAAGAAGATACGGATTTCTGGTCAGACGAATATAGGGTAATATCAACAGCAGCAGGAAACAGTACAGCAAATGGTTCAAATGGCTCTGAGCACTATGGGACTTAACATCTGAGGACATCAGTCCCCTAGACTTAGAACTACTTAAAGCTGACTAACCTAAAGACATGATACACATCCATGCCCGGGGCAGATCCGAACCTGCGGTTCTAGGCGCTTCAGTCCGGAACCGCGCTGCTGCTACGGTCGCAGGTTCGAATCCTGCCTCGGGCATGGATGTGTGTGGTGTCCTTAGGTTAGTTAGGTTTTAAGTAGTTCTAAGTCTAGGGGACTGTGACCTCAGATGTTAAGACCTACAGTGCTTAGAGCCATTTGAACCATTTTCGAACCTGCGACCGTAGCAGCAGCGCGGTTCCGGACAAACGCCTGAAACCGCTCGGCCACAGCGGCCGGCCACAATTTAATAACGATGAAGAGTAGACTGAGGATGAAGAGAATCGTCCCATGGAAGAAGCAAAGTGAAAAGAACGGGAATACTCAAGTACTAAAGAATGATGAGACGCATTTGAAGATATCTAAGACTGCAGATAATGCGATAATGAATAACATAACAGGCAGTTTAGCTGAAGAGGAATGGATATCTCTAAAACTGGCAATATAGGAGTGAAACAGACCAGCACAGGTATAAGATATGAAATTTTCGTATGACATTTGTGCCACGGAACCCCCTTCCTAGTCAGAGTTTTACAGAGCTTTTAAAAACTTGCAAATAAATAAGGCAGAGGGAAGACATAATATTCCTTCCGAGTTTCTAAAATCAGTGGGGAAAATGACAAACAAACAACTGCTGAATTTCGTATGTAGACTCTGTGAGACAGAAGGCAACTCATCAAACTTTGGGAGAAATCTCATACACAGAGTCCCGAAGAAAATAAGGGCAGGTAAGTGCAAGAGCTATCGCACAAGCAGCTTAACTGTTAACGCATCCAAGAAGCTGAAATTAGTAAAGAAAGGGAAAGATAACTGAGGATCTGTTAGGTGACGAACAGCAGGCTCCCGGAAAGGTAAAGGAAATAGAGATGCAATTATGACGTCGTGCCTCTTATATGGACGCAAAATTTAGGTAAAATCTAGACACGTTTACAAGAGTTGTCAACTTAGAAAAAACGTTCGACAACGTAAAATTCTGCAAGATATTCAAAATTCTCGGAAAAATAGTTGCAAGCTATAGTGAAACACGGTTTATATACCTATAATATGAACAAGAAGCAAGAGGGAACAATAAAAATGGAAGACCAAGAAAGAAGCGCTCGAATTAAAAAGGATGTGAGTGATGTGATCTTGTGTCCCTAGTGTTCAATCTATACATCGAAGAAGCAGTTATATCAATAAAACAAAGATTCAAAGTGTGGGATTAAAATTCAGTGTGAAAGAACATCCAATAAAAAAATTCACTAATAGCATTGCTATCGCCAGTGAAGGTGAAAACGAATAACAGGACTTTTGAATTGTATGTACAGTGTAATGGGTAATGAATAGGGATAGAGAGTAAAGCGAAGGAGACTAAAGACGGAAGGAAGGAAGATTAGGGTTTGACGTCCCGTCGACATCAACGTCATCAGAGACGGAACAAAAATTCACAATATTACAAAGATGAGGAAGCAAATCGAAGGTCCCATTTCAATGGAACAATACCGGCATTTGCCTGGAGCGATTAGGAAAATATGGAAAACCTACATCTGGATGACCAGACGCGGATTTGAATCGTCGTCCTCCAGAATTCTAGTCCAGCGCGCTAGTCACTACTCCACCCCGCTCGGTAAGAAAGCCGAAAGGAATGAGGAGTACCAGGAATGAGGTTAGCGATATAGTTAACATCAAAATTGGACACAAAGAAGTAGACGAAGTGAGAGAATTCTGCTACCTTGGAAGCACAATAAAACACAACGGAAGAAGCAAGGAGGACGTAAAATGTAGACTAGCGCAGACGAAGAGGACATACCTAGCCACAAGAAGTACTGTAGTGTCAAACACGGGCATTAATTTGAGAACTACGTTGGAGCAATGTATATTAGTGAATCATGGACAGTGTGAAAACGGAAAATGAAATAAATAAGTAAAAAGAATGGAAGTTTTTGAGACGTGCTGCTATAGAAGGATTTTGGTAATTTTGTAGACTGATAAGGTACGAAATGGGTAGGTTCTCCACATAATAAGAATAAGAATAAGAAGAAGATGAAGATGAAAAAGAAGAAGAGGTGAACACATGGAAAACACTAGCAAGAAAATGGGGCAGGATGATAGAGTATGTGTAAGACATCACGGAAGAACTTCTAGAACTTCTATGATGTTCAAGGGGGCTCTAGTGTGTAAAAACTATAGGCTGAAGACATAGATTGGAATACGTCCTACTAACAATAAGGTGCAAGTGTTACTCTGGGATGAGGAGGTTGGCACAAAAGAGAAATTCGTGGTGGACCGCATCGAACCCGTCTGAAGACTGGCAGAAATAGAAATAAATAAATGGGATTTGAGCAGTCAAAAAAAAAAATTACTTGTGTTTATAACTTTCCTTTTACCTGTCCCTAAACATCCACCCAACAACGAAATTTCATTTTCACTGCATTTCTGGAATAAGCCGTGCGTTTGCATTGCACCGGTGAGCTAGCTTTTCCGTAAATCTGACCAGCGTTAGCAAAATGGTTCAAATGGCTCTGAGCACTATGGGACTTAACTTCTGTGGTCATCAGTCCCCTAGAACTTAGAACTACTTAAACCTAACTAACCTAAGGACATCACACACATCCATGCCCGAGGCAGGATTCGAACCTGCGACCGTAGCGGTCACGCGGTTCCAAACTGAAGCGCTTAGAACCGCACGGCCACACCGGCCGGCGCTAGCGTTAGCAGTATAGAAGTGTTGAACGAGCGATCTCGAGGTCGGACGTTCAACTCTAAGCTTCCGGTATTTCTACTCGCATTACCGTTAGCTAACAAAAAGGAAATCAGCCTGAACAGATAGCTCGCACTTGAGAACGGCGACGTATTTATGCACACGCTGTGTCTAGCTCACAGCACGCCACGAGACAAGACAAGACGCAGAGGTCGAAAGGGCACCATGAATGCTAAGTCAGAGGGAACGGTTTACGGCGGCGTTAATACGAGGAAGTGTCACTCCAGGCATCCGCGAACTGGCAGCGCAGCAAGTTGTGTGTGTGTGTGTGTGTGTGTGTGTGTGTGTGTGTGAGAGAGAGAGAGAGAGAGAGAGAGAGAGAAAGAGAAAGAGAGAGAGAGAGAGAGAGAAAGAGAGGCGACAAAGCAGAGCAGAGCAGAGCAGAGATATTTCTCCGCAGTTGTCGCGGCCGTAACACGTGTCTCCAGCGCTTCTGCAGCAGCCGTTAATCTCAGAAGCCGGTTGCTGGCACATCGATATTGGAAATACATTAAGGACTCTGACTGCAAACTGTGTACGTTAAGAGGACTGTAGCTCTGTGCTTCGGGTTCCAATCTGAACCGTAAAGATCCTTGAATGTTTTCTCCAGTCATTTAACTAAACAAGACAACACCATCTTTTCCTCGGAGAAAAAACGATGTACACGAACTGGAGGATAAAAGATGCGTAAAACTGAATTTACCATATAGGACCCTAATTTAATATTTGCTGTACTGATAGAGGGTAGTACGTGTAAAGAGACAAAACGCGAATTGTTTGCGATAGCATATTCAATAGGTTTAGCACAAGCTCTAAGGTACATCTGAAAATAAAGAAGTCCCAAGCAGGGCATATTCATGGACCCTCCTTTAATTGAGACCCGTATTTAACATTTTTCTAGCGATGTAGTAGGGCGTGCAGTTTTCCTGTTTTTTTTTTTTCATTCAGTAATTATTCTGCAAAAATTTTATATTTTCCACATCTAATTAAAACAACCCACAGACGATGGCACAAACAAGTCGAAAGACGATGGGGTAATAGAAGATCTTATAGTTACATAATCTGGCGGAATCCGATTCCCGTTATTTAGTCTGTAAATATGAAGATCAACAACAGACGCTGTAATTGTGATGAAACAGGTCATAGACAACAATGGTGGAAAAAAAAGCCTTCGATGAAGCTAACCAACAGAGAAAAACCGTGGAGCATAATGAAGAAAACAAGCATCCACTCCATTTAATGAATTTCTTACGAAGCCTACAAAGAGCCACAATAACGTTAGAGATAAATGGAGAGCTGGCAGCACGTTTATCAATAACGGAATATAGAAGGAAGTGCTGGTTGGGAAAGGACAGATAAGGGCATAGGAATAGCCTGGAAAAAGGAATTTACCTTCTACGTAATCTGCACTTCACCGTAATCTGCACTTCAACAGGTCAGCTATTTTAATTGTTTGGACTGTTACATACAAGACTGCAACAAAACTTGTTAACGGATATCGAACAATAAACAGGTACGTTAAAAACAAGACACAAAAAATAACACGAATGACGTTTTATACAGTAATGGCCGTCATCACATTACTTCATGGAAGTGAGTTAGAGTCATTACAAACACCCAGGAAGTAAGATCTGGGCGGCTGAAATGAGAGATTTACTAGGGCTGTGAAAGGCTGTACCAGAGAAGACAGGTTAAGCAGCAGCGACACAGGAAGGAATCAAAGATACGTAACGTAAATAAAACTGAAGACAATAGAAGAAACTGAGTGAATATGTCCACAGAATGAACTGACAGGTATTATAATCCGGTACCCCGGAAAAAATGTCGAAAGGCTAAGGGAGAGAAGACATATGACTAATACCTAAATTTGAAAAGAATATGAATATAGTTACTGTTGCAGTATCAAAACCAAACTGATCAAAATGATGACACCGGTGTTCATGCGGCAATGTGCTTACCAATACGTTCCAAACCCAGTGCATAAAAATAGGATTTTCAGGTGCTCATACCTTGGGTCCTATTGGTGATAAAAAGACAGGGTCAAGTGTTGTGGATAGCCCTTGGGCCACGAACCATTTGTATACCCAGCAGAAGGATCGTCTTAGTGTAACTATCATACAGTACACAAAGTATGAATATTACACACTTCTTCCTGCTTAGGCAAACGGAGCAAATCGGTTGATACTTTTTCACTTGATATGGTCTACGTTGGACTTGATGGGACTTATGGAGGCACAGTTTGTTCATGGACCTAGTCGAGGATTCCAAGATAACTATGCACATCAAATAGCTGAAATTTTTACGATGTATTCCTAAGATACCGATCTCGAACAACCTTGAAAATTTTATTGATACCTTTATTCGTTTCCAAGTTATAGAGGTTCAAAGTTACCCTATTTCACACGTAAAATCCTATACGAGGCGAAATGTGAAAATCTGGAAGAGCTATCACCCCGTTTCAGTTTATCTTTATCCGTTACCGACAAACACCCTCTTTTTTGGATACCAAAACCCAGCCGTGGACGTGGGGGGCCGAGCGGTTCTAGGCGCTACAGTCTGGAACCGCGCGACCGCTACGGTCGCAGGTTCGAATCCTGCCTCGGGCACAGATGCGTGTGGTGTCTTTAGGTTAGTTAAGTTTAAGTAGTTATGAGTTCTAGGGAACTGATGACCTCAAAAGTTAAGTCCCATAGTGCTCAGAGCCATTTTTGAACCAGCCGTGGATTTCGAGGTTGCTACGCACAGTGAATGACTATAATTTTTACGGTGCTCTTATAAGATACAAACTCGAAAAACCTCTATCTTTATCCATTTCCAAGATACAGGTATTCAAAGTTACGCTACTTCTACATGTTGTACTGAAGAACATGCAAACATTTTTTGCACGTAAAGTCCGGTCTGAGGTGTAAAATTAGTTCTCCGTTATTTCAATTTATCATATGTAAGCTATCTGAATTTTACTGACCAATACATTTCTTTTCATATGGGCTACATGCCCTGCTGCAGCAGGGAAAAGAAGGGAACCAGCAAAAAAATGCTCCCATCGGAGCACAAATATGAGAATATTTTCCTGGCTTTTTAAGACTGCCTGAAAAGTGGGGTCTCAGCTGCCTCATTCTACCTTCCAAACCACCTTTAAAAAATTTCCCAAACTTTTGGCACGGGAACATATTCGCGCATTTTGATGTTGAGAGTGAAGTCACTGGTAAAGATGCGCAAATGTAATAAATAATGGAATAGAAAAAGCGAAGAAGAGAATGGCAGTGTGAGAGAAAGAAGAACACACCGGCATTGGAATACAGTTGACAGTGACAGAACAGTGCAACGAAAAGTGTGAAGGAGACAAAGCCAGGGAGGAGGAATAAAGAGAAAGTGAGTGAGAGACAATGATAATGAGAGACAGAGTATATGACAATGACAACAACGAAAAGCGAGATAATGACAGTGAGAAGAGATAGCAGCAGTAGGAAGGAAGGAATGAAATACTAGCAGTAAGAACGGAGGGGACTGTGACTGTGACACAGGGTACACTGATGAGAGGGACACAAAGAGATAACGACAATAAGTTCAGCTGAATGAGTGAGCGAGAAAGGGCAACTGGGAGTGGATGGGTACAAGTGGTTTACAGCGATGGACCAGTGGGTGTGAGAGAGTTGTAGTTAGGAGAAATTGGGGGAGAATGAAGTGAAAACTCGTTCAAATGGTTATGAGCACTATGCGACTTAACTTCTGAGGTCATCAGTCCCCTAGAACTTAGAACTAATTAAACCTAACTAACCTAAGGACATCACACACATCCATGCCCGAGGCAGGATTCGAACCCGCGACCGTAGCGGTCGCTCGGCTCCAGAGAGTATGAAGTGAGTTGCATGTTAGAAAAAGCGCGAATATGTTCCCATGCCAAATTTTTGAGAAAAGTTTTGAAGCTGCTGAGGAATGTAGGAATGAGACAGGTGGTACCCCACTTGTCAGTCAGCGCCTTTTAAACAAATAAGCATATATTCGCAATTTTTATGTTTCGATATAAGCATTTTTCCGCTCGTCGAATTAATGATCGAATAACCAGGAAGTTCACAAAAATTCAAAGACTAAAATTATCTCAGTGAAATGCAGTGCTTGCTGCTTTAATACACTACTGGCCATTAAAAATGCTACACCAAGAAGAAATGCAGGTGATAAACGGGTATTCGTTGGACAAACAGTGAGAACTGACTAGAACTGACATGTGATTACATTTTCACGCAATTTGGGTGCATAGATCCTGAGAAATCAATACCCAGAACAACCACCTCTGGCCGTAATAATGGCCTTCATACTCCTGGGCATTGAATCAAACAGAGCTTGGATGGCGTGTACAGATGCAGCTGCCCATGCAGCTTCAACACGATACCACAGTTCATCAAGAGTGGTGACTGGCGTATTGTGACGAGACAGTTGCTCGGCCACCATTGACCAGACGTTTTCAATTGGTGAGACATCTGGAAAATGTGCTGGCCAGGGCAGCAGTCGAACATTTTCTGTATCCAGAAAGGCTCGTACATGTGGTCGTGCATTATCCTGCAGAAATGTAGGGTTTCGCAGGGATGGGTAGAGCCTGGGGTCGTTACAAATCTGAAATACATGTTCAAAGTGCCGTCAATGCGAACAAGAGGTGACCGAGACGTGTAACCAACGGCACCCCATACCATCACGCCGGGTGATAGACCAGTATGGCGAAACGAATACACGCTTCCAATGTGCGTTCACCGCGATGTCGCCAAACACGGATGCGGCCATCATGATGCTGTAAACAGAACCTGGATTCATCCGAAAAAATGAGTTTCTGCCATTCGTGCACCCAGGTTCGTCGTTGAGTACACCATCGCAGGCGCTCCTCTCTGTGACGCGGCGTCAAGGGTAACCGCAGCCGTGGTCTCCGAGCTGATACTCCACGCTGCTGCAAACGTCGTCGAACTGTTCGTGCCGATGGTTGTTGTCTTGCAAACATCCCCATCTGTTGACTCAGGTATCGAGACGTGGCTGCACGATCCGTTACAGCCATGCGGATAAGATGCCTTCATCTCGACTGGTAGTGATACGAGGCCGTTGGGATCCAGCACTGCGTTCCGTATTACCCTCCTGAACGCACCGATTCCATATTCTGCTAACAGTCATTGGATCTCGAGCAACGCGAGCAGTAATGTCGCGATACGACAAACCGCAATCGCGATAGGCTACAATCCGACCTTTATCAAAGTCGGAAACGTGATGGTACGCATTTCTGCTCCTTACACGAGGCATCACAACAACGTTTCACCAGGCAACGCCGGTCAACTGCCGTTTGTGCGAATGATTAGCTTTTCAGAGCATTCACACAAGGTTGGCGCCGTTGGCGACACCGACAACGAAGGGGACTGTGGCTGTGACACAGGATACAGTGATAGTGAGAATGACACAAAGAGATAACGACAATACGTTGAGCTGAATGAGTGAGCGAGGAAGGGCAATGGCAGTGGATGGGTACAAGTGGTTTACAGCGTTGGACTAGTGGGTGTGAGAGAGTTACAGTTTGGGGACCTTGTGGGAGTTTGAAGTGAGTTGCATGTTAGAAAAATCGAGAATATGTTCGCATACCAAATTTTTGAGAAACGTTATGAAGGTGCTGAGGAATGTAGGAATGAGACAGGTGGTACCCCACTTGTCTTTTAAACAAGTAAGCACGTATTCGCCTTTTTTATGTTTCGATATAAGCATTTTTTCCGCTGGTTAAATTAATGATCGAATAAACAGGAAGTTCAAAAAATTCAAAGACTAAATTTCTCTCAGTGAAATGCGGTGCTTGCTTCTTTAATAGAAAATGGTTCAAATTGCTCTCAGCACTATGGGACTTAACATCTGAGGTCATGAGTCCCCTAGACTTAGAACTACTTAAACCTGACTAACCTAAGAAAATCACACACATCCACGCCCGAGGTAGGATTCGAACCTGCGACCGTAGCAGCAGCGCGGTTCCAGACTGAAGCGCCCAGAACCGCTCGGCCACAGCGGCCGGCCCCTTTAATAGAAGTAAGGATTATTTTGGTGTGCGCCTCAAATACGGACGACGGGCGAATGTCGCAGTCAGTGGCGTGAGAAGAAGCCAAGAGAGCTTCGGCTGCCAGGAACGAGCAGAATTTATGATCGGCAGTTGGCGGCGGATGTTCCTGGTCTAACAAGTGGAGGCGACTCGTGCGAGAACGCTGCCAGCGAGTAGGGGAGCCGCGCGTGCAGATGGGGCGCACGATGCGAGCGCCGGGATGCCGTCAACAGCGTTGGGCGTGAGGACGTCAGCCGGCTGATGGGCTGATTACAGCCGACGGCCGCCTGTCTGTCTGTCTGTGTGTCTCTGCTGCTCGCGATATGGGCCGCGCGCCGTCCCACGCCGTCCTCCAAGTCAGCGCCGCTGCCGTCATCGCGAGGAATGCGGAAAATCATCCACTGCCCCTAGCTGTAAATGAGAGCAAAGTGTGTTTCTCTTCACAGGCTGTTACTGAAATACACTCCTGGAAATTGAAATAAGAACACCGTGAATTCATTGTCCCAGGAAGGGGAAACTTTATTGACACATTCCTGGGGTCAGATACATCACATGATCACACTGACAGAACCACAGGCACATAGACACAGGCAACAGAGCATGCACAATGTCGGCACTAGTACAGTGTATATCCACCTTTCGCAGCAATGCAGGCTGCTATTCTCCCATGGAGACGATCGTAGAGATGCTGGATGTAGTCCTGTGGAACGGCTTGCCATGCCATTTCCACCTGGCGCCTCAGTTGGACCAGCGTCCGTGCTGGACGTGCAGACCGCGTGAGACGACGCTTCATCCAGTCCCAAACATGCTCAATGGGGGACAGATCCGGAGATCTTGCTGGCCAGGGTAGTTGACTTACACCTTCTAGAGCACGTTGGGTGGCACGGGATACATGCGGACGTGCATTGTCCAGTTGGAACAGCAAGTTCCCTTGCCGGTCTAGGAATGGTAGAACGATGGGTTCGATGACGGTTTGGATGTACCGTGCACTATTCAGTGTCCCCTCGACGATCACCAGTGGTGTACGGCCAGTGTAGGAGATCGCTCCCCACACCATGATGCCGGGTGTTGGCCTTGTGTGCCTCGGTCGTATGCAGTCCTGATTGTGGCGCTCACCTGCACGGCGCCAAACACGCATACGACCATCATTGGCACCAAGGCAGAAGCGACTCTCATCGCTGAAGACGACACGTCTCCATTCGTCCCTCCATTCACGCCTGTCGCGACACCACTGGAGGCGGGCTGCACGATGTTGGGGCGTGAGCGGAAGACGGCCTAACGGTGTGCGGGACCGTAGCCCAGCTTCATGGAGACGGTTGCGAATGGTCCTCGCCGATACCCCAGGAGCAACAGTGTCCCTAATTTGCTGGGAAGTGGCGGTGCGGTCCCCTACGGCACTGCGTAGGATCCTACGGTCTTGGCGTGCATCCGTGCGTCGCTGCGGTCCGGTCCCAGCCCTCTCGCAGTGTCCGGAGCAAGTATGGTGGGTCTGACACACCGGTGTCAATGTGTTCTTTTTTCCATTTCCAGGAGTGTATTTCACGCTATGCGGAACGACGTAATACGACTCCTTTCAATTATTGTATGGACGCCGAAATGGCAGATATTGAGATTAATGATCGTGCAACAGAAAAACAGCTTGCTCTTTCCAGAATGAGATTTTCACTCTGCAGAGGAGTGTGCGCTGATATGAAACTTCCTGGCAGATTAAAACTGTGTGCCGGACTGAGACTCGAACTCGGGACCTTTGCCTTTCGCACCTGCCAGAATAAGGCGAAGGTCCCGACTGGACATCCCCTAGGCTGTGGCTAAGCCATGTCTCCGCAATATCCTTTATTTCAGGAGTGCTAGTCTTGCATGGTTCGCAGGAGAGCTTCTGTAAAGTTTGGAAGGTAGGAGACGAGGTATTGGCAGAAGTAAAGCTGTGAGGACAGGGCGTGAGTCGTGCTTGGGTAGCTCAGCTGGTACAGCACTTGTCCGCGAAAGGCAAGGGTCCCGAGTTCGAGTCTCGGTCCGGCACACAGTCAGGAAGTTCCAGCTTGCTGTTGTTGTGATCTTCAGCCCAAAGACTTGTTTGATGCAGCTCTCCATGCTACTTTATCCTATGCAAGTCTCTTCATCTCCGAGTAACTACTACGACCTACATGCTTCTGAATCTGCTTACTTATTCATTTTTGGTATCCCTCTACGATTTTTACCTCCCCCTCCCCTCCCCCCTCCAGTTCTAAACTGGTGGTCCCTTGATGCCTCAAAATGTGTCCCTGCAACCGATCCCTTCTTCTAGTCAGGTTGCACAACAAATTTCTCTTCTCCCCACTTCTGTTTAGTACCTCCTCATTACTTACGTGATGTACCCATTTAATCTTCAGCATTCGTCCAATGCATCACATTTGAAAAGCTTTTATTCTCTTCTTCTCTAAACAGTTTATCGTCCATGTTTCACTTCGATGCGTGGCTACACTCCTTTCATATATTTTCAGAAAGAACTTCCTGATGAGTTTTGGTAAAAAATTGCTATTTTAAAGCGCGCCGCAGCGCGTTGTGTGAAGCAGTCGCCCTCCGTTTTATGCGGTGGCGACGCTGTGGTAATCGCAGCTTTGGTGTCTCCCTCTGGTGGGAAACCGGAAAGGTTGCCTGTTCACGTGCATTTAAGGGGCGCTATCAGCTCGGCCAAGGGTGTCAGTTGGAGTGGGGCTAGGTCAGTCTCGCGTCACCAGTTGCTGGTCTGTCTCTCGTTTGCATCTGTGCGGCAGTTGTGTCTGTCTGTCGTCGGAGTGCTAGTATGTCTGTCGTTTGGATCAAACTTTAAAGCCCGAAAATGAGAGTCTTGCCACTCCGCCAGTAACAGAACTCAGCTAATGGTCGCCCGGTCGGGGCTGAGTTCCTGCATAAGAGTATGCGCGGTAGGCCGCCCGTCTGCTCTAGTTGCTCGGGCAACGGTCTTTGGCGGTTGGATCGGTCGGTTGGTCGGTCGCGCACTGAGACACGAGATGACTTGTCCGCCTTGAGCGTCGGCGCATGTGAGGTCCCCACGTGAGTCCAGTGGGCAGCGCCGTATAGAAAGAGTAGTGGCTTCGCGGTTCACACGAGAGCAACAGGAGCGAAACCACGACATCGGGCTGGCCGGGGCGGGCTGCGGCGCCGTGAGACGGGAGATCGGCGCGCCTTCCTGCGTCCGTTGAAGCGGCTGGTAGCGTACGGTTCGGGAGAGCGTTGGGGGGTGCTGCGCTAGGTCTTCGCCAGAAATCGCAGTTTATTAGAAGTTCAGTGATTGGAGATATGTTGTTTCATTTATTTGTTAAATTCTACTTGTTTTCTTGGTGAGGTCACCAGCCGTTTCGTTTTGGGGTCGTTCCACCATTCCCCTCCGTTTGCCACCCGCGGGAAGGCGGTTATTTGTGAATTGGGTGGTCCGTTTTTCCCTTGTGGAATTGGGGAGGTTTAGAGCAATCTGCGGTTCGGGTTGTTTAGTAACCCACCCCCTGTCAATCTGCCATACGTTAATAGCTGCCTCTGTCATGTTTGTCGGATTTGGTGTTAACGAATTTATTGCTTAAAGGCCGAATTCTTGAAATATGTTTTTATCTTGCCTATCATCTTGCGAGGTGGTATATGTGTAATGTAGAGCATGTTGTACATTTTATGTAAGTCTGCATTTTATGGGTTTTATTTAAATAGTCATTTTAGGTTATAAGGTTGCCACTCTTCCACCATAAGAGTCCTTTAAAAAAAATTTGCACTTTCGGTGGCAAATAATTTGAGTGTTGTACCATTTCCATCCCTGTTACAGGGTCCATAGTTATGTGTTTGTGTGAGTTGTTAAAAATTTTGTTGTTTAAAGTAATCTGGTGTGTTGCTGATTTGCACCAGTGTACTCTTTCAGAGGTTGTTGTGAGCGGTCATGACTACGGCCGTGTTGGAAGGGAGCAGGCAAGTTGAGCCAGAAGGCTCCTACTGTTAATGTTGTTCTTCCTGCCTCTAAATAAAATTGTAACTTGATATTTCGAGGGTGCTTTTCTGCTTATAATTTTTAAATCTGTTTTTGAAAAGGCTTTTAGGAATAAAATTCACATTTGTTAAAAGTAATTTCATTTTCCATCAGTTACTTCCTGGCAACTACTTCCACGCTCACCTAGTGTGATTAAATGTGTTAATATTCTTGATGAATCGCTAGTAAATAAAGTAAATTCTTTAAGAAAAAAAAATTGAAAGTAAATTAACGGTTCACCTGACACTTAAATCTATACTCGATGTTAACAAATTTCTGTTCTTCAGAAATGCTTTAGTTGCCATAGCCAGTCCACATTTTATATCCTCTCTACTTCGACCATCATCATTTTGCCTCCCAAATACCAGGACCCATCTACTACTTTGTCTCGTTTCCTAACGATTTAATTCGACTACACTCCATTATCCTCTTTTTATGCTTTTCTTGATCTTCATCTTATACCCTCCTTTCAAAACACTGTCCCTTCCGCTCAACTGCTCTTATATGTGCTTTGCTATCTCTGACTGAATTACAATGGCATCGGCGACCCCCAAAATTTTTATTTCTTCTACCAGGGAGAAAAGCGGCTACAATTGCTTAATACTGGAAAGGCATCTGGACAGGACGACATACCTCTGAGATTCTACTGACATACGCTAAAAAAACTTGCTCCCCTTCCAGCAGTTGTTCATCGAAGGTCTATGGAAGACCGAAGAGTGCTCTTTGCTGCTGAGGCGGTTTCTGTTATGACTATTAGCCCGCCAAATGATGGCACCTGTTCTGAGAGACTGCATTCTGGCCGATATGAAATAATTATCATAGTATTTTTTGAAAACTATTACGTGAAAAAATTTGATCTTTGCACATATGATAGTCTGAGATGTTCACTCGATAAAGAACTGAATTTGCTTTCGTTAACCGTCATACTTAGCGCGCTGCGTCAAATTAAGAAAAACATTGCACAAATTTTAAAGAGTTGGCAGAGGTAAAAAAGCACTGCGTGAACTTTGGGTATGGTGAATGAAACGTAGGTAAGATATCGAAATTTTGTTTAAAATAGAGAGCAGAACGATGTATCGTTTCGTTCTTGAGGTATTAGGTTTTATATCGGACAGACGGTCGGGAGCAACGAGCCCAGTTTCGTCCATGCGGACTTCCCGGCTACTATGAAATACTTATCGTCCAGTCTTAAGAAAAATAATGTGCGAGAAAAACGTGATTTTTGAGCATCTTACAGTCTGATATCTTCCCTTAATAAAGGGCTCAAATTCTTTTCGTTGTACGAAGTAGTTACTGTGCTGCATCAAATTACGTAAAACACTGCGCGAAATTTTAAAGGCTTTCCAGATACAAAAAAAAGAAAAAATCTGTAAATTTTGCGTATGGTTCATTTTAGCTCATACATTGCAGTAAATGAAATGTGGATAAGGTATCGAAATTTTATTTAAAATTGAGAGCAGAAGGATATCTCACTTCGTTCTCGAGCTATTGGGTTTTATATCCGAAGGACGGTCACAAGCGACGCGTTCACTCACTTCCTTGCACATCGCGAATCATGTAGTCATAACAATCGTCCTATCTTATAAACGTGGATATTTGCAAATGATAGCCTGCAATGAGGTACATATGTGGCACAGTAAATACTCGAAACTTTTTTATTCGCCGAGATATGAAAGTAACTCTTTTGCAGTAGTGAGAGGAGGCATCTCAGGACGCATTCAGCACTGTGGGAAAACCCAACCAGCACGGGTATACACATCCCCAGCACCTGTATAGTGTATACACGCCCACAGAAGCGAAATGGTGCCTAGCGACTACAGGAAAGCGCAAGTCATTCTCATTTTTAACAAGAGTCATAGGACTCATGCACATAAATGGGCAGATATTGCTGACATCAATCTCCTGTACAATTATGGAACACGTTCTACGCTCACTTATTATGAAGTACACTACGGGCCATTAAAATTGCTACTTCACGAAGATGACGTGCTACAGAAGCGAAATTTAACCGACAGGAAGAAGATGCTGTGATATGCAAATGATTAGCTTTTCACAGCACTCACACAAGGTTGGCACCGGTGGCGACACCTGTAACGTGCTGACATGAGGAACGTTTCCAACCGATTTCTCATGCACAAACAGCAGTTGACCGGAATTGCCTGGTGAAACGTTGTTGTGAAGCCTCGTGTAAGGAGAAATGCGTACCATCACGTTTCCGACTTTGATAAAGGTCGGATTGTAGCCTATCGCGATTGCGGTTTATCGTATCGCGACATTGGGGCTCTCGTCGGTCGAGATCCAATGACTGTTAGCACAATATGGAATCGGTGGGTTCAGGAGGATAATACGGAACGCCGTACTGGATCGCAACGGCCTCGTATCACTAGCAGTCGAGATGACAGCCATCTTATCCGCATGCAGTAACGGATAGTGCAGCCACGTCTCGATCCCGGAGTCAACAGATGGGGACGTTTGCAAAACAACAGCCATCTGCACGGACAGTTCGACGACGTTTGGAGCAGCATGGACTATCAGCTCGGAGACCGCGGCTGCGGTTAGCCGTAACGCTGCATCACAGACAGGAGCGTCTGCGATAGTGTACTCGACGACGAACCTGGGTGTACGAATGGCAAAACGTCATTTTTTCGGATGAAACGAGGTTCTGTTTACAGCATCATTATGGTCGCATCCGTGTTTGGCGACATCGCGGTGAACGCACATTGGAAACGTGTATTCGTCATCGCCATACTGGCGTATCACCCGGCGTGATGGTATGGGGTGCCATTGGTTACACGTCTCGGTCACCTCTTGTTCGCATTGACGGCGCTTTGAACAGTGGACGTTACATTTCAGATGTATTACGACCCGTGGCTCTACCCTTCATTCGATCCCTGCGAAACCCTACATTTCAGCAGGATAATGCACGACCGCATGTTGCAGGTCCTGTACGGGCCTTTCTGGATACAGAAAATGTTCGACTGCTACCCTGGCCAGCACATTCTCCAGATCTCTCACCAATTGAAAACCTCTGGTCAATGGTGGGCGAGCAACTGCCTCGTCACAATACGCCAGTCATTACTGTTGATGAACTGTGGTATCGTGTTGAAGCTGCATGGGCAGCTGTACCTGTATATGCCATCCAAGCTCTGTTTGGCTCAATGCCCAGACGTATCAAGGCCGTTATTACAGCCAGAGGTGGTTGTTCTGGGTACTGGTTTCTCAGGATCTATGCGCCCAAATTGCTTGAAAATGTAATCACATGTCAGTTCCAGTATAATATATTTGTCCAATGCATACCCGTGTATCATCTGCATTTCTTCTTGGTGAAACAATTTTAATTGCCAGTAGTGTATTTTTTTTTAGAGAACGAAAATCTCCTGTATGAAAATCAAAAAGTATTCCGAAAACACTGACCTTGCGAAACTCAGTTCTCTGTTTATTCTTCAGATGCGGACCGCTGTAGACCTCGGCGCTCAGGTTGATGACGTGTTTCTTGGCTTCAAGAATGCATTTGATACAGTTCTGCACTGATGAATTGATAAAAGATACGAGCTCAGCGAGTATTGTACCAGATTTGTGGTTGGATTCACGACTCCCTTGCAGACAGCACTCGGCAGATCGCTCTTCATGTAACAAAATCGTCAGTGCCATAAGGATATCTGATTGGTTTGGTTGGCTGACAGCGAGGCCATCGGTCCCATCGGATTAAGGAAGGATGGGGAAGGGAGCCGGCCGTGCCCTTTAAGGAAACCATCCCGGCATTTGTCTGAACCGATTTCGAGAAATCACGGAAAACCTAAATCAGGATGGCCGGACGCGGGTTTGAACCGTCATCCTCCCGAATGCGAGTCCAGTTTACTAACCACTGCCACAACTCGCCCTGTAAGGATGTCAGATACGATCTTTACCGTTGGCAACGGATATAAATGGTCTGATGGGCATCATCGAAAACGCCATGAGACTGTTCCCAGCACATGTGGTTGTCTATAAGACGGATGCAGTGCCACAAGACTGCAACGAATTGCAGGAAAACCTGCAGTTTACCGATGGTCGATGCAGGGGCTGGCAGTTGACTCTGAAGTACTGCTCGTAGACGAAGAAATCCGCTACTATATGATTACGATACTGGCGACGAATCACTGGAAGCAGTTACTATAGCAAACTGCGTAGAGCGACCTGAAGTGGAATTATCACATAAAATTAACTGCAGGAAAAGCAGATGCCACGCTGACAAGGAGTTCATACGGCAATCGAAGTTTTGTATGTTTTTCATATATATGTACGTGAAGTTCAGAACTCAAATATCAGTCGTCCAAAGAATGTCGTTGCAACTCTCAAAAATTCTCTACAAAGGACGCTTTGAAGTTTTGCCGTAGGCTTTTAATACTCCAGAGTAAGGTCAGTTTTTCGATAGGCACTGTGCCTCTGTGGTAGTATGCTAACCTGTCACATGTGGGGCATGAGTTCGATTCCAACCCGATGCACATTGTAAAGCGAAGGTTCTATGAGCACTTCCCTGAAGCAACATAGCCGTCATTATCAACAGTTCACTGCGGTATTGCAGAAAGAAACTTCTTGGCAGATTAAAACTGTGTGCCGGAGCGAGACTCGAACTCGCGACCTTTGGCTTTGGCGGGCAAGTGCTCTACCAACTGAGCTACCCAAGCCCGACTCACGCCCCGTCCTCACAGCTTCACTTCTGCCAGTACCTCGTCTCCTACCTTCCAAACTTTACAGAAGCTCTCCTGCGAACCTTGCAGAACTAGCACTCCTGAAAGAAAGGATACTGCGGAGACATGGCTTAGGCACAGTCTGCCAGGAAGTTTCATATCAGTGCACACTCGGCTGCGGAGTGAAAATATTCTAGAAACATCCCCCAGGCTGTGGCTAAGCCATGTCTCCGCAATAGCCTTTCTTTCAGGAGTGTTAGTTCTGCAAGGTTCGCAGGAGAGCTTCTGTAAAGTTTGGAAGGTAGGAGACGAGGTACTGGCAGAAGTAAAGCTGTGAGGACAGGGCGTGAGTCGTGCTTGGGTAGCTCAGTTGGTAGAACACTTGCCCGCGAAAGGCAAAGGTCCCGAGTTCGAGTCTCGGTCCGGCACACAGTTTTAATCTGCCAGGAAGTTTCAAATCAGCGCACACTCCACTGCAGAGTGAAAATCTCATTGTGCATTGCAGAAAGACTTGGCAGGAATGTAACCTTAGTACATTACTGCTGGTAACGGTGTCATCAGAATGCACGGTCACAGGGAGACCAGGGTCTGGACGGCCACGTGGAAGTACCGAGAGGGCAGACCATCGTATTCAGCTTACGATTCTGGCGCATCGTGCCACATCTGCAGCAGCAGTTGTCACCATAGTGACACAAAAAACTATGACAAAGCGCTTACTTCACGTACATGAATATACGAGGGCCGTTCAGAAAGTAACCTCCGGTTGATTTAAAAAAATACACCAAGTTAAATAAAAATATTTTTATATATACATCTTACAACTACATCTTTGCACTATTTTTCTACATAGTCTCCATAGCGATTGAGGCACTTATCGTATCTCTTCATAAGCTTTGAAATTCCTTCTGCATAAAAATCACCCGCTTGTGCCTGGAGCCAGCCTGTGACCGCATCTTTGAGCTCTTCGTCGTCATCAAACCGCTGTGACCCGAGCCATTTCTTCAAATGCATGAAGAGGTGATAATCACTTGGCGCCAGGTCTGGGCTGTAAGGTGGATGGTTGATAACGTCCCACTTGAAGGACTCAAGAAGGGCCGTTGTTCTGCGAGCAGAGTGAGGACGGGCGTTATCGTGCAAAAAAACGATACCGGAAGTCAGCGTACCACGGCGTTTGTTCTGTATAGCCCGTCGTAACTTTTTTATTGTTTCACAGTACACGTCTTCATTAATGGTCGTACCACGTTCCATGAATTCAACCAACAACACCCCTTTGGCATCCCAAAACACCGTTGCCATCAGTTTTCTGGCAGAAAAATCTTGCGAGGCTTTTCTCGGTTTGGTAGGCGAATTTGAATGTGCCCACATCTTTGATTGTTCTTTTGTCTCAGGGTTCACGTACTTAATCCAGGTTTCGTCACCGGTCACGATTCTGTTTAACAATGGTTCTCATTCGTCCTCATAACGTGACAGAAAGTCTAATGCAGAGGCCATTCTTTGAGTTTTGTGGTGGTCGGTAAGAATTTTGGGCACCCATCGTGCACAGAACTTACGGTAACCCAATCTTGCTGTCACTATCTCGTACAAGAGAGTCTTAGAAATCTGTGGAAAACCAGTAGACAACTCCGACATTGAGAAACGTCGATTTTCACGAACTTTTGCATCAACTGTCTGAACGAGTTCGTCAGTCACCAATGATGGTCTACCACTCCTCTCTTCATCATGAACGTTTTCTCGTCCACTTTCAAATAAACGTACCCATTCACGGACAACTCCTTCACTCATAACTCTTGGTCCGTACACGGCACAAAGCTCACGATGAATAGCTGCTGCAGAATATCCTTTGGCTGTAAAAAACCTTATGACAGCACGCACTTCACATTTGGCGGGGTTTTCTATTGCAGCACACACATTTCAAACTGCCACAAAAACTAAACTAGCGCAGGTACGACGTTCACTCGACCACGGCTTGATGCCGACTGACCTGTTGAGTGCGTGAACGCACAGATGGCGTCGCTACTCCCCCCACAACCCGCACTGTGACCGATCGGAGGTTACTTTCTGAACCGCCCTCGTAAAAAAACTTACAAACCACTTCCGAGCCAGGCACCCTGCAGCGTGCATTCCACTGACCCCAAACCACCGCCATTTGCAACTTCAGTGGTGTCAAGCGAGAGCTCATTGGAGTCAGGGTGGAGGTGTATTGTGTTTTCCGATTAAAGCTCGTTCTACCTCGGTGCCAGTGATGGCCGAGTGTTGGTTAGGAGGAGGTCAGTTGAGGGCCTGCAACCAACCTGTCTACGCCTAGACACAATGGACCTACCCTTGGAGTTATGGTGTGGATTCCGAGTTTGTATGATAGCATGAGTACTCTCGCGGTTATACCGCGTACCCCGATTCCAAATTTGTACGTCGATCTGCTGATTCGACCAGTTGTGCCGTCATTCATGAACAGCGTTCCAGAGCTTTTTTCCAATTCGATAACCTTCGCCCACGTACCGCTGTTCTAACCCAACATGTTCTAAGAGTGTCGACATGCCTTGTCCTGCACAACCACCAGATCTGTCTCCCATCGAGCACATACGGCACATAATCGGCTGACAACTCCAGCATCAACCATAAACAGCATTAACCATCGCTGTATTGACCGACCAAATGTAACAGGCATGGAACTACATGCCACAAACTTCACATCCGGCACCTGTACAACACAACGCATGCACGTTTGCATGCTTGCACTCAACATTCTGGTGGTTACACCGGTTTTTAACGTACCAGAATTTCACATTTTCAATGGCTCTTCTCGCGCTTACGCTAAGCTGTGACCTTGCAATTTTAGTCAGTAAAGAAATATATTCCCGAAATTTCATTACTCTACATTAATTTTTTTTGTGTTGTGATTTTTTTCCGTCAGTGTATTTTGTTCACAATATCTAGTCTACTTTGAAAAAATATTCTTAATTGCTCAACTTTTATAAACGATTGGTAATGAAGATTTTTTAATTAAAACATTAAAAATTAATTCTTTTCATAGGTATGTAGTTTACGCTGCTGCTAACTTCTCGTTGGACTTGCACTTTTGTTTAAAAAATTACGAAAGCCAAGAGCTGAAACCAGGCCACCCACATGGCAGGCTAGGATTCTACCACAGAGCCACGCAGACAACTGGATTTCCCGTTCTACAAGATTAAATATCTGTGAGAAAGTAATGTTATGTTTCTTCAACAGGTGGCAGCAGTGGCAAGGAAGTAACTGCGACATGGCGGACGTGCGTTTGAGCTTTGAAGCGCGGAAGCAGATAATTAAGTGGTACTGGAATTTTGAGAAGGTAGCTGCGGTTCGAAGACAGTGGAGAAGTGAGTATGGTACAGAACCACCTTCAAGGTTAACAGTTACACGTCTACGAGACAAATTCGAAATTCATGGAACAGTGTGTGATGTGCATAGAGGTCGATCAGGGCGACCTCCTACAGCTACAAGTGACGATTCCACAACTGCGGTCTTGGAACTGTTTCAGCGTTCTCCTCAAAAATCTTCAAGGCAAGCGGCACGTGAGAGTAATGTAAGTGCTAGTAGTGTGCTACGCATTCTGAAGAAAGGCAAGTTTCGTGTGTACATTCGAAGGTTGGTGCAACAGCTAAGTGACGACGATCCAGATCGAAGGTTAGAATTTTGTGAATGGGTTCAGGAGTTGGTGAGTCGTGAACCAGGATTTATGGGTAGCATAATTTGGTCGGATGAAGCCCGATTTAAACTCATTGGAACTGTCAATAGGCACAATTGTGTGTACTGGGCTGAAGATAATCCTCACATTACAGTTGAAAAGGCTGTGAATTTGTCTGGTGTAAATGTGTGGTGTGGTTTGACTGCAAGGGGACTCATTGGGCCTTTCCGCTTTGAAGGTACTGTTACTGAACAAACGTACCTAACAATGCCGTAATGATGAGTTTTATTTCCAACAATATGGCGCCCGTCGCACTATCATAGGGACGTACGAGCATACCTGGATCACAATATGCTAGTGGATAGGATGCAGGCGACAAATCGAGTTTCCTGCACGCTTTCCAGACCTCACGCCGCTGGATTTCTTGTTATGGGGCACAGTAAAAGATGAGGTGTACAAACGCAAACCACGTAACCTGGACACACTTTGGAATGAGATTCAGGCGGTGTGTACAGAAATCTCATTGGACACTTTGGTACAATGTACGGAATCAGTGGTGACTCATACTCAGAAATGTATTGATGCTGAAGTCCACCAGTTTGAACATTAACCATATTTGCAAAGTACATTTATTTTTCCAATTGGACTTTAAGCTTTCCATTTCCAGAAATTTAACACTGTAGAACGGGAAATAAATTTTCTATTACGCTTCAAAGTGTGTATACATTTTTTGACATTATATATATATATATATATATATATATATATATATATATATATATATATATATACAATGATTGAAAGAAGTGGCTTACAAAATACTTGTACGACTGATTCTTGACTATTGTTCATTAGTCTGGGACTTTCGCCAGGTTCGATTATTAGAACAGATACAGATTATCCAACGAAGATTGACGCGTTTCGTCACGGGATCTTTTAGTCGGCGCGAGAGTATTACGGAGGAGTTCGCGGGAGTCCAGTGGCGTACGCTACAAGAGGGACAACGGGCATCAGGGATAGGTTTAGTATTGAATTTCCGAAAGGGTATTCTCTGGGAAGATTCGGGCAACTTATTACTTCCTCCCAGGCAAATCTCGCGTAATGAACACAACGAGAATATTCGATAAATTAGAGCTAATAAGGAGATTTTCCGGCTGTCATTCGCGAATGGAACAGGGAAAATGGGAGGGTGTACCAGAAGTACACTCCTCCACACACCGTAAGGTGGCTTGCGGAGTATAGACGTACCTGCAGACCTTCGAAAGCTGCTCTCTATAGCTTTAAAGGTGTTTTTTTTTCTTTTTTTTTTGTCATTCCTGTGTTGTTCTTTCATTCTGCTCTGTGCAGTAGGCAACCATCAACTGACAAAATGACTAAGAATTTTAACTTTATTGCACGGGAGAAACAGGGCGTTGGTCTCGCCGCAGTCCTGTTTAACTTAACACGACACGAAAAAGACAGTATAGATGAATTAATGATTAAATATAATCAGACGTGTCTACGTGCAAATGTTATTGCATTTGTAGCAAGAGACATAAGTACCTTTAAGTACTTGAGTCGAAACAAGGCCCCTGGAGTAGACAACATTCCATTAGAACTACTGACAGCCTTGGGAGAGCCAGTCCTGACAAAACTCTACCATCTGGTTAGCCAGATGTATGAGACAGGCGAAATACCCTCAGACTTCAAGAAGAATATAATAATTCTAATCCCAAAGAAAGCAGGTGTTGACAGATGTGAAAATTACCGAACTATCAGTTTCATAAGTCACAGCTGCAAAATACTTACGCGAATTCTTTACAGACGAATGGAAAAACTGATAGAAGCCGACCTCGGGGAAGATCAGTTTGGATTCCGCAGAAATGTTGGAACACGTGAGGCAATACTGACCCTACGACTTATCTTAGAAGAAAGATTAAGGAAAGGCAAACCTACGTTTCTAGCATTTGTAGACTTAGAGAAAGCTTTTGACAATGTTGATTGGAATACTCTCTTTAAAATTCTGAAGGTGGCAGGGGTAAAATACAGGGAGCGAAAGGCTATTTACAATTTGTACAGAAACCAGATGGCAGTTATAAGAGTCGAGGGGCATGAAAGGGAAGCAGTGGTTGGGAAGGGAGTGAGACAGGGTTGTAGCCTATCCCCGATGTTATTCAATCTGTATATTGAGCAAGCAATAAAGGAAAAAAAAGAAAAGTTCGGAGTAGGTATTAAAATCAATGGAGAAGAAATAAAAACTTTGAGGTTCGCCGATGACATTGTAATTCTGTCAGAGACAGCAAAGGACTTGGAAGAGCAGTTGAACGGAATGGACAGTGTCTTGAAAGGAGGATATAACATGAACATCAACAAAAGCAAAACGAGGATAATGGAATGTAGTTGAATTAAGTCGGGTGATGCTGAGGGAATTAGATTAGGAAATGAGACACTGAAAGTAGTACAGGAGTTTTGCTATTTGGGGAACAAATTAACTGACGATGGTCGAAGTAGAGAGGGTATGAAATGTAGACTGGCAATGGCAAGGACAGCGTTTCTGAAGAAGAAAAATCGAGTATAGATTTAAATGTCAGGAAGTCCTTTCTGAAAGTATTTGTATGGAGTGTAGCCATGTATGGAAGTGAAAAGTGGACGTTAAATAGTTTAGACAAGAAGAGAATAGAAGCTTTCGAAATGTGGTGCTACAGAAGAATGCTCAAGATTAGATGGGTAGATCACATAACTAATGAGGAGGTACTGAATTGGGAAGAAGAGGAGCTTGTGGCACAACTTGACTAGAATAAGTGATCGGTTGGTAGGACATGTTCTGAGACATCGAGGGATCACCAGTTTAGTATTGGAGGGCAGCGTGGAGGGTAAAAATCGTAGAGGGAGACCAAGAGATGAATACACTAGGCAGATTCAGAAGGATGTAGGCTGCAGTAGGTACTGGGAGATGAAGAAGCTTGCACAGGATAGAGTAGCATGGAGAGCTGCACCAAACCAGTCTCAGGACTGAAGACCACAACAACAACAAGTACATGAAACAAAAACTGGACTCGCTGTCGACAAAAATAAAGCAAAACACATGATAATGTCCAATTCTGAGGCCATAAGAATACAACAGGACATGAAGGGCGTCTGTCAAATATTTTGAAGGTATTACTGAAACGTCCCCTTAGAAAACTTAATGAATTACTATGCAGATAAACCTCTTACATTATTTGATTTTCAAACAGCTGAGCAGAACTGAACGTACTCAGACATTTCGCTCTTTACCTATTCAGAATCAACACTAAACTGACACACAATATTTTTAGCGCAACGCAATCTGACTTTCAATAATCCCTACAAATAATGGCCCTAACATTAACCTGTACCTTTCACAAATCACTTACCTCACAAAAATCTTCGTTATTCGAACTACTGCAATACAGCGAGCGCCACTACTGCCAGCTAAATAAAAGATTCAAACTACTGAAGGCACTAACTACTGATAGGCATAATTAGCAAATGAAAGATTTTGATAGAGAACAAACAATGCATTTACCTTAATAGTGTTCAAAAGTCATGATATGTATAGCAGTTTATGACATCCAGTCTTACAAATTTACTGCCTCTGATGGACACACGTCCAGATCATCCGCTCTCAAAACTCCATTTCACTCCCCACATCCACCACTGCGGGCGGCTCACCTCCAACTGCGCAACGCTACGCTCTGTTAACAGCCGACTGCCCAACACTACTATGGCGAATATTACTCCAAAAATGCAAACCAACCACAGAACCACAGCCTTCACACAGCACAGTCAGTGATTTTCATATAGAGCGCTACATGGCGTTACCAACATAAAAACCTAAACAGCCTACTTACATTACCTGCGTCAGTTATCTATGAGTTCTTTTAACCAGCGATAATAATATGAGACAATGTATTAGAAATAATATATAAATAGGAAGTAAAGCCCATTTTACAAACTTAAAAATACCAAGAACTTTCTATTCACAAGAACAACAAAGTTGAAAGTACATTATACTCCTGTACAAAAAGCTGTCACAAATGGATAAGAAGCAAGGATGATGACAGAAGCGGATATGAAAAACCTAACAGCATTTCAACGAAAAATCTTTGGAAACGAGAGAGCGGCAGATTGGGGAGCAAGATATAACGTTAAATTGCAACACGTCATAAAAGGGATATATGTAGTTAAATTTGTCAAATCGCAGTGAATACAATAGTCAGGACATGGAGAGGATGGCAATAGATAGGACACCTAAAAGAACAACGAAAGTGTGGTCGTACTCCACCAGAAGGAAAGACTGACCACGAGCAAGATGGAGATCCGAAGTTACAGAGGAAAAGTACGTAAGAGATATTTGTGGAGCCAGATTGTTGAGTAGGCGAAAGGCCCAACAAGGGCTGTACTGTCACAGAAGAAACAGTAGAGAATTATGATTCTCAATCGATGCAGCTATACGACAACACAAATTCCACGGACGGAGAAAGAGACCGGATTTTCCACACACATGTCCCTTTAGTCTGATGTCAGTCGGAACATCGACGATAGATGTTTCAGCAACGATCCTGCGATATGGTGAACCGGATAATCCTGCTTGTCCAAATCGAGGACCTGATTACACGGCACTCGCTGAGTGACAATCACGAACACTATTAAGCAAATGGAATGTCAATAGACAATACAGCTGGATCCATCGTCCGAGATAGTCTGCAGTGTCAAAACTTGTACTCGCGCTGCGCTCCACGCTCACTATCAGCTGCACACAAAGGCGCAAGTATCTGACCATAAAGAATAAGTCCACGTGGAAAATTAAGCAGAGGAATTGTTCTCCAGCACGACAGAACAAGACCCCACACGGCGCGCACAACACAAGCTATGCTTTACGATGAAACATTTGGAAGCACCCGTCGCGCACTATTGATTATCGGCAATCTGAAAGAAAATCTGAGAGGAAAGAGATTCTGGAACGATGAGATATTCATACAGCGGTTCTGCAATGGCTCCGTGACTCAATGGAGAGAAGTCTTCCGAAGTAAGAGTGATTTCAGGCGTGCCGCAGGGGAGTGTCGTAGGACCGTTTGCTATTCACTATATATATAAATTACCGTGTGGATAACAACGGAAGTTCACTGAGGCTTTTTGCGGATGATGCTGTGGTATATCGAGAGGCTGTAACAATAGAAAATTGTACTGAAATGCAGGAGGATCTGCAGCGAATTGACGCATGGTGCAGGGAATGGCAATTGAATCTCAATGTAGGCAAGTGTAATGTGCTGCGAATACATAGAAAGAAAGATCCTTTATCATTTAGGTACAATATAGCAGGTCAGCGACTGGAAGCAGTTAATTCCATAAATTATCTGGGAGCAGGCATTAGGAGTGATTTAAAATGGAATGATCATATAAAATTAATCGTCGGTAAAGCAGATGCCAGACTGAGATTCACTGGAAGAATCCTAAGGAAATGCAGTCCGAAAACATTGGAAGTAGGTTACAGTACACTTGTTCGCCCACTGCTTGAATACTGCTCACCAGTGTGGGATCCGTACCAGATAGGGTTGATAGAAGAGATAGAGAAGATCCAAAGGAGAGCAGCGCGCTTCGTTACAGGATCGTTTAGTAATCGCGAAAGCATTACGGAGATGATAGATAAACTCCAGTGGAAGACTCTGCAAGAGAGACGCTCAGCAGCTCGGTACGGGCTTTTGTCAAAGTTTCGAGAACATACCTTCACCCCAGCAGTATATTGCTCCCTCGTACGTATATCTCACGAAGAGACCATGAGGATACAGTCAGAGAGATTAGAGCCCACACAGAAACATACCGACAATCCTTCTTTCCACGAACAATACGAGTCTGGAATAGAAGGGAGAACCGATAGAGGCACTCAAGGTACCCTCCGCCACACACAGTCAGGTGGCTTCCGGCGTATGCATGTAGATGTAGAGAGTGCATTTCTATCGTTGAGAAACTGTACAATTGGCAGAGCGTTTCGACCGTTGTTTAGAATCTTCATGACTATGTTGAAAAATAGTGGCACACAGTCTATGACAAAATAAATGACGCACCACGAAGCAATTATTCGAATTGGACCGAAATCGGTAGATGAGATGTGCATACGTATAAATGATTAAGATTTTACAAAAACTGGCTGATTTACTCAAGAATAAGAGATTCACAAATTGAGTAAGTCAATAACTCTTTATTCCACCTCTGGCACTTATGCAAGCAGTTATTCGGCTTGGCACTGTTTGATAGAGATGTTGGATGTGCTTCTGTCCAACTGGCACTTTGGACTGACAACATCTCGAGCTGGCTGGAGGACCCTGTCCCCACTGCTCCGTACATTCTCAGTTGGGAAGAGATCCCGCGATACTGCTGGACAAGGTAGGATTTGGCAAGTACGAAGACAAGCAGTAGAAACTCTCGCTCTGTGCAGGCGAGTATTAGCTTTCTGAAATGTAAGCCCAGAATGGCTTGCCATGATGGGCAACAAAACGGGGTGTAGAATGTCGTCAACGTACTGCTGTGCTGCAAGGGCGCCGCGGATGGCAACCGAAGAGTTGTTGCCATGAAAAAAATGGCACCCCAGATCATCATTCCTGGATGTCGTGCCGTACAGCGGCCAACAGGCAGACTGGGATCCCACCAGTGTCTGGGGCGTCTCCAGATACGTCCTCGTCCTGGAGTGTACTGACTGGAGTAGAAATGTCTTCAGCCGACGACGAGTAGTGTTGGTCTGCGGTGCCACGTTATTTCATAGCAGGACCCCTTTGTGTTGTCATCCGCAGCATCCTCACAGTACAGCGATGCGTCGACGATAGTATACGATCCGTTTTGCTGCCCTTCGTGGCAAGCCATCTTGGGCTTGCATTCCAGGAAGGTAACGCACACGGAGAGATTTTCTATACTTGTCTTCGTGTTTGCCAAAGCCTAACTTGGCCAGCAAGGCCGCCGCATCTCTCCCCAACTGAGAACGTTTGAAGCATCGTGGGCGGCGCCCTCCAGCCATCTCGGGATTTTCATTAACGCGCCAGTTGGACAGCATTTGACACGATATCCCTTAGGATTGCATCCAAGAAGTATATCAATCAGTGCCAAGTCGAATAACTGCTTGTCTAAGAGCCAGAGGTGGACCAAAGCTTTACTGACTTGCTCAATTTGTGAAGCTCTTTCTCTAAAACAAATCATTCAGTTTTACTGAAATTGCAATCCTTTGTCAGTACAAGTACATCACATGTACCGATTTCACCTACATTCGAATAATTTATTCGTGGTGAGTCTTTTTTTGCCTTAGAGTGTGTATCTTTGTCACTCTAAAGTGTAGTTGCAGTATTTAATGCAAGTTACTTGGCCTTTCATAATAATGTGTACCTTACTTTGTAGTAGCCTCGTATAAAGTTTCGTGCCTGGCATACCTTGATCTCATAAGAGCGACAGAATAGACGTGTTTATTTAGAGAGTTAGCACAACGTGGTACAGTGATTCATGTGTCGTGAACTGTGTCACATAATTCGATGTGGGCTAGTCCTTTACGCCACAGGGAGCTAGGTCATATTTTTAAGTCTCGTAGACATCCATGCCATTACAGACATAACTCTAGCCCAGAATGGATAAGGTAGGGCGAATAAACCAATTATGTCGTCATAGAAAGAAAGGAAAGGGAAGGAAAAAATGTGTGTGTGTGTATGTGTGTGTGTGTGTGTGTGTGTGTGAGAGAGAGAGAGAGAGAGAGAGAGAGACAGAGAGAGACAGAGAGAGATCACAGAGTAAACTGATGGGGAAAACACGAAGCGATGAAGTTCGGGTTTGGCAAGAGGAAATGAATGGGTTTTATTGTCGCGTCGACTGTGGAAGACACAAATCCCAGGGCTCCTCGGCTCCGGCGAAGGAGCGCAGCGCCCGGCCGCCCACGAGTCTTGGCTCCTGTCGCCATTTGTCAGCAGTCCGGAAACCGGGCGCGGCGTACACCACTGGGCGGCCGCCTTCCTCGTGAAAGATGTTTTACTCTGCCGAAGCCCTCCGAGTTAATAACAGCCCGGCGCGAGGTCCGCCGTTAATAAAGGAGGATTAACTCAGCCGCTCTGCTTCTGCTTCTGGGACAAACAATCGAGACGTCTTCACGAGGAATCTCCATGAGATCTCGAAAGAAATGGATTCGTATAAAACAAAAAAGCCACAACGTGGATGGAAAAAAAAGCAGTCACCGATTTGTCTTTAGTTATTAAAATAGTTTATCTTTGTGAAACCGACGTGATTGCGATGATGCTTAACATAATTTCTAATTCACAGAATGCAGGTTGCATTCGCGGCCCAACTACCCCAATCTACGAGTATCTTTTCCATCGAGTACTAGAGCACTCGATACGATTACTCAGGAACTTCCTAATATTTTCTTTTCCGTAACGCTAAAGTCTCATTCCTAGTGACATCTGTGTAGCCAGCCTATAACGATATAAAGAAATGATTACATTGTAGATAACAATCTCATCACATAACATGTTAGAAGTCAGTAGTTCCTGAAATCGCAACCCTCCTGATATAAGCTTCTGCCCACAGTGTAAGAAAATCCAAAAACAATTAAATGTGTATCTTACTAAGTCCTTACTTTTTTTTGGGGGGGGGGGGGTAAGGTTTCGTCAGTCTTCTTCTGCTTTGCTAGGAATCCCAATGACTTTCTCTCCTGTGCCAACTTCTGTAAGGTTGGTGCATAAATTCGTAGCGTTTCTCCATAAGTTTAACAAATACAACAGACACACATAACAGAGACTTTTGTCATCAATAATATACTCTCCTTCACAACTTAAAACAGTCTGTCCATGTTGGGGGATCTTTTCGATTCCGCGACCGTAGAAATCACGTGGTTTTGAGGCGGAGTACTCGTCGCTCGACGTTCGGAGCGCATTTTCATCCGGAAAGAAAGTTCCTTGAAGGTTGTTCCATAGAGAGCGGAAAAGCAGAAAATCTGAGGCGCAAGGTTAGATGACTACGGTGGGTGCGAAATGACTTCCCAACCCGACTCCCGTATAAGTGTTTGTTTTTTTTTTTTTTAATATATCAGAATGTGGGTCGGCGTTACCGTGGAGTAGCATCATTTCACGCAGTCTTCCTGGTCATTGTTAGATTGCCTTTCCAAGAGGTGCCGGTTGTTGGCAATAAATGTCAGCAGTTGTGGTTCCATCTTGGGGAAGCAATTCGTAGGACACCACATCGTTGCTGTCCCACCAGTTCCATAATATCATCTCTTAGCGATGCACGCATGTCTTTTCACGGGAAGCTGCTTTGTTTCGACTCAGTCATTCCTTTCTGTTCCTTATACAAGCATAAAGACAGCATCCAGTAACGATACTGGGTATAGATGGTTGGTGTTGTTCACGAGCCAATTGATGACGAGCAAGCAGAGATGCACTTGTGCGCACCGGTTGGTTTTTGTGGTTTTGGCTTAGAGCGTGGGGTAGGCCTACCCATACACCCGGTTTTTGAATCTTCCCCATTGAATGCAAATGTCGCACGACGGTAGAATGATCACAGTTCATCACATTTGCCAGTTCTAGAGTACACTGACGTGGATCATTTTGGATTAATGGGTTTAAACGACCTTCATCAAACCCCGAATGTCTTACTGAACGCGGAGAGTCAGTAATGTTAGAACGATCCCTTTTAAACTGAGAAAACCATTTGTTTGCCGTGCTCTGTCCAGTGGCTTTATCCCATATATGACGCAAATGTTTCTGGCTGCCTCTGCAGCTGTCACCCATTACTGAACTCAAACAGAAGAATATGTCAGCAAAGTTCCGATTTCTCCACTTGGCACCCCATTTTCTAGCGTCGACAGCTCCGCTTACTATCTCCAAACGAAAAATGACAATAGGTGAACTCACCAACAATGAACTACTAATAAAAAATGACAATTGGTGAATAAGCCTATGGCAATCGGAATAACAACATTCAAATTAAAAACGCTACGGAGTTATGCACCAACCTAATACTGCCATGGTAGTTTTTCCCTGATGCTTTAACACATGTCCTCTCAATCTTTCCTTTCTTCTTCCCAGTATTATCCACACATTCCTTTCCACGCTCATTATGTGGTGAACCACCTCATTTCTTACTAGTCCGCCTAATTATCAACTTCCTTTTATACTACCACATTTGAAACACTTCGATTTTCTTTCCCGGTTTCCTCGCAGTCCACAATTAACGTCCATGCAATGGTGTGCTTCAAACGCACATTTCAGAAATTTATTCTTCAAGTTAGTGCCATTGTTTAATACAGGGCTATTACAAATGATTGAAGCGATTTCATAAATTCACTGTAGCTCCATTCATTGACATATGGTCACCACACACTACAGATACGTAGAAAAACTCATGAAGTTTTGTTCGGCTGAAGCCGCACTTCAGGTTTCTGCCGCCAGAGCGCTCGAGAGCACAGTGAGACAAAATGGCGACGGGAGCCGAGAAAGCGTATGTCGTGCTTGAAATGCACTCACATCAATCAGTCATAACAGTGCAACGACACTTCAGGACGAAGTTCAACAAAGATCCACCAACTGCTAACTCCATTCGGCGATGGTATGCGCAGTTTAAAGCTTCTGGATGCCTCTGTAAGGGGAAATCAACGGGTCGGCCTGCAGTGAGCGAAGAAACGGTTGAACGCGTGCGGGCAAGTTTCACGCGTAGCCCGCGGAAGTCGACGAATCTTACGGAAAAGGCTAAAGCAGAAGCCTTACCGTTTACAATTGCTACAAGCCCTGACACCCGATGACAAAGTTAAACGCTTTGAATTTTCGGCGCGGTTGCAAGAGCTCATGGAAGATGATGCGTTCAGTGCGAAACTTGTTTTCAGTGATGAAGCAACATTTTTTCTTAATGGTGTAGTGAACAGACACAATGTGCGAATCTGGGAGATAGAGAATCCTCACGCATTCGTGCAGCAAATTCGCAATTCACCAAAAGTTAACGTGTTTTGTGCAATCTCGCGGTTAAAGTTTACGGTCCCTTTTTCTTCTGCGAAAAAAACGTTACAGGACACGTGTATCTGGACATGCTGAAAAATTGGCTCATGCCACAACTGGAAACCGACAGCGCCGACTTCATCTTTCAATAGGATGGTGCTCTACTGCACTTCCATCATGATGTTCGGCATTTCTTAAACAGGAGATTGGAAAACCGATGGATCGGTCGTGGTGGAGATCATGATCAGCAATTCATGTCATGGCCTCCACGCTCTCCCGACTTAACCCCACGCGATTTCTTTCTGTGGGGTTATGTGAAAGATTCAGTGTTTAAACCTCCTCTATCAAGAAACGTGCCAGAACTGCGAGCTCGCATCAACGATGTTTTCGAACTCATTGATGGGGACATGCTGCGCCGAGTGTGAGAGGAACTTGATTATCGGCTTGATGCCTGCCGAATCACTAAAGGGGCACATATCGAACATTTGCGATTGCCAAAAAAAACTTTTTGAGTTTTTGTATGTGTGTGCAAAGCATTGTGAAAATATCTCAAATAATAAAGTTATTGTAGAGCTGTGAAATCGCTTCAATCATTTGTAATAACCCTGTAGTAATAGATTTTTGTTGGCCAGGCATGCCACTTTGTCTGTTCTACTCTGCTTTCTGTCCTCCTTGCTTCGTCCGCTAATTGTTATTTTGCTCCAAAGCTAGCAGACGTCCTTCACATCGTCTACCTCGTGCTCCCCAATTCTGAGCGTAAGCTTGTCGCTGTCGCATTTGTGCAACTTCTCGTTACTTTCGTCTTTCTTCAGTTGAGCCCCAATCCTAGAATCGTTCTGCAGTCAGCCTCAAATGCTGGTTCGCTAAATTTTCTCAATAACGCTCCTCGAAAAGAACGTCGCCTTGCTTCAAGTGATTCCCATTTGAGTACCCGAAGTATCTCCGTAATAGTTGCATGTTGTTCAAACCTATCGGTAACAAATTTAGCAGTCCGCCTCTGAAATGCTTCGATGTCTTCCTTTAATCCGACCCGGTGCGGTTCACGAACACTGGAACAGTAGTCAACAATGGTTCGTACGAGTATCCTACATGCGGTCTCCTTTACAGGTGAACCATAATTCTCTAAAATTCTCCCACTAAGTCGATCACTGGTCTGCCCGCATCTCGTGGTCGTGCGGTAGCGTTCTCGCTTCCCACGCCAGGGTTCCCGGGTTCGATTCCCGGCGGGGTCAGGGATTTTCTCTGCCTCGTGATGGCTGGGTGTTGTGTGCTGTCCTTAGGTTAGTTAGGTTTAAGTAGTTCTAAGTTCTAGGGGACTGATGACCATAGATGTTAAGTCCCATAGTGCTCAGAGCCATTTGAACCATTTGATCACTGGTCTTCCCTACTACAGACCTTAAATGTTCATTGCGTTTCATATTGCTTGGCAGTGATACGTGTAGATATTTAACCAATGGGATTGTGACAAGCAACACATCACTAACGCTGTATTCGAACGTACCGGTTTGTTTCTCCTACTCACCCGCATTACCTAACATTTATGTACATTTAAAGCTACGTGCCATTCATTGCAAATGGTTCAAATGGCTCTAAGCATTACCGGACTTAACATCTGAGGTCATCAGTCCCCTAGAACTTAGAACTACTTAAACCTAACTAACCTAAGGACATCGCACACATCCATGCCCGAGGCAGGATTCGAACCTGCGACCGTAGCAGCAGCGCGGTTCCGGACTGAAGCGCCTAGAACCGCTCTTCCACAGCGGCCGGTCATTCATTACACCAACTAGAAATTTTATCTATGTCACCTTGTATCCTCAATGACGTTCCCGTACACCACACCATCACCAGCAAACAGCCGCAGCCTCCACCTCGCTCCGCCCGCCAGTTCACTTATGAATACAGAAAATACTGGGCGGTCCTATCACAGTTCCCCGGGGTGCGCCTGAGAATACCGTTGTCTCTGATGAACACTCACCGTCGAGGACAGCATGCTGGGTTCTGTTACTTAACAAGTCTTCCAGCCACTCACATACCTTGGAACCTACTTCATGTGCACGTTCCTTCGTTAACAGTCGACAGTGTAGCACCGTGTCAGATGCTTTACGGAAATCCAAGAACGTGGAATCCGCCTGTTGGCCTTCATCCATGGTTCGCAGGATCTCATGTGAGAAAAGGGCAATACGAGTTTTGGACGAACGATGCTTTCTAAAACCGTACTGGGACAGCAGCTTTTCCCTCTCAAGGAATCTATTTCATTTGAAATGAGAACATATTAAACGATTCTACAGCATGCCGATACCAAAGATATTGGTATGCAATTTTGAGGCTCCTCTCTTTCATCCTTCTTAAGTTGGGCAGTCACCTGTGCATTTTTCCACTCGCCTGGGACTTGGCGTTGGGCGAGAGATTCGCGATAAATGAAAGCTATGAATGCTTAATGCTATGTCCTCTGTACGGTACGGTCAAACGACGGTGCTTCTAATGACAGTCATGTCGCGCCCGGATTTTAATATACCTCCTTGGCGGCACCTTAAAGTGCCTGGTAAACGGTAATGTATTTACTGTTCCACGATGTGAAGGACGTCTGCTAGCTTCGGAGCAAAATAACACATAGCGAACGAAGCAAGGAGGACAGAAAGCATACTAGAACAGGCAAAGTGGCATCCCAAGACAACAAAAATCTATTAGTATTAAACAATCGCACTAATGTGTGGAGTTGCTAGTCTCCCATCGGGGGCCGCCCCAGGAGGCGGATTGGGGAATGTTCACCAGATACGGTGGACGCTAGGGAAATAAAATACCCGGGGCGGACCAAAACTAGCAAAACAAAAACTGCTGCCTTGCAATTGGGAGTTGGGTCTCCAAAGGTTAAGGGAAGAAAACCCTGATTAAAAATCACCCGTCCCCTGGTAGGGGTTGGACGCAGGGTTGACAGCCCGCTCTGTAAAAAACAACTGTTGCGAAACTTCTACAAAGTAAAGTCGGACCGATGAAGGAAGACGGACCTGGCATGGAAAAGGACAAAGAGGGTGGAATACAAGTAAATGAAGGAGGGGAAAATTAGGAAGAAGAGAAATATAAGGCGTAGATCAGATCTATATATTGGTACTTGGAATGTGAGATTCCTATATCGACCAGGAGCACTAAAAGTAATGCTGGACCAAATAATGAGTCCGAAGCAAAGTATAATAGCACTACAAGAAATTAGATGGAGTGGGGTTTTTGAAAAGAAAGAGGCGAATATATTCTATAGCTGCAGTGAAAGAAATCATCGACTGGGGACAGGATTTGTTGTACATTATCAATGAAAGCATTTGGTAATAGGGTTTACACCCATTAATCCAAGATTATCAACACTCAGGATAAAGGGGAAATTCTTTACCTACTCCATAATTAACGCCCATGCACCAACAGAAGAATCCGAAGAAGAAGAGAAAGAAATATTCTATGAATCTTTGGAAAGAGTATATGATGAGTGCCCAGGGCATGATATTAAAATAATAGCTGGAGACCTAAACGCTCAGGTGGGGACAGAACAGATTTATAGACCGATAATTGGCCCCCACAGCAAACACGCAACAAGTAATGATAACGGAACACGGCTTATACTGTTCGCAGCATCTAGAAATATGGTAATAGGAATAACACTGTTCCCACATAAAGAAATTCATAAGGGGACATGGAACTCACCGGATGGAAACACAGTAAACCAGATCGACCACGTGTTGATAGATGTGAGACACAAATCGGACCTATTGGACGTGAAGAGTCTCAGAGGCCCAAACATAGATACAGATCATTTTCTGGTATGGGCACGGGTGAGGGCAAGGATATCTAACGCAGAGACAGGAGACCAACCCAGGGCACAGAAATATAATACAACAACTTTAGAATCAGTGGAAGTAGGAGAACAGTATCAGGAGAAGATAACTCGGATTCTGGAAAACGCTGGAGAATATAACAATATTGAAGATCAGTGGGAAGCGATAAAAACGACGGTGGAGACATCGGCAAGAGGGATACTTGCAATTGGGACAAGACAAGTAAGACCATCATGGTTTGATACTGAATGCGAAATAGTAACTGAAGAAAAGAACAAAGCATATAGAAGGACACTGCGATCACACTGTACGAGGAGGATGGTAGAAGAATACAAAGAAAAACGGAGGACTGAAAAGAGGACTCACCAAAGAAAAAAGAGAGAATGGATGAAAGCAAGTGTCAAATAAATGGAGCTCATGAGAAGCAAAAATGAAATAAGAAAATTCTATAGAGAGGTGAATGCGGCACGGAATCCTTTTGGTAGCAAAACAAGCTTAATAAAAGATGAGACAGGGAATATAATAAGTGAAGGGAAGGGAATATGCGAAAGATGGCGCAGGTATTTTGATAGTCTCCTCAACCCTAGAATAACTATACGAGAGAACCCAACAGACACGAATGGGGAAGAGGACCCAGACAACAACACTACCCCACCAAATATAGAAGAAGTGAAAACTGCCATGAAGAAATTGAAAAACAACAAGGCGGCAGGGACAGATGGTATTCCAGCAGAACTTTTTAAGCAAGGAGGCAGAGAACTGGAACAGAGCCTTCTGAAAATGGTCACCAGAATATGGGAAGAAGAGAAAATGTCCCAACAATGGAAAGAGGGTATCATATGTCCCCTATATAAGAAAGGAGATAAGATGGAGTGTGACAATTACAGAGGGATCACACTACTTAATTTGGGATATAAAATACTCTCTAATATACTATTCGACAGAATACTCCCAATCATACAGAGGGAGACGGGGCCGTACGAATGCGGATTCCTTCCTGGGAAGTCAACCATAGATCAAATATTCACCCTAAGACAAATCCAGGAAAAAACATACGAATACGGAGTTGGCACCCATCACCTCTTTATAAATTTCAAAGCAGCTTATGATAGCATAAATAGAGAGCAGTTGTATCAAGCTCTAAATGAACTGGGAATCTCTAGAAAGTTGGTAAGGCTGGTGGGAATGACAATGAGCGAAACACAAGGTAGTGTAAGAATAGGAGGAATGATGTCCAACACATTGAGAACTAAAAATGGAGTGCGACAAGGGGATGCATTGGCATGCCTTCTCTTTAATGCCGCCCTGGAGAAGGTGATGAGAAACGCAAACCTTCTGAATAGGGGAACGATCGTCTATAAATCAGTGCTGATACTGGCCTACGCAGATGACACAGATGTAATAGCAAGAACCCAAAAAGCAATGGGAGAGACATTTACAGCTCTTGAACATGCCAGTAGGAACATGGGGTTAATTATTAATGAACAAAAAACAAAATATATGGCAGCTGGAAAAGCACATAGAGAAAATATGCCATATGTAATAACAATGGGCAATTATACATTTGAGAGAGTTGAACATTTCAAGTATCTGGGCTCGACAGTTACACGTCTAAATGATACATCCTTTGAAATTAAGCAGAGATTAATGCTGGCCAACAGAGCCTATTTTGCCGTAACAAGACTTCTATCCTCAAAGCTCCTGACTCGTACCACGAAATTAACTATGTACATATGCCTCTGAAGCCTGGATATTAACAGCTAAAGATATTGAAACACAGGATGCATTTGAAAGAAAGGTACTTAGACGAATTATCGGCCCAATCTGTAAAAGAGGAAGATGGAGGAGAAGATATAACCATGAGTTGTATACCATATACAAAGACCAACCCATCAGAGGGATAGTGAAATCATCCAGACTGAGGTGGACGGGACATGTGGCCCGCATGAATGATACAGAAGTACCAAAAAGAGTATTACAAGGAAAGCCAGAAGGGCAGAGAGAACGTGGTCGACCAAGAGCCACATGGGAAGATGGAGTAATCGAAGATCTTAGGAAGATGGGCTATAGAAACTGGAGAGTACCGGCAAAGGACCGAGAGAGATGGAAGGAAATTGTAGAAGAGGCCAAGGCTCATCATGAGCTGTAGAGCCAAGAAAGAAGAAGAAGAAACAGTAATGTATTTGAAGCGTTGTTCTCGTGCCGCGTTTGAGGTTGGGAAGACTGTGCGACAGATCGGCGCGTGCTGGGGCGCCTCCCAGCTGTGGGCCGCCGTGTAGCCCGCCGCCAGCTTGGGGCGCCATGTGGCGTGTGGCGCTGCAGCCGCCTCCAGCAGCTGCGGACCAGGTAAACAGCCACAGCCCGTCGGCCGGCCAGATGCTCCGCAGCCGCGGAGATGCCCGCCTCAGATAGCGCGCACCGCCGGGTCACGCCACGTATCGGGTCGCGTCTGCCCGTTGAAAATGGAGGACTCGTTCCGGTCCCTAAACACTCAGTCCGCTGGGAGCCGCATCACTCTACTCCGGGAGGAGCAATACTGTACGCAAAGTACTCTCGTCGCTCTCCTGTTTTTTGTTACAGAACAGGAACATCGATTAGAATGGTTGGATAACTTTCTTGTAGGTCGGCTCCAGGGCCTCAGTAAATGGTTTTAAAGTGGTCATTTCAGCTTGTAGCTGCAATTTATTCAAAATATATTTTCATTTGGCAAATTTCGACGTCGACGCTGTTATAGAACAGCCCAGAAGGACGAACAATATAAAAAATATACGAGGGTAATCCCAAAAGTAAGGTCTCCTATTTTTTTATAAGTACATAGACCTGTTTATTTCTACAATAGTTTACATCAGTTTACAGCTTTAACATTTAGCTATTTTTCGACATAATCACCATTTCTGTCGATGCATTTTTGTAGACGCTGTGGCAGTTTTTGTATGCTCATGTCATACCAGCTCGCCGCCATGCTGTTTAGAAAGTTATTAACCTCTTCTTTCTTCTCATCGTCGGAGCTGAATCGCTGGGACCACAATTAACGCTGACAGGTACTGTCAGACTCTGAAAAAAACTCTAACGGGCAATTCAGAACCGGAGAAGAGGAACGTTGAGCAAGGGCGTACACATTCTCCATGACAACGCTCGCCCACACATCGTTCGGCAAGCCGTTGCTCTCCTGCAACAGTTTCAGTGGAACATAATCAACCACCCACCCTATCTATATTCCTGACTATCACTGTTTCCCTAGGTTAAAAGAACATTTGGCCGGAAAGCGATTCAGCTACGAGGATGAGGTGAAAGAAGAGGTTCATAACTTCCTGAACAACATGGCGGCGAGGAGGTACGACGTGGGCATACAAAAACTGCCACAGCGACTACAAAAATGCAATGACAGGAATGGTGATAATGTCGAAAAATAGCTAAATGTTCAAGCTATAAAATGAAGTAAACCATTGTAAAAATAAACAGGTCTATGTACTTATAAAAAAATAGGAGACCTTACTTTTGGGGTTTCCCTCGTACATATAGAAAACTGCAACCAAACAGTTTATTGAAATATCTGTTTATTCCGTCAACAGTTTTCGAATCTTTTCAGGCTGATCTTCAGAGGGTGCATATGGAAGTTAGATGACTATTTCATTGCGTAATGCTGGATGCTGGCTCTGTAACAACAAGGCAGAAAATTCTTTAATACATCGCCGTGGATAATGTTTACATGAAGATCTGTATACAAAAATGAATTCTGCACTTACTGCGGCAGTATGAGTGGTTTTGTAATTAGTATTCTTCTAGAAGTTTCCATTGTAACTGACATCTGGTTACAGAGCACTCACATTTCATTCGAAATGAATACATACACCGATTGCCCCGAAACTTTGCCAGCATTTGGTATGTGCTGCACAACTGGTGTTTGTTCGGAAGATGGCAATACAAAGAGAGAACACACTTTGCTCATAGACATTATTTGTTTTTAAAAGCGAAATGTAGAGCCGGCACAAGTATGTAAATTTTTCTTTATTTTACGTTTCACTCGATCAACGCTAGCATCTTCAGAAATTACGTGGTCGGGGTCACTCGTTATAAATATCGTGTTGTGTATAGGGCCGCTGTCATACATATACATACAGTCGATCGGTGAGTAAGTACTATGATCAAAACTGGCGATAAAAGTATTCCCAAACCAAAACAAAAAATCATAACATTTGCTGTGAGTTGCAGGTGTTTGTACGTACATAAACTGTACATTTAAAAATTAGGACAACCTTAAACTGAATTGTCTTACTTCTATTCTTACATTAACACGGTCTGGTATATTAGTAAATCAGATACTTTTTATTGGTGCTAAATGATAATATGCATACGAATACTAATTATATTAACAGTACATGGTCTGGATATTAGGCAACAGAATACCACATAAACAGACGACGTTATAACAAAATCAGAACACCGGAACTCAGAAAGTGTGTATTTACGTGAGCGTTCCATACTCGCTCGCTGATCTCGTAAACTCGCCCGAAACTTGTTGTTTCAAATGTAACAGCCATTTAAAGCGTTCAATACGTTAACGGTGGACACTGGGCCGCGGGAACATCAAATTATGGTAGAGAGGTTCAGTCAACCACTTTCGACCAGCACGTGTGCAGTGGCACTGGCTGTCAACACGTCACGAGTCCGATCGAGTGTATTACTTTAACAATACTACATGTTTACTACCTTCTCAAGGGACAGACACTAGGATAGACCTCTTCGCACCTAGTATGGAATTTGAGTAGTCATTATTTCATCAAATTCCTAAGGATACTGCCTTACACGATTAGGTCCACATAGCAGCAGTCGCCGGTAGCAAGAAGAATCACCCACATTCGATTGCTCTTAGATCTCGAGAACAAGAGCATATCCAGAGCCTAAGCTGGTTCTGGGCACATTTGCTATTAGTCAATATCAGTTTCGTCTTGTGGCTTTCTTCAATCTGGTGTTTAATTAACAAATCTTTCTGACTGGCGGTGCAGGGTGCGTGTTCTGTTGGAGAAGGTTTTTATACCTATCATCATCATCATCATCATCATCATCATCATCATCATCATCATCTAGTAGGATGCGTACTTCTGCCAGCACGTTTGGCTAGAGCAATTTATTATGTTTTGCACACAACACTCGCGGAAAGGCTGGAAGCAGTACATTTTTTTCTGTGTACAGACCTTTGCTTTCAACAAGACCTATTCTCAACAAGTTTCACCGCTGATCCAGGAGCACAGCTAACTGTCGACTTTGAGAAATAAAATACACGTGGACCAGGGCCTGCTCCGTGATTGAAATGAAATATCGTGTGGCTAGGGCCTCCAGGCGGTTAGACCGGTCGCCTGGTGCAAGTATTTTTTTGAGTTGACGCCATTTCGGTGACTTGCGCGTCGATGGAGATGAGATGATGATGATTAGGGAGACTGCTTGATTTTCGGGGTACATATGGCAATTTCCATCTCTTTTAAAATGATTGGCCGGATTAATGATGAGTTTCACAACATGAAAAAGAATTCTGCAATGTTCAACACAGTTGGACCGTCATGCCTGCAAGGATATACAGGTCGTTAGAAACAGTTTGAAAAGCTTTTAAAGGTCTTTCGGGGTAGGTTGTGTTGAGAAATAACTGACAAGAAAAACGTTCCATACGTTGCTTGAATGTTCAAATGGCTCTAAGCACTATGGGACTTAACATCTGAGGTAATCAGTCCCCTAGACTTAGAACTACTTAAACCTAACTAACCTAAGGACACCACACACATCCATGCCCGAGGCAGGATTCGAACCTGCGACCGTAGCAGCCGCTTGGTTCCGGACTGAAGCGCCTAGAACCGCTCGACCACAGCGCTGTTTCCGAGTTAGTTAACATTCCAGTTAGCCAATCAGACCGTTGCGCGTGTGAATTCAAGCGGCCCGTTAGGTACACTGTCGCAAAACCGCACAAGAGAAAAATTGGACATGGGGCAGTAGTACTGATCGAACCCGAGCCAAAGGCAGAGCGGTCTCGTGCGCTATCATCTACGCTATGAGAACAACGGACACTAATTGTATCTTGCAGGCCGCTTGAACTTCCGCGCGCAACGGCCTGATTGTCTAACTTCAATGCTAATTAATTCGGAAACGGCGTAACGTATCGGATTTTTACACTTAACACTTATTCCATAGCACAACTTACCCTGCAACACCCTTACAAGCTTATCGGACTGTTTCCGATCAAACTGTATAATGTGGCTCACAGTAGACTACTTCAACTTTTTTTTTAAATTTATTCGAACATATCAGCAACAAAATGTAGTTGTTGTAGACTGTTGTTATTCATTCTCACAACTCTAAGGGCCTCTCATGCGTAATTTATAAACGATAGTTAAAAGAAGATATCCCTCAACGAGTCGGTGAATTTCTACACAGTCCTGTATAATGACAATAAACATATTTACTACCTGAATTGTCGCTACGGAGACCTGAAGCTGTCGTACCGCATGTATTCTGTCTATTCAATCACATTCACAAGGCCTTAAAATCTTAAAACCAAGCATGAGGCGGAATAAATATTCTGTTGTCCATAAGGACTGCTGTTTCTATGTACTGTGATATGGGTTCATGTGTGCTTTTAATTCCGTTGCATGCCAGGATCTGTGCGTTATCAAACGAGAGCCACTCGTAAGCAAATGCTCATAAAGAGTCACAGATGCACGTCAGATGCATGTACTTGCCTAATCGACATTGACTACGTACACAGAATAAAACGCAAAAACATTGTCCGACTCACGTTACTGTGACAATTTTCATGCAAGATCGTGAAAAAGAACCCCTACACACACACACACACACACACACACACACACACACACACACACAAAATCAGTACCTGAATCCTGGTTTCAACATCGTAATTGTGTATCGTACACCTGGAACTACGGTTTACCCTTTCTCACTCTGTCAACAAACGTTAGAATAGTGTGATTTCGTATGATCTAGAACGGTGGTATAGAGTACATTGAGCGGAAAGGATGACACGGGGGGTGCGGCTGATCCCGGCGGAGGTTCGAGTCCTCCCTCGGGCATGGGTGTGTGTGTTTGTCCTTAGGATAATTTTTGTTAAGTAGTGTGTAAGCTAAGGGACTGATGACCTTAGCAGTTAAGTCACATCAGATTTCACACACATTTGAACATTTTTTTGACAGTTGTACGTGAATCGGAGTAATTTGACATTTAATATGGAATTCAAACAACACGCGATTTGACTTTTATCCAAATACACAAAGTAGTGTCACTTGCGGATGCCATTCTCAGTGACGCTACAAATGTTAACAAGGAAGGAAAATCATGGGTTAACAATCCGTTGACGACAAGTTCGCTCCCTCAAAACTGTTAACTGATGTACCTAATTAGTTTACCCACAGTTAAAGGCAAGTAATTTTTAAGATCTGTGACGCGGAATTACGACACCGACGTGGGTCTTTTATGAAAAAATGTATTGTTTCTCTACGGCATTGGAAATACCACTAGAAGAGAACTTCAACAATCCAACATGTGGGCAAGTTGATGAAATACCTCAGGAAAAGTTACTACTTGATGACGTTTCACAAGTACGTCTAAATCATCTTACAAGACTCTTTCCATTGCCACAGTTGCATTAAAATAAGCCATTGTCATAAATAAACAATACGATGAATAAATCATTCGAGAGAATAAAAATAATACCATTCATGTTTTTATGGTGCGGTAGGTGAACCAAGTTCGAGCTCACTACAGTCAAAAGTCTGTGACATACCGGTACTCGAAGGGAGGACCCATTTTAATTTACACCCATTTTCAGAAAAAAACAGAATACCTTGAACGACTGCCAGCCGGTGTGACCGAGCGGTTCTAGGCGCTTCAGTCTGGAACCGCGCGACCGCTACGGTCGCAGTTTCGAATCCTGCCACGGGCATGGATATGTGTGATGTCCTTAGGTTAGTTAGGTTTAAGTAGTTCTACGTTCTAGGGGACTGATGACCGCAGATGTTAAGTCCCATAGTGCTCAGAGCCATATGAACCATTTTTGAACGACTGGAGTAAGGACGTTCATATTCACAGGACATGTACATTAGTATGTTGTGCAGAAATGATTAGCACTTCATTCTCCTCGGTTCAGCATGTTTTTGTTATCTAAGATGCATAGGGTCCACCATGGGCCATGACAGTTTACTCCATGCGTGAGGGCATCGACGCGTATACGGTGCGAAGTGCGAATGGCGTCCTGTGGTATAGCCATCCATGCTGCATTCACCTGGTTCCAAAGTTCATGTGTGGTGACTGGCATTGGGTGACAGTGCTGCACCATTCGTTTCACCATATCCCACACATTTGACACGATTGGCGACAAGTCTGGTGGTCTGGCGAACAGGTTAAAAGGCTGACGTCCTGTGACACCAAGAAGGCACGTGTCCGTGCAGCAACATACGGTCGTGCATTGTCTTGTTAAAAATGGCGTCAGGGGTGTTGCGCAGAAAGGATACGGCTAAGGGTCGCAGGACGTCATACACGTAGGGCATATTGGTCACAGTGCCCTGAACACGCGCCGATTGTGGTTTGTGGTTGTACCAAATAGCACCCCTCACCATCAAGCTTTGAGTTGGCGCTGCACTGTGTGAATGCAGTCACTGTGATGCCGTTCGCCCTGTCTGCAGCGAACCAAAATGAGGCTATCACTTTCAGGGCCAGGATTTGTCCGAAAACCCTATCTAATGCCATTCCTGTCCCCAGTGACGTCGTCCCATACTCCACTGGCGTGTAGCACGTTTCCGTGCATTCGTCACAGGTAGGCGGAAAAGTAGGCGACGCGCACGTAACCCATGCCGTGACAAACGACGACGAACTGTCATCCCTGATAGTGTACGATGCCTTACGCTGTTCCACTGCGGCGCCAGAGCCGAGGACGGCGTAGATCTGTCCTGCAATGCGATTCGGATGAGGTGTCGATCTTCTCGGGAGGGGGGAGGGGAGGGGTGGTCTGGGTGGTGCACCTTGATCCGTCTCATCGAGTTCTATGGCCTTCCATGAGCCATTCTGCGCACAGCCGTTGCAATGCTGAAACACACCAGCAGCAATTTCCCGGATGGATGCATCAGATTCTCTCATGTCAATAATGCGCCCTTTTTCAAACTCACGGATTTGACGGTACGGTTCGCGCATATGTCTGCGAGGCATTTTGGACATCTACTCAAGTCACAATGATCGACTACCTTCGGTTTATAGTGACAACGAGAGCCGTACGCAAATTTTACCGGTAGGTGGTAGTGGTGTGCCGTGATATCGATGTTGACCTCGAACCCGCGGGCCGACACGGTTCAAATGCTAATCATTCCTGCAGAATACACTAATGAACACTTCCTGTGAATATGGACGTCTTATCTCTAGTCGTTCAAAGTGTTCTGTTTCTTCTGACATGAGTGTATATTTCCATGGAGGTTGCATGAGGAACGAAACAGACGATGTTCTTGCTCAAGAAACCGCTATGGTCACAGTCATGATTAAAGGAAACCACGGAAAACCTAAGCCACAAATATTTGACGGGGATTTAAGCCTCGCTCACCCCGAATGCGAGGCCAGTGTCTTAACCACTGTATTACGAGGGCTATTCGGAAAGTAAGGAACGATAGGTCGCGAAATGGAAACCACAGTGAAAATCAAATCTGTTTTATTTGCAACAGTTAGGAACAACTTCCTGATACTTATCTCCATAGTCGCCGATCCGACTTAGTTTGTCGTAGCGTTGTACCAACTTTCCAATACCCTTGTTATAGAAGGCAGCCGCCAGTACTTTCCGCCAATTCTCTACGCTGGCCAACAGATCGTTGTGTGTGCCAAAATGTTGTCTTCACAGCCAGCGGTTGATGTGAGCAGAGGTGAAACTCAGAGGGAGACAATAACGGGCTGTATTGTGGGTAATCAAACATTTCCAATTGAAAACAATGCAGGAGTTATCTTCATTGCTCCTGCAGAATGCGGATGAGAATTTTCTTGAAGAAGAAACCGCACGACAGTTACGTAATGTTGGCTGCATAGCTTCAGGCGAATTTCTCACCAGGCCCTCATACTTGGCGGGAGACACTATTGTTCTAGGTTTGTTTATGTGCTCCCTGTGTGCTCAGAACTAAAAAGGACGACGAAACGCGATCGACGGGCATATCAGAGACACTGCCCAAAACACCTGTGCAAAACTTCATTGGATTTTCACTGTGGTTCTCATTTCGCGACCGATCGTTCCTTACTTTCCGAAAAACCCTCTTACTTGCTCGGTAGTCAAATGACCAGCCGGCGAAATGCGTAGCAAACGGCTGGCGAAGAAGAAGCGTTTCCAGTTGCACTGCTCAGACACGGACACCGGGAGGATCGTTGCAGAGAGATATGCACGTACGTTTTGCGGTAAACTGAGTTAAAAGCGCAGTAGTTGTGACAAGGTTACGTGGACACGCTGAGTAAGGAGCAGGCACGTCCTGGAGACAAGGCACACGGAGTACTTGGCAGTTCCTCTTTCAGAAGATACACCACGTGCGTGTTACGGCGAACCGTTCTTCGAGGGTGAGACACACAGGCAACGCGGTCAAAGTACCAATCATTATAAAATAGATCTGAAGATAGTCATTACAGACCGAAACCGGTAGTCTGATGACAAAAAATTTGTGACCATGGACGTGAAGTAAAGGAAATTTATTCTATATTCGGGTCACTGTTCAATTCGCGACCATATCGCAGCTTCCGATCATAAAGTTGCACCATGTAATTCCCTCACCATGCCTGTGTGCCCAGACAGTGATTATTTGCTACGACACGATTGGTATTTGCTACGACACGATTGGTTTCCGGGTGGAGGAGGCTTTAGCACAAAGTTGCTAGGCCTAATCTTCCGACATGGGTTGCGGAGGACACCGAAAATGCAGGCTCAAGGGCGAGAGATTTTCCGTAGGATGACAGGTGTTTGAAAGCTCCTGCAGAGAAACAATTTTTTGAGAAGCTCTGGCAGCTTGTAATATTTTACAGTGGAGTGATTTTCCCAAGTGTGAATGGACAATGAAACTGCCTGCATGCGACAAGACTTCCTTACAAATAGAACTCAACACGTCGCTCTAAACAGAAATATGTGAAGGCAATTTCCGGGGTACCCCAAGGACGTGTGATAGGACCGTTACTGTTTACAATGTATATAAATGATCTCCTAGAAAGCGTCGGAAGCTCTTTAAAAGTGTTCGCAGATGATGGAGTTGTCTATAACAAAGTAGCAACGCCAGAAGAGAATACCGATTTCCAGAATGATCTACAGAGCTTTGATGAAGGGCGCAGGCTCTGGCACTTTGCCCTGAATGTAAATAAGTGTAACATATTGTGCATACACATGAAAAGAAATCAGCTACTGTACAACTACACTGTTGATGACGAATTGGTAGAAACAGTACACACCAAAAAATATCTAGGACTAACTATCCAGAGCGACCTTAAGTGGAATGACCACAGTCCAATCTACTGTTCGCATATCGGAATATTTCTAAAAGTGCTTGGATTGTTACATGAATTGTAATTACTCATTTTAGAGTGGGAGAAATCTGACCGTTGTCGCGGGTAAAATCGAGGCTCGTGACATTTATTTCGACTATCACAACCATAGGTGGAAGCATAAGCGGCCAAAGACACTGCTAGCTACAGCATAACCACCTATGGCAAGATAACACACACCAACAAGCGACAAACGTCGGTAATGCCCTGCGTATCAGCAACGTTGACTGGAAATACCAGCTGCTACTGAATAACAGGCTACAGCAGGGAAACAGACGAGCTCGCCTGCTGACGCACAAATAAATTCCCAACATCACCCTACACTGTGCATCTGACATATGACCTATCGGACACAAAACGATGATGAACGTAACAGTTACAGGTTTGCTAACGCTGACGGAGAGATCAACACCGGCATCCAGCGGCAGCCGCCGAATAACACCACCGCACAACGTCAACGGTATCGACATGCATGGTAGCCACTACTAACAAAACCTACCCTTGCATGACCTTTCGCAGGCAGCAAGACATCCGCTACTGTTCTTACCACCCGACCTAACCATCGCAGAGGTTTTTTTCCTTGGATCTTGCCTTGTCACTTTTTTTCCTCTGCCCTTCAAACCGCTACCCTTCGTTCTACTTTCGGCCCAATCTATCTCCAGATGAGCGCGTATTAATGGTTAATCTTAACCAGAGGTACGCAAACATCGCAGTACCTACATACTGCAACACCTCACTTGAGTGAAAACTAAGCCTTATGCAGAGTTGGCCATCATGCCAGTGTGGGCGTGGAGGGGCTCCACCTCTTGTTAAAACTTATTTTGACTGATTTGCCAGTGTAGCAGAGCAGAGTATTAAACCGGATTACATATGTGCTAATAACACCGATATACAAAGGTGGAGATAAAAAACTTTCCTCCAATTACATAACTGTCTCACTCCTTCCCGTGTTCCCAATAATTTTTTAGAAAGTACCTTGGAACAAACCACTGGAACATATTTCTCCGAATAACGTTTCAGCAACAACTTAGTCTGATGTCCGTACAGGCTTCTCTAGTGAGATGGAAACCAATGATCTCATAAACTCAACTCCAGTACAACAATAAAAATTATACTTCTGGCATTTTCTGTGATCTTGCCAAGGCTTTTGACTTTGTAGGTAATAAAATTCTGCTACGAAAACTAAAATGGTATGGCATTAAATTTCTTCCGGTTGCTTAACAACAGAAAAAGTGGGTCCCATTATCAACTGATGGAACATGAATAAGATTAAATTCAGAGTGGCAAAACATTACATATGGTGTAATGCAACGTTCGGTGCTTCGCCCTCTTGTGTTCTTGGTCAAAATACACAGAAATGACAAAAATTATGGTATAGCGATATGCACATATATAGATGGCGAAACTATCGCATTCACAAGGTATAAAAGGGCAGTGCATTGGTGGAGCCGTCATTTATACTCAGGCGATTCACGTGAAAAGGTTTCCGACGTCATTAAGGCCGAACGACGGGAATTCAAATGGTTCAAATGGCTCTCAGCACTATGGGGCTTAACATCTGAGATCATCAGAATGGACTGGGTCCCCTGGTCCATCTGAACCGATCGTTGACTGGAATTGGCTATGTTCGGCTGCTTGGAGACCATTTGCAGCCATTCAACGATGGAATTTTTATAGATGACAATGCGCCATGTCACCAGGCCACATTTCTTCACGACTGGTTTGAAAATAATTCTGAATAATTCGAGCGAATTATATGAGCTCGGAGATAGCTCGAAAAGAAACTCATCCAACACTTATGGGACATAATCGAGAGGTAAGTTCGTGCACAAAATCCTGCATCGGCAACACTTCCGCTAATATGGAAGGCTATACAGGGTGGTCCATTGATCGTGACTGGGCCAAATATGTCACGAAATAAGCGTCAAACGAAAAAACTACAAAGAACGAAACTTCTCTAGCTTGAAGGGGGAAACCAGATGGCGCTATGATTGGCCCGCTAGATGGCGCTGCCATAGGTCAAACGGATATCAACAACGTTTTTTTTTAAATAGGAACCCTCTTTCTTTATTACATAAAGAAATATAAATGTTTTAGTTGGACCACTTTTTTCGCTTTGTGATAGATTGCGCTGTAATAGTCACAAACATATAGCTCACAATTTTAGACGAACAGTAGGTAACAGGTAGGTTTTTAAATTAAAATACAGAACGTAGGTACGTTTGAACATTTTATTTCGGTTGTTCCAATGTGATACATGTACCTTTGTGAACTTATCATTTCGGAGAACGCATGCTGTTACAGCATCACTACCTGTAAATACCACATTAATGCAATAAATGCTCAAAATGATGTCCGCCAGCCTCAATGCATTTGGCAATACGTGTAACGACATTCCTCTCAATATCGAGTATTTCGCCTTCCGTAATGTTCGCACAAGCATTGACAATGCGCTGATGCATGTCGTCAGGCGTTGTCGCTGAATCACGATAGCAAATATCCTTCAACTTTCCCCACAGAAAGAAATCAGGGGACGTCAGATCCAGTAAACGTATGGGCCATGGTATGGTGCTACGACGACCAATCCAACTGTCATGAAATACGCTATTCAATACCGCTTCAACGGCACGCGAGCTATGTGCCGGACATCCATCATGTTGCAAGTACATCGCCATTCTGTCATGCAGTGAAACATCTTGTAGTAACACCGGTAGAATATTACGTAGGACATCAGCATACATTGCACCATTTAGATTGCCATCGATAAAATGGGGGCCAATTATCCTTCCTCCCATAATGCCACACCATACATTATCCCGCCAAGGTCGCTGATGTTCCACTTGTCGCAGCCATCCTGGATTTTCCGTTGCCCAATAGTGCATATTATGCCGGTTTACCTTACCGCTGTTGGTGAATGACGCTTCGTCGCTAAATAGAAGGCGTGCAAAAAATCTGTCATCGTCCCGTACTTTCTCTTGTTCCCACTGGCAGAACTGTACACGACGTTCAAAGTCGTCGCCATGCAATTCCAGGTACAAAGGAATATGGTACGGGTGCATTCGATGTTACTGTAGCATTGTGAACACCGACGTTTTTGAGATTCCCGGTTCTCACGCAATTTGTCTGCTACTGATGTGCGGATTAGCAGCTACAGCAGCTGAAACACCTACTTGGGTATCATCATTTGTTGCAGGTCGTGGTTGATGTTTCACATGTGGCTGAACACTTCCTGTTTTCTTAAATAACGGAACTATCCGGCGAACGGTCCGGACACTTGGATGATGTCGTCCAAGATACCGAGCAGCATACAAAGCACACGCCCGTTGGGCATTTTGATCACAATAGCCATACATCAACACGATAGCGACCTTTTCCGCAATTGGTAAACGGTCCGTTTTAACACGGGTAATGTATCAGGAAGCAAATACCATCCCCACTGGCAGAATGTTACGTGATACCACGTACGTATACGTTTGTGACTATTACAGCGCCATCTATCACAAAGCGAAAAAAGTGGTCCAACTAAAACATTCATATTTCTTTACGTACTACACGAATATGTAATAAAAATGGGGGTTTCTATTTAAAAAAAAACGCAGTTGATATCCGTTTAACCTATGGCAGCGCCATCTAGCGGGCCAACCATAGCGCCGTCTGGTTTCCCCCTTCAAGCTAGATGAGATTCGTTCTTTGTAATTTTTTCGTTTGATGCTTATTTCGTGAGATATTTGGCCCGGTCACTATCAATGGACCACCCTGTAGAGGCAGCATGGCTCAATATTTCTGCAGCGAAGTTCCTACGGCTTGTTGAGTCCATGGCATATCTAGTTGCTGCACTACGCCTTCAAAAGGAGGTCCTACACGATATTAGGAGGTATCACAATGGTTCAAATGACTCTGAGCACGATGGGACTGAACATCTGAGGTCATCAGTCCCCTAGAACTTAGAACTACTTAAACCTAACTAACCTAAGGACATCACACACATCCATGCCCGAGGCAGGATTCGAACCTGCGACCGTAGCGGTCGCGCGGTTCCAGACTGAAGCGCCTAGAACCGCTCGGCCTCATCGGTCGGCTAACAGGTATCGCATGACTGTTGTCACCTCAGTGTCAATGATATACCGGGGACATTGGAGGATCCTTGAAAATTGTAATGTTTGCTTATGCCGCCAAGTACGAGTACACTTATAAAAGATCAAACACATTCAGCAGCGCGGGGTAGACGTCTTGTCACGGTTCACACGGCTCCCCCCCCCCCCCCCCCCCCCCGTTGGAGGTTCGAGTCCTCTCTCTCGGGCATGGGTCTGTGTGTAAGCCAAGAGACCGATGACCTCACCAGTTTGGTCCCATAGTCCTTACCGCAAATTTCCAATTTTTTAAAACACATCAGTAATAGATGCTGCCAAGAAATTAATGGAACGCGCTTGCAACTGATTCACAGCTAACAGCTTAACATTTATATAATGAAGTTCCAAACAAACAATAATTACTGACAGGTACCAAAAGTAGATGTCAATGAACATACACTGAATGAGGCTCCATGTGTGAAGTTCCTAGGTGTACAGAAGGACAATAAACTGAAGTGAAACCAACATGTGGATATGTTAACCGGAAAGCTTGGTCTTCCTTGTTTGCACTTGGTATTCCTTCTTACTGTGTTCACCTGCAGGCTTTCACTTATTGTCAGCTTTGTCCGACGGCACAATATTTGGCGCAATGTAGGTAAGGGGGATTAACTGTTTATTCTACAAAAGCGTGAAATAAAACTTTGTAGAGATATAACCGACGATTTGCAGCCTCTTCAGGGGCCTAAAGATTCTTACACTTACATATACGCCCTAATGGTATTTACCGCTAAAAAGAAATGTGAATTTAGGCTGAATTCCGTAGCTAAAAAACTAAATACTATAAGTAGAAATAATTTCCATATAGGTTCTACATCCTTCTTTAGGGTTTAGAACAGAGTTCTTTATTCTGGCGCAAAAGTCTGCAACAGGTTGTCACTAGATACCAGGCAGAAATTTGAAGATCCACAAGTATTTAAAACCGAATAGAATACCTCATTAGTCAGTTATACAATTTCTCAGAATTCGTCGACTGACTTAGGAATGTATCTTGGCCACCATATATATCAGATATAACCCCTCTCGACTCATTCATGGTGTTACGCGAAGGATGAAGTGTAATTTTACCTGTTCCTGATGCGCAAGCGAAATCCTACGCACGAATACGAATTGGTGTAGAGGCGGAAAAGGAAGATATGTTGGCAAAACTTCGGAGAAAAATTGCGTAGCCGATCTACGAGCAACACACTGTATACTGAAGACGCATAGCACGCGGCCAGATGGATCTCTCTTCGCTTGTCTAGCCTCGTCTTCCCTATCGCCTTACAATCCGCTGAACTCACGTGGACGCCTCCGGAGCTGTTCGTGGCGCGTAAAGGACCGCTCCCGCAGCTCGCGAGGTATTAGCGTGGCCTTAAAAGGGTGGCGCTCCTGCGCCCTGGCAGCGCAGATAAGGCGGTCCGGCGGAGACAACAGAAGGGGCACAGGCAAGCAAGCAAACAAACAAACAAACCAGACTACCGCCGAGGCAGCGCCGTAAAAGCTCTGCGGCTTGTTGTGGTGACACGGCAAGGACACGCACGTTCTCTCTTGTCAACGTTCTCGTCTCTTATCGATGTACGAACGCCGTTCTAAAAGTAGAGGACGTTTGGTTCTGACGAACAGCATAATTCTCTTTCTCCCCCACCCTCCACCCCAGCCGCGGTGTCACAGATCTTCTTAATCGTCGGCTCCAATATGATGACGCTAATAACGAGCAGGAACGCTATTCTACTGTTTATTTATGCGATTTTAAATGGGTGACATTGAAAGATCTCTGTTGGATTCCTTTCATGTTAATTTCTTAAATCTGTTGTCATTTACGGCATAAATTCCTCTTCTAAATTTACTGTGGCGTTTCTGACTATCTGGGAGGAGACTGAATTGTGGAACGTGTTACTTTTACATATAAACAAGAACGATCTGTCACACTACTACACTTTAAAACACGTTTATATGTAATTCATGTCACACAGTCTCATACGGAACCTACATCCGCTTTCTTTTATATACTGTATATGATAAGATACTGTCATCCCCCTTCCCTTCTGTGTGAGAGGATGAACGAGCAAATGTATTTCCAGTTGCATGCTTGAGGGTAGCAGACAAGCCTGTCTGCTAGAGAACAGTAGGACCAACGTCGGAACAGGTAGCTACGCTTTCTAAAAGCAAAGAGGTTTCTATCCTTAGTATGGTCCTGTCCGTCCCTTGTCATGTTGGTATAGGAAGCTGCCCCTCTGGCCACTTCCGTTTGTATTTGTGAGCCACCCTCAGAAAGGGACCAGGTCAGTCTGTCCGCGGCGAGCGTCTGAAGTGGTAAGATCTCCGGCTAAGGGCGTGTCTGCTAAGTCCGTAAGACAATGGATTTCTTAAGATCAGCCTAACTAAAAAATTTAATCACCTTTATTTCAGGTTTCGCTCTAAAATATCAAATGTTATCTTAAATTGCAACGCAGTGTAATTCGAGTGTGAAGTTCAGAATATATTCCGGTAGTTGCTTTGTCACTACTTTGTGAGTAAAGTGGAACCACGTGTTGATCAGTAACTCTAACTAAGATCGTCAATCTTAAATGCGAATATGCGTGAGATTATAACGTCTCGTCTTGACAATATTTTTCAATACAGCGACTTTTCTTTATGTTCAACTCACGTGGGGCGTACTTTGTGAGACTAGTACCACGTGCTTATACAATTGTTTGACCTATCAGGTTAATAGTAAGACGATAGTAACCAGCTCGAGGTTTTTCTTTCGTAAATTGCTTTTCAATCTAATTTATTTTAATTATCAAAATTATTGTGGAGTTACACTCTTTGTGTAAACCAAGTTGACCACGCGAAGCATGTGGTGTAATCATCAAAGTAGCCCTCAGCTATTCTTTTCGGGAAGATTTCACAGAGAGTTAGTATGAATTTAGTATACCAGTGTGTGGTAATTACATGACGGACAGGATTGCGCTACGAGCGTAACTTCTTTCGGTGAAAATTGAATCGGTTGGTTGTGGCTAATTTACTCTTGCATATGTTTCAACGTTCTTCGTGTGTTATTTTATGAATGCAGTGTTGTATGCAGTCTCCCAAACTTGGCTCCATATTTGACGTGTTCCGTAAGATTACAATCTCACATTTTCACAATCCTAAATAAGGCACCAGCTTATTTATGAATCGAGTTTAATATGCTGAAATTTCAATGATCAATGTTAAAATAAATTTCCAAATATAAACTGATTTATTTCTTTTTATTTAAATTCTCTTATATATATATATATAATTTTACAACACAAACAGAAACTGATCGTTACCTTTGTTGACTTCAAAAAGGCGTACGACTCTATCGACCGGAAAACGCTCTTCAAAATTCTAGCAGAATACAAAGTAGACAACAAAACACGGGCTATCATAGAGCAAACTTTAACCAACACGACCTCCAAAGTAAAGTTCTGTGGGGAACTATCAGAGCCCTTTGAAATTCGCACAGGTGTCCGACAAGGCGATGGCCTCTCACCTCTCCTTTTCAATCTGGTGTTAGATAAGGTCATAAAAGAATGGGAAACATCACAACAGGGGATAACCTTAGGAAACCTAAAGATTAAATGCCTGGCTTTTGCAGACGATTTGGCGGTTGTCACGAAAGGTATAAAGGAAACAAAAGACGCTACTGAAAAACTGCACGAAATCGCTTCCAAAACTGGACTACAGATCTCTTACGAAAAGACACAGTTTATGAGCACAAAGAAACTCTCATCTCTGATCAAAAAGTATGGCACGATTTACAAAACGGCAAACTTCAAATACCTCGGAGAAACACTACAAATGAGTGGACATAACAGAGACTCAAACGAAGAAAGAAAGACTAAACTGGACAAGGCATACAAAGTAGTGTGGAATCATTACAACAAGAAGTCTATCTCACAAAAAGCCAAATTACACCATTACGACACGGTGGTGCTCCCCGAGGCACTATATGCAGCAGAGACCACACTAATCCTAGGGCATACCCGTATCAGACAATCAGAAAAAGTAGAATGGAAAATACACTCCTGGAAATGGAAAAAAGAACACATTGACACCGGTGTGTCAGACCCACCATACTTGCTCCGGACACTGCGAGAGGGCTGTACAAGCAATGATCACACGCACGGCACAGCGGACACACCAGGAACCGCGGTGTTGGCCGTCGGTGTTGGCCGTCGAATGGCGCTAGCTGCGCAGCATTTGTGCACCGCCGCCGTCAGTGTCAGCCAGTTTGCCGTGGCATACGGAGCTCCATCGCAGTCTTTAACACTGGTAGCATGCCGCGACAGCGTGGACGTGAACCGTATGTGCAGTTGACGGACTTTGAGCGAGGGCGTATAGTGGGCATGCGGGAGGCCGGGTGGACGTACCGCCGAATTGCTCAACACGTGGGGCGTGAGGTCTCCACAGTACATCGATGTTGTCGCCAGTGGTCGGCGGAAAGTGCACGTGCCCGTCGACCTGGGACCGGACCGCAGCGACGCACGGATGCACGCCAAGACCGTAGGATCCTACGCAGTGCCGTAGGGGACCGCACCGCCACTTCCCAGCAAATTACGGACACTGTTGCTCCTGGGGTATCGGCGAGGACCATTCGCAACCGTCTCCATGAAGCTGGGCTACGGTCCCGCACACCGTTAGGCCGTCTTCCGCTCACGCCCCAACATCGTGCAGCCCGCCTCCAGTGGTGTCGCGACAGGCGTGAATGGAGGGACGAATGGAGACGTGTCGTCTTCAGCGATGAGAGTCGCTTCTGCCTTGGTGCCAATGATGGTCGTATGCGTGTTTGGCGCCGTGCAGGTGAGCGCCACAATCAGGACTGCATACGACCGAGGCACACAGGGCCAACACCCGGCATCATGGTGTGGGGAGCGATCTCCTACACTGGCCGTACACCACTGGTGATCGTCGAGGGGACACTGAATAGTGCACGGTACATCCAAACCGTCATCGAACCCATCGTTCTACCATTCCTAGACCGGCAAGGGAACTTGCTGTTCCAACAGGACAATGCACGTCCGCATGTATCCCGTGCCACCCAACGTGCTCTAGAAGGTGTAAGTCAACTACCCTGGCCAGCAAGATCTCCGGATCTGTCCCCCATTGAGCATGTTTGGGACTGGATGAAGCGTCGTCTCACGCGGTCTGCACGTCCAGCACGAACGCTGGTCCAACTGAGGCGCCAGGTGGAAATGGCATGGCAAGCCGTTCCACAGGACTACATCCAGCATCTCTACGATCGTCTCCATGGGAGAATAGCAGCCTGCATTGCTGCGAAAGGTGGATATACACTGCACTAGTGCCGACATTGTGCATGCTCTGTTGCCTGTGTCTATGTGCCTGTGGTTCTGTCAGTGTGATCATGTGATGTATCTGACCCCAGGAATGTGTCAATAAAGTTTCCCCTTCCTGGGACAATGAATTTACGGTGTTCTTATTTCAATTTCCAGGAGTGTACTTAGGAAAATATTTGGCGCAACTAACAATAATGGCATATGGATCAAGAAACCTACAGAGGAACTGTACAAACATACGGAGACAATCACAGAAAAGATTAGAAAACGCAGACTACAATTCTATGGACACCTATACAGAATGCCATCACACAGGCTGACCAAACAGATCTTTGACTGGGTAACCACTAGAAACAACAAATGGGTGGCAGAGGTAGAAAACGACCTGAACCAACTCAACATAATAGCAGACACAATAAACGACAGAATAAAGCTCAGAAACATCATTAAGAAAAGTAAACTACATGAGATACAATGTGACAAACGAACAGGCATAAAATGGACCGAAGAACGCAAGCAAGATCACAGCCAGAAGATGAAAGAAATATGGGCAACCAAAAAGGCAATCAAGATGAAGCCGAAGACACAAAGCCGACAAGAAGCATGGACAGAGGATCGGAAACAGAAACACAGCGAGCGAATGAGGGAAATTTGGGCAGCAAGGAAGGCAGCAAAAGGAACTGGCCATGTAGTTTAGTCCAAATGCGCTCTTTAAGGGCAAAACACCAATAATAATTATATATATATATATATATATATATATATATATATATATATATATATATATATCACCGGTTATCGTATGACTATTAAAAGATTATAATTAATGTTAGTCTGGTTGGGAATTTGGTAAGCTAGACTGGATACGTGGTGAAACAGTTGCGCAGTAATGCAAGGTTAACTTCCCCAGACATCTCACAGCTTTTAGCCCGCTTTTATTGTCTATCAGCACCGCTTTCATAGCAAATTAAAGCGACAACGTTACAACATAATCAACGATCCGACCAAGTGTGAGGTTTGTACTGTAACACTGTTTATGAACTTAACAAAGTCCGACCTATCGATATTTTGACATAAAACTGAGGTTCTGCATCTACTCTGCAATTCACAATAAGAGCGTAACAGAGGGTTCATCGAACCACCTTCAACACCTTTCTCTGCCGTTCCACTCTCGAATAGCACGCGGGAAAAAAGTGGTTCAAATGGCTCTGAACACTATAGGACTAAACATCTATGGTCATCAGTCCCCTAGAACTTAGAACTACTTAAACCTAACTAACCTAAGGACATCACACAACACCCAGTCATCACGAGGCAGAGAAAATCCCTGACTCCGCCGGGAATCGAACCCGGGAACCCGGGCGCGGGAAGCGAGAACGGTTCCGCACGACCACGAGCTGCGGACAGCACGCGGGAAAAACGAGCACTTAAATCTTTCTGTGTGAGCCATAATTTCTCTTTTTTTTGTTATGATTATCAAAAAAGAATAATTCGGAGTAGGAATTAAAATGTATAGAGAAGAAACAAAAACTTTGAGGTTCACCGATGACATTGTAATTCTGTCAGAGACAGCAAAGGACCTGGAAGATCAGTTGAATGGAATGGACAGTATCTTGAAAGGTGGATATAAGATGAACATCAACAAAAGAAAAACGAGGATAATGGAATGTAGTCGAATTAAGTCAGTTGATGCTGAGGGAATTAGTTTAGGAAATGAGACACTTAAAGCAGTAGATGAGTTTTGCTATTTAGGAAGCAAAATAACTGATGATGGTCGAAGTAGAGAGGATATAAAACGTGGACTGACAATGGCAAGGAAAGCGTTTCTGAAGAAGAGAAATTTGTTACCATCGAGCATAGATTTAAGTGTCAGGAAGTCGTTTCTCAAAGTATTTGTATGGAGTGTAGCCATGTATGGAAGTGAAACATGGACGATAAATAGTTTGGACACGAAGACAATAGAAGCTTTCCAAATGTGGTGCTATAGAAGAATGCTGAAGATTAGATGGGTAGATCATGTAACAAATGATGAGATACTAAACAGAACTGGGGAGAAGAGGAGTTTGTGGCACAAATGGTTCAAATGGCTCTGAGCACTATGGGACTTAACTTCTGAGGTCATCAGTCCCCTAGACTTAGAACTACTTATACCTAACTAACCTAAGGACATCACACACATCCATGCCCGAGGCAGGATTCGCTCCTGCGATCGTAGTGGTCGAGCGGTTCCAGACTGTAGCGCCTAGAACCGCTCGGCCACCCCGGCCAGCCTTGTGGCACAACTTGACTAGAAGGAGGCATCGGTTGGTAGGACATGTATTGAGGCATCAAAAGATCACCAATTTAGTATTGGAGGGCAGCGTGGTGGGTAAAAATCGTAGAGGGAGACCAATAGATGAATACACTAAGCAGATTCAGAAGGATGTAGGTTGCTGTAGGTACTGGGAGATGAAGAACCTTGCCCAGGATAGAGTAGCATGGAGAGCTGCATCAAACTGAAGACCACAACAACAACATTTCCCCCTGTATAGGTGGGTGCTAACAAAATTTTCGCATTCGGAGAAGAAAGTTGGCGATTTAAATTCCAGGAAAGTTCCTGCCGCAGCGAAAAACGCCTTTGTTTTTAATTATTGCAACCACAACTCATACATCATATCCATGACACTCTCTCCCCTATTTCGTGGTACTACAAAACGAACTGCACTTCTTTGAATTTTTCGATGTCTTCTGCCAGTCTTATCTGATGCGGATCCCACACCCCGCATCAGTACTCCAGGAGAAGAGAGACAGGTGTAGTGCAAACAGTCTCTTTAGTAGATCTCTTGCATTTTCTAAGCGTTTTGCCAATAAAACGCTGTCTTTGGTTCGCCTTCCCCACAACATTATCTATGTGATTGTTCCAATTTAAGTTATTCGTAATTGTAGTCCCTAAGTATTTGGTTGAAATCTCAGCCTTCAGATTTGTGTGACTTACAGTGTCTCTGAAATTTAGCGGATTCCTTTCAATACTCACGTGGATGATTTCACACTTTTCATTATTTAGAGTGAACTGCGACTTTTCGCACTACACTTGTCTAAATCATTTTGCAAATGGTTTCGATCATCTGATGACCTCATAAAACGGTAATTGGCCGCATCATCTGTAAGCAATCTACGAGAGCTGCTCAGATTGCTTCCTAAATCGTATATGCAGATTAGGAACAGCAAAGGGCCTGTAACACTTCCTTGGGGAACGCCAGATATCACTTCTGTTGTACTCGATGACTTTCCGTCAATTACTACGGATTTTCAGACGGGAAGTCGAACAATTGAGACGATACTCCATAGGCATGCAGTTTGATTAGAAGCTGCTTGTTAGGAACGGTGTCAAAAGTTCCTGGAACTCCAGAAATATGGAATTAATTTGAGATCCCCTGTCGACAATTCTGATTACCTCATGTGAATGAAGACCTAGTTGAGTTTCATAAGAACGATATTTACTGAATCCGTGTTGAATTATTCCTCAACAGAACGTTTTCTTCGTCGTAATTCATTATGTTCGAACACAGTGCATCATCCAAAACCCTCAGTGATACAAGCCTGTAATTCATCAGATTACTCCTATTTTGTTTCTTGAATACTGGTGTGACGTGCACCTTTCCAGTCTTCAAATACGTATCTTTGGTCGAGCGAGCAGTTGAATATGACTGATAAGTACGGTATGTAGCTATTGCTTCACCATACTCGGAAACGAACTTTATTGGTATACAGTCGGAACCGGAGGCCATGCCTTTATTTAAGCTACCTCGCTATACCGAGGATATGTATCACCTCTTGCCCTTACGCAAGCAATTCTTCGGCTTCGATTTGATTGATAGAGTTGTCGATGTCCTCCTGAGGGATATCGTGGCAAATTCTGTACAACTGGCGTTGGTCTCCAGTCCTATTCAGACTCCAAATCAGGATTTGATGAGATGGACAGGATCGTTCCTATCATTAATGTTGATAAGGTGAGAAGGTTTGTGGAGTTATTAAAAAAAGAGACGATTTCCGAGCCTACTCTATTCGGCCATGGTTAATCGGATTTGGCATGTTACTGGTAAGGGGTGGCCAGATGACCTTCCTGCCGCCACCGTGGACCCCCCCCCCTCCCCCAGGACGGAATCAGTGTACCCCAACTGTCTGTGTCTAGTGTAAATCGTGAAATAGTGCGAACGTGTTTTCAAATGCCTGCGACGCGTGTAACTGAGGCGGAACGTGGGGACCAGCCCGGTATTCACCTAGTGGGATGTGGAAAACCGCCTAAAAACCACATCCAGGCTGGCTGGCACATCGCCCTCGTCGTTAATCCGCCGGGCAGATTCGATCCGGGGCCGGCGAGCCTTCCCGAGTCCAGGAAGCAGCGCGTTTGCGCTCTCGCTTGCCCATAATGCTCCAAACGTTCTTTACTGGAGACAGATCCGGCGCCCTTGCTGGCCGAGCTTGGGTCTGGCAAGCACAAAGACAACCAGTAAAAGGCTTGCTGTGCGCAGGCGGGCATTATGTTGCTAAAACGTAAGCCCAGGATGGCTTGCCACGAAGGCTGACAAGATGGGGCACAGAACATTGTCGAAGTACCGCGGTGCTGTAAGGGTCCCTTAGGTGACAACAAAAGGAGTCCTGCTATGAAATGATATGGCACAGCAGACCAGTACTCCTGACTGTCGGGCCATATGGCGGGCGACAGTTAGTGTCGTATTCCACCACTGGCCACAGCGTCTCCAAATACGTCTTCGCTGGTCGTCGGGGCTCAGCTGGAAGCGAAACTCATCGCTGAAAACAATATTACTCCAGTCAATGAGATTCCAGGCCGAATGTGTCAGACACCACTGCAAACCGACTTGCTCCTGTACAATGGTGGTCGGTGCAAGGGGAGGTGTGAGCCCAGCCTCCTGTCTGTGAGGCGCCTATTAATGTTCCTTGTAGTGACTGAAGCACCATTTGCACGTCGGATCGATGATAACGATGACTCTGGAGTTCTGAGTGCCTCTCTGATGATTGCATGGTCCTCAAGTTCTGTCGCTTCTGACCGATTCCTTCTTGACACTATATTTGGCCGTGGTCCACCCATTCCTGCACGCATCCTCCAATATTGGCGTCGCTCTTTCTCAAATGTCGGGAGATGCGCCGATTACTTCAACCACCATCTTCGAGGCCAACTACACGTCCTCTCTCAAATGCTGGCATCTGCGTATATTGTTCTCGCGCCTGTCTGCGAGGCATGGTTACTAGTCAACTGAGTACATAGAATGAAACCGAGCGAGGTGGCGCAGTGGCTAGCACACTGGACTCGCATTCGGGAGGACGACGGTTCAATCCCGCGTCCGGCCATCCTGATTTAGGTTTTCCGTGATTTCCCTAAATCGCTCCAGGCAAATGCCGGGATGGTTCCTTTGAAAGGGCACGGCCAACTTCCTTCCCCGTCCTTCCCTAATCCGATGAGACCGATGACCTCGCTGTCTGGTCTCCTTCCCAAAACAACCCAACCCATAGAATGAAATTCGCAAAGACTTTATGCCATGATATTAGTCCCCTGCTTACTACCTTTCCAGATGCGCGGTGAAACTGCGCTGCCGCGTCACACGTTCAGCCATCGGCCACCAAAGTTAACAGTTTTGCATTCTCTGTCGATGTCTGCATGAACAACAATTTGTGACCGTTTTGCGTAACTCCTTCGTGGAGTGTCTTTTTTTAAGTGTATTTTCGCCACCACATCTAGGGTAGACTTTTCGCCAACACATCGAGGGTAGACTGAAGTCACCACGAACTGTAACTGTATGAATGGGGTGCCTATTTTGAATGAGACTCCAGTTGTCTCTGAAGTGTTCAACAAGCGTATCGTCTCTCCGGCAGTCGGTAAAAGGATCCAATTACTAATTTACTCCGGTTGCCAAGTATAACTTCTACCCATATTAACTCACAGAAACTATCTATTTCATTTTCACTACAAGATAAATTACTTCTAACGGCAATAAACACTCCCACCAGCAACCGTATTTAATCTAGCCTTTCTGAACACCATTAGATCCTTCGCACAAATTCGACTGAACTTCATCTTTCAGTACCTATAACTTTTTGAGTTTGTGCTTTGTATTACCGCTTGGAATTGTGGTTCTCTCCCAACATAGCTACGATAATTTACAACTACAGTACCGATTGTTACTTTGTCTACCCTCATCCCTGCACCCTTTCAGAGTGACGCCCTTTCTGTAATTTCCCGAGACCCTCTAATCTAAACAGCGGCCCGGTCCACTCCACGCAGACCCCGCTGCCATGAAGTCGCCTTCTGTGCGTAGTGGACCCCTGACCTATTACGTCGAACCCGAAAACCCAACACCCTACACGGTCGCAGAACCGTCTGAGCCTTTTATTCTGTCACTTCCTCGGCTCTGTACCAAAGGTCCTGCCGACGGTACGGATGGTGAGCTCTGTTTTCATTCCAAAAGCAAGTTGCCAGACTTTACCACTTCAGATAGCCACCCAAAAATAGCGATAATCTCTTCCAATCCTGAGCGACATATATCGTGAATACCGACATGAGCACCACCAGCAGTTGTCTGCATCCTGTGCTCTTCGTGGTATCCAGAAGCACCTGTTCTACATCTGTGATGACATTTCCCTATGTACACACAGAGTGCACACTGGACTTCTTCCCCTACCTGTCAGCCATATCCCTACGTGGCCCCATTACACACCTCACACTGGAGTTCATAACTACCAGTAAACCCACCCTCTGTAACTGCCCAGATTCTGTAGGTGGAGAGGCTTCCTCTGGAACAGGCCAAACGACCGCTTCTGGCTCAGCATCTTTATCAGATATAGATGGCACCTGAAACCTGTTCGTCAGACGAACGGCTCCCTGGAAACTTACTCGCTGACTGCCACTCACTGGAACGACCTCTCACTCGACCCCAGGGGAGAGGTCAACGTCAGTGCAGGCAGTCACAGGGGCAGTCATAGCAATCGATCTATCGGGGGGCATATGAAACTTGCTGGACGTCCATCACGTCCGGCAGCTCACAGTGATGCCCAAGTTGCGCGGCTGAAGCCAGCAATGCTTGGAGCTGTGAGTGAAGGGTAACAAATTTCGCATCTGAAAACAGCAGTCACAGTCCCTATCCATACTAAATAGCATGTATAATGACGGATGAATGAATATTCATAATGAAGAACGATCAGGCCGACCTTCAGTTGTGACTGACGAGCTCAAAAAAAGGAGTGAGAAAAAAATTTATGAGGATAGATTTTTTACCTCTAATGGACTCGGACTGCGCTTTCTTGAAATTTCAGGATCTCCGTTTTCCACCACTTTCTTGTCATCTCCTACTCATCTTCAACAAACTCCAGAGGTTTAACACCATCGATACTGCCATCAATCGAACAGCGTAGCTAAATCTAAAACTACATATTCGATACCTGTTTCGGTGGTTTGCGACTACTTTAACACGTCACCTTCACCTCACCCCAACCACCACTCCAAGCGGTGCCTTATCTCAACTTTCCTCCGATTCTGTATTTTTTCCAGATAGTTTATTCACATTCATACTTAGTTTCGATGAGACTGCCGCTGGCGTTATGTAGTTACGCAGCATACACGTCATAAAATTCCTGTCCGCCGCTCGTGGTCTCGCGGTAGCGTTCTCGCTTCCCGAGCCCGGGGTCCCGGGTTCGATTCCTGGGTGTTTGTGTTGTCCTCATCATTTCATCATCATCCAGGAAAGTGGCGAAATTGGACTGAGCAAAGGTTGGGAAATTGTACGGGCGCTGATAACCACGCAGTTGAGCGCCCCACAAACCAAACATCATCATCTCACGTCATAACATTCCGTGACAAAGACGCGTGCCAAAAGTGTCTTACACCGTTGTCAACTTGGCTTAAGGTACATAGACAGCAACTACGTTACGTTCCTGCACCATGGTACAGTCGCAGACGGCTCGCCTGAATCTGCCTCACATTTTAAGAAAGAATACACTTTAAAAATAAGGTCCCTTGCCCGTTTGTGGAACACTTGGCGCCTTCTAGGTATCTCAGCCCTTATGAGAAAAGTCACAGAACAGATGGAGTACCACAGAAATTAGTTCAACGCAGTTTCGTGCACACAGAACGCGGTAGAACGCTCAAATATGACGGAAGTTTACACAGTGCGGAACGCGAAAACACAATGAGCACTAATTGGCTAGTTGTGCAGTTGTCTAACGTGCATCTCCGGCCCAGAGGCCATTAAAACTGTCGCAGTCTTTTAACGTGCACTCATGAGTGATACGCAAGGTGGCAACCACAAAAGCAACAAAATCTGCAAGAGGACTTGTTATGTTGGACCCATATCCACTTGTTTCGGTGCGCTACCAACAGCTACCATCCTAAGCCTAACACACAGTGCAGTTTACAAAGGCACTGTTCCTTCGTGTGTCATTAACTCGGTGTTTTCGAATACAATGACAGATGACGTGCTGCATTCAGTTCTTTGTACTAGCGAAGTTGGGCCAGATAGGCAGTGGAGAATGTGACCTTTTATTCCATCTTTATAATTTCATTTTTATATTCCGTATTTTAGTTTCTCAAATTCAGTAATAGGTAAAAATCTTTTAATTTCACTCGGTAGAAAATAAATTTGTACTCAGGTGATTTATGTGAACAGGTTTCCGACGTGATTATGGCCGCACGACGGGAATTAACAGACTGTGAACGGGGAATGATAGTTGGAGCTAGACGCATGGGACATCCCATTTCGGAAATCGTTAGGGAATTCAATTATCCGATATGCACAATGTGAAGAGTATGCCGAGAATACCAAAATCTCAGGCATTACCTCTCACCACGGACAATGCAGTTGCCGACGGCCTACACGTAACGACCGAGAGTAGCGCAGTTTGCGTAGATTGGTTCAAATGGCTCTGAGCACAATGGGACTTAACTTCTGAGGTCATCAGTCCCCTAGAGCTTAGAACTACTTAAACCTAACTAACCTAAGGACATCACACACATCCATGCCCGAGGCAGGATTCGAACCTGCGACCTTAGCGATCACGCGGTTCCAGGCTGAAGCGCCTAGAACCGCACGGCCACCCCGGCTGGCAGTTTGCGTAGAGTTGTCAGTGCTAACAGACAAGTAACACTGCGTGAGATAACCGCAGAAATAAATGTGGGACGTACGATGAACGTATCGGTTAAGACACTGCGGCTAAAAATGGCGTTAATGGACTATGGCGGCAGATGGCCGACGCGAGTGGCTTTGCTAAAAGCACGACATCGACGGCAGCGCACCACTTAAATTCGTGACTCTCCTGGGCTCATGACCATATTGGTTTGAACCTAGAAAACCGCGTCCGGTCAGATGAGTCTCGATTTCAGCTGGTAAAAGCTGATAGTACATGTCAACTGTGGCGGAGAAGCAACGAAGCCAGCTGGCCGCGATGGTCTAGCGGTTCTAGGCGCTCAGTCCGGAACCGCGCGACTGCTACGGTCGCAGGTTCGAATCCTGCCTCGGGCATGGATGTGTGTGATGTTCTTAGGTTAGTTAGGTTTAAGTAGTTCTAAGCTCTAGGGGACTGATGACCACAGATTTTAAGTCCCATGGTGCTCAGAGCCATTTGAAACATGAAGCCAAGGACCCAAGCTGTCAACAACGCACTGTACAAGTTCCACAATGGTGTGCGTTTCTTGGTTGATTGAGTTGGGGGAGGGGATCAAACAGTAAGGTCGTCGATCGCCCGACCGGTTGGCCGCGCGGTCTTACACACTGCTTTCCGCGCGGGAAAGAGCGCCTGGTCCCCGGCACGAATCCGCCCGGCGGATTTGTGTCGAGGTCCGGTGAACCGGCCAGTCTGTGGATGGTTTTTAGGCGGTTTTCCATCTGCCTCGCCGAATGCGGGCTGGTTCCCCTTATTCCGCCTCAGTTACACTATGTCGGCGATTGCTGCGCAAACAAGTTCTCCATGTACGCGTACACCACCATTACTCTACCATGCAAATATAGGGGTTACACTGCCGGCCGTTGTGGCCGAGCGGTTCTAGGCGCTTCAGTCCGGAACCGCACGACTGCTACGGTCGCAGGTTCGAATCCTGCCTCGGGCATGGATGTGTGTGATGTCCTTAGGTTAGTTAGGTATAAGTAGCTCTACGTTCTAGGGGACTGACGACCTCAGATGTTAAGTCCCATAGTGCTCAGAGCTATTTGAACCATTTTTATTTTAGGGGTTACACTCGTCTGGTGTAGGACGTTTTCCTGGTTTTCCTGGGGGGGGGGGGAGGGGAGGGGTCCACCGGGGGCCGAACCGCACAATAACCCTGGGTTCGGTGTGGGGCGGCGGATGGGTGAAGTGGACTGCGGCAGTCGTCGTGGGGTTGTGGACCACTGCGGCTGCGGCGGGGACGGAGCCTCTCCGTCGTTTCTAGATACAGTACAATAACTGGTCGTCGATCACATCGGTTTGGAGAAGAATAGGGAGGGAAGTCGGCCGTGGTCTTTCAAAGGGACCATCCCGGCATTTGCTTAAAGCGATGTAGGGAATCAGGGAAAAGCCAAATCAGCATGGCCGGACTCGGGTTTGAACTGCCGTCCTCCCGAATGCGAGTCCAGTGTGGTAACCAAAGCGCCAGCTTGCCCGTTATCATTTACACAGAATGGACTGTGACCTATGGTCCAGCTGAACCATTCATTGATTAGAAATTGTTACTTGGAAACCATCTGCAGCCTTTCATGGAGTTCATTTCCCCAAACAACGATGGAATTTTTATTGATGACAAGGCGCCCTGTCACTGGGCCACAATTGTTCGGGATTCTGGACAATTCGAGCGAATGATTTGGGCCCCATCGAACATTTATCGGACATAATCGAGGGGTCAGTTCGTGCACAACTTTCCTGTACCGCAACACCTTCTCAGTATTATGGAAGGCTGTACAGGCAGCATGGCTGAATATTTATCAGGGGACTTCCAACGACTTGGGTCCATAGCACGACGAGTTGCTGCACTTGTTGTTGTTGTTGTTGTGGTCTTCAGTCCTGAGAATGGTTTGATGCAGCTCTCCATGCTACTCCATCCTGTGCAAGCTTCTTCATCTCCCAGTACTTACTGCAACCTACATCGTTCCGAATCTGCTTAGTGTATTCATCTCTTGGTCTCCCTCTACGATTTTTACCCTCCAAGCTGCCCTCCAATGCTAAATTTGTGATCCCTTGATGCCTCAGAACATGTCCTACCAACCGGTCCCTTCTTCTTGTCAAGTTATGCCACAAACTCCTCTTCTCCCCAATTCTATTCAATACCTCCGAATTAGTTATGTGATCTACCCATCTAATCTTCAGCATTCTTCTGTAGCACCACATTTCGAAAGCTTCTATTCTCTTCTTGTCCGAACTATTTATCGTCCATGTTTCACTTCCATACATGGCTACACTCCATACAAATACTTTCAGAAACGGCTTCCTGACAGATCTATACTCGATGTTAACAAATTTCTCTTCTTCAGAAACGCTTTCCTTGCCATTGCCAGTCTACATTTTATATCCTCTCTACTTCGACCATCATCAGTTATTTTGCTCCCCAAATAGCAAAACTCCTTTACGACTTTAAGTGTCTCATTTCCTAATCTAATACCCTCAACATCACCTGACTTAATTCGACTACATTCCATTATCCTTGTTTTGCTTTGTTGATGTTCATCTTATATCCTCCTTTCAAGACACTGTCCATTGCGTTCAACTGCTCTTCCAAGTTCTTTGCTGTCTCTGACAGAATTACAATGTCATCGGCGAACCTCAAACTTTTTATTTCTTCTCCATTGATTTTAATACCTACTGCAAAATTTTCTTTTGTTTCCTTTACTGCTTGCTCAATATACAGATTGAATAACATCGGGGAGAGGCTACAACCTTGTCTCACTCCCTTCCCAACCACAGCTTCCCTTTCATGCCCCTTGACTCTTTCAACTGCGATCTGATTTAAGTACAAATAGTAAATAGCCTTTCGCTCCCTGTATTTTACCCCTGCTACCTTTAGAATTTGAAAGAGAGTATTCCAGTCAACGTTGTCAAAAGCTTTCTCTAAGTCTACAAATGCTGGAGACGTAAGTTTGCCTTTCCTTAATCTTTTTTCTAAGATAAGTCGTAAGGTCAGTATTGCTTCACGTGTTCCAGTATTTCTACGGAATCCAATCTGATCTTACATGAGGTCGGCTTCTACCAGTTTTTCCATTCGTCTGTAAAGAATTCGCGTTAGTATTTTGCAGCTGTGACTTATTAAACTGATAGTCCGGTAATTTTCACACCTGTCAACACCTGCTTTCTTTGGGATTGGAATTATTATATTGTTCTTGAAGTCTGGGGGTATTTCACCTGTCTCATTCATCTTGCTCACCAGATGGTAGAGTTTTGTCATAACTGGCTCTCCCAAGGTCGTCAGTAGTTCTAATGGAATTTTGTCTACTCCCGGGGCCTTGTTTCTACTCAGGTCTTTCCCTACTCTGTCAAACTCTTCACGCAGTATAATATCTCCCATTTCATCTTCATCTACATCCTCTTCCAGTTCCATAATATTGTCCTCAAGTTCATCGCCCTTGTATAGACCCACTATATACTCCTTCCACCTTTCTGCTTTCCCTTCTTTGCTTAGAACTGGGTTTCCATCTGAGCTCTTGATATTCATACAAGTGGTTCTCTTTTGCACTACGCCAAGCAAAAGGAGATCCGATGCGATATTAGGACGTATCCCACGACATTTTTCACCTCAGTGGTTGCTTGCTCCCCCTCCCCGCGCTGAAAGCTATGCAGACAGTGGTGTGGACGTAGAGGTGCACTTGGCCGCATGGCCTCGCCGCAGCTGACGGACAGACGGCGGTGCAGTGCGGCACAGCCACGAGTACACAGGCTGCTGCTGCTGCTGCTGCTGTGCTGGATCGATCGCTCCCGTGGCCGACGCGACGGCAGCGCGGCGTGGAGCTGCCTCGCCTCGCCTCACGGCCACGGCCGCTGGCTCTGGCCCTCCCTGGCTCGGAAATTAAATGAGTGCCGCTGCCGCGCAGGCCGGAGCTCCCGCTGCAGCTGTCAAGTGGGGGCGCGACTGGCAGCTCCGATTAACCGCGGCTGCGGCGCGCCCGGCAGGAAATGACTCGGGAATTTTTCACCCGCGGGTAAGTGCCTTCTCCGTCTAGGTAAACTTACTCGGTTTTTCCCCCATGTGCAGTCTTGCCTTTCATTAACTGGCGAGTCGTCTAATGTGGGTCTGTAGAACATTTTTTTTCTACAAGGACCGTTCAATAAATACAGTAACACTTTTTTTCAACAGCAGGTTGGTTTTTTTTCTTTATGTGTGCGAAATCTTATGGGACTTAACTGCTAAGGTCATCAGTCCCTAAGCTTACACACTACTTAAGCTAAATTATCCTAAGAACAAACACACAAACCCATGCCCGAGGGAGGACTCGAACCTCCACCGGGACCAGCCGCACAGTACATGACTGTAGCGCCTTATACCGCTCGGCTAGGTTGGTTTTATTCAGGATTCCAATACACCATATTATTCTCCACCGTTTTGACTAAAAAAACCCTGTATTTCAACATACTATGCCTTCAATATAAGGGCCTTACGCCACGTTACTGGGAGGGCTTGTATGCCCGCATGGTACCACTCGATTCGGCGACGCCGGAGCCAACAGCTTCCTGCATAAAAATCTCCCCATCCTCCACGGCTCTGAGCACTATGGGACTCAACATCTTAGGTCATAAGTCCCCTAGAACTTAGAACTACTTAAACTTAACTAACCTAAGGACATCACACACACCCATGCCCGAGGCAGGATTCGAACCTGCGACCGTAGCAATCCCGCGGTTCCGGACTGCAGCGCCAGAACCGCTAGACCACCACGGCCCCCATCCTCCACGTGCTCCTTCCAGTGGAGGGCATTGGGCTAAACAGACGCAATTCAGAACCTGCGGAATCCAGGCTGTAGGGAGGATCAGGAAGAACAGTCCAATGAAGTTTCTTGAGCTCCGCTCAGATGGGCAGACTTGTGTCAGACCTTGTGTTGTCATGTAAAGAGGAGAAATTTCTTTACATTTTTGAGGCAATGAACACGCTGAAGTCGTTTCTCCACTTTCCCGAGGGAAGCACAGTGCGCTTCAGAGTTCATATTTACAGCACGAAGCGGGATATTAAACAGAATAACCCCCTTCAGAGTTCCAGAAGACAGTTGTCATGACTTTACCAGCTGAAGGTGCAGTTTCGAACTTCGTCTTCGAAGAAGAGACGGTGTGACACCATTGCCATTTTGTTTTCGATTCGACGTGACGACCCTTGTTTCATCGCCTGGAACGATGTTGGACAAAAAATTGTCACGATCACCCCAGTATCACGCAACGAACTCCGCAGAGATGGTCCTTCGTTGCACTTTATGGTCTTCTGTTAAGGAGCGAGGAACCCGTCGGACGCAGACCTTCGAGTACCACAACTGGTGCACGAGTGTGTCAGCATCATCAACACAGACGTCCAGTTTTTTTTAAGCAGGTTGGTTTCATTCAGGATTCCAATACACGATATTTTTCTCCACCGTTTTAGACCGTGCTCTTCTGTTAGGCAGCGAGGAACCCATCGGACACAGACCTTAAGCCGTCGGCACACGGACCGTGCATCCAAACGTTCAGCGTGCCGAGTTTCTGACGTCATAGCGTGGAATAGCACGTTCCGGGAGTCTTTCCGAACGTGCAGAGCAATATCTAGCATGTCAGATATTCTAGCGTGCGTCTGAGCGTTGACCAATCAGATAGCACAACGCCACCTACGTCACATGCACGACATCTACCTTCAGCACAAAGTTGTAAGGCGCCATATTGGCATTCATTTCAAGCCTATACGTATATATGCCGTTTCTGAGCACCAGCAAATTGAGAGTCACTGGAAAACCCGTTGTTAACTGTGTGATCCGTTGCAATAAAATAATGAGAAACATCATATTCGTGGCAAGAGAATTATTGTAACTTGCGTATTATGAGAGTATGCTATTTGAAGGCAGCAATACACTGAGGATGCACCCAAAACGCATTGTTCTTGGTACAATTTGTTATAATTAAATTTCAGTTAGTAACATAGCTACGATTAAAGCTTTCAGCAAGTGCTAAGATTGGTAAGATCCTAGACTGACCTTTAATTTTATAATGTTGGTTTAGCGTGGTGAGTAGCGTCACTGAGTAGAGAAACTCAGGGCGATGGTTCGCGACCCCGCCAGTACATAATTTTTTTTCCTAAAATTTGCGTTCTTATCAGGTTCTGTTACTTTATTATTAATTTAATATAAGTATATACTATAATTTTTGATGTTATGTAAATATAAGTTCACCCTTCTTTGAGTGTTCGATTGGACTGATCTACAGGACACCTTGCACTACTTGTATAAAGCTATTTTGCTCCTTTTTCTTTTACGCTTCGTAATTCACGTGTTGCAAAGATTCTGCTTCTGGGTAGGAACAGTGATTAAGCATGACTCACCTTGCAGTTTTACTAAAATGTGGGAATGATGAAATAATGTTTATCTTATGTGAACAAGTATTGCAAATTTGTATCGCTCTGTTTGTAACGGAACTTTTATAAGCCTGTGTCCTTATTGATTGGACACGGTACTTTCCTTTCCGTGGACAAAGGAGGAAATGTCCTTTTTAATAGAGCTAACGTGGGAATTTTACGCGCGCCCGTTTGGTAAACAGTGTGATTTACGAACTTGAAACTTCCCGCAACCGCCGCCGGAGTGAGTTGCGATCGCGTGTACCACGTTGGGGCCCACGTACCGTATGCACAAGTCGCATCGTTTCTGAGCGTTCAGCAGCACGTTCAACTTAGCAAGCTCAACGTTTACGTTCGACAGCACGGTCCGTGTGCCGATGGCTTTAAGAGTACCACAACTGGTGCACGAGTGTGTCAGCACCATCAACACAGACGTCCAGTTGGTCAGCGAGGTGTTTTATTGTGATCCGTCGATCACTTCCAACGAGTGTGTGCGCACCTTCCAACATTCCAGAAGTCAGTCTGTCCTGCCGACCGGCACACGGGAGGTCGATCAAATTTACGCGACTTTGTTGCGATGATGACAGACACCTCACCTCTACGGCTCATCGTGCTTTTGTTCACTGTCAGGTCTTCGTAGACATTCTGCAAGCGTCTACGAGGATCTGCGATGCCCTGGTTTTCCGCCAAAAGAAACTCAGTGACAGCTCTATCGGAACTTCGTGAAACTATAGGGACGAATGCAGAAATATTCCAGGACGCCCCACAACAAATTCCGCTTTTTTTTTTTTTTCAACCGAAACTTGCCGAGAAGAAAAATAGGTTGCGCAATATTTCTGGCTTTGCAGCCATCATATTCAGATACAAGCAGCTCTTCTTAGAGTAGGTGAGAAGGCATCAGTTGCAAGATCAGGAAATGTGGTATGAGGTACCGATGACAGACGGTTTGTTAGGTGCGGATATCGTGAGAAAGACCGCCTAAATTGTGGCCCTTCTCCGCGATTGGCTGCTGCATTCGGAAGTTGCGCCCAAAATGTTAATCTTCTATTATTAATATTAGACAAACTACACAGCGTATTTACTTGCATTTCATATTTGAAGCACCTCTCAATAGCGTGCTATTATTACAGCAGAATAATAAACATGGACTCGCATTCGGGAGGACGACGGTTCAATCCCGCGTCCGGCCATCCTGATTTAGGTTTTCCGTGATTTCCCTAAATCGCTCCAGGCAAATGCCGGGATGGTTCCTTTCAAAGGGCATGGCCGACTTCCTTCCCCACCCTTCCCTAATCCGATGAGACCGATGACCTCGCTGTCTGGTCTCCTTCCCCAAAACAACCAACAACCACCAATAATAAACAACTGCAAAACGAAAAGGCAGACGAAGCACTTCGGTGATCTTCGGATCGCGCCTAACTTGGATGGCGGGCCTAGTGGTTCGGCTGTAAGATCAGAGCTGGTTCTGCGGTGTCGGAGGACAAAGTTGTCTGCCGCGGTCGGTGTTAGTTAAGTCTTTGTTAGTAATCTATGGCTTGTCAATAGAGCTGGTTTGGAAGCCTCGGAGGACAGACATGTTGTCGGCGGCGGTCAGTGTTAGTGTAAGACTTCATTAGCAATGTATTATTTGGACATATAGTTGAGAACAGTATAATACTAGTGATACTAATTATGGAAATATGTAGTTCCTTAATTTGTTGAAAACTGAAATCATTTGTGACTCTAAGGTGGAATGTAATTGTGCAGTTTTTCGTGTTCTGTTCATAAACAGCGAGTGGCATCTCATATAAACAAACCGAACGGAAATTTAATTATTTCTAAAGTACCAGTTCCTCGCTCGGAGTTTCTTATAGCCTCAGCATTACAGATTCACGACCTACGTGCTGTTTTCTGCGCAGGGGACAACAACTGTAGGAGGCTGCAGGTTGGTGAACTTTTGTTAAAACTTATGCATTTCACTCTGGGCAGCAGAAGCAAACAAGCACTTCGCATGTACTGCAATCTTCGTACGAGTGAGATCAGTGACACGTCATCTGTGGTAACACAGAGGAGGTATGAAAGAGAGAAAAGTTTTTGAAGGAAGAGGTTCATAATGCACACATATATATCACTTCTCCCTCACTCTCTGCTTTCAAGTTTGGCGTAGTTGCATTACTTATTGAAGTCCCTTCGCAGCTGCATTTATAATGCTATATGTGGTAAATCTCTGCTTGCACTTACTGACTGTAATGAAAATAATTACATCGACGTGTCACTAAAATAAAAAAAAGTTTACAACGCTATACAGGCTCTATGTTTCAACTGCTGTCACAGACAGCATGCCTGATTGCAACAGATTTTGAATGAAGAGTTAAAATCAGAATGTTATGGACGATGCAACAGTGTTACACACTGCTTGCTGCTTTTCTAATACTACATGTGATCTGAAGATGACAGTTAAGCTACCGAAACTGGTCATCACTTTGTATAAAATTTTAATGTTAAATGCGATTGAGACAATATATAAAAAAATTTTGAAAATTTTTATAGAGGCTACACTCAAAATAATTCACAAAGTTGACATCTATCGTCTCAAATTGTTCATACTACTTCTGTCCTTGTTTATTTTATTGTTATGCTGTTGTGGTTCCTGCAATGAAACTTTGATCGTAATTCCTTTTGTTGCAGTCAGACCACAGCCGCGCCATTAGAAGTCTGCTCCAAAGAGGAACAATGAACGGTGATCCGATTATTGTGATCGGAAGGTGTATCGGGAGCCTCAATCGATCAAAGACTTCCACCAGAACACGGCACCAGTGTCTTGCCGCAACGAAGTGTCTACGAATGAAGTGCAAAATTACGAAGGAGCCAGGCGACCATCCACGGCCACAAATGATGACGACATTGAGAGTGTACGTGACATGGTTCTGGTAGACAGGCAATTGATTACAGATGAAGAAGCACATCATCTGCAAATTAGTCATGGTTCTGCCTACAAAATCATCCGCAACAGATTTGGGATCCATACAGTCTGTGCACGATGGGTCTCGAAACAACACACGGTGTTGCATAAACAAACGCAGTTGGACATATGCCAAAAACATCTGGATCGTTATGACAACGAAAGTTCTTACACGGAACCACCACTGGTGGTACATGCACCATTTCGAGCCGTAGAGTAAGCGGCAGAGTACGGAACGGAAACATCCACAATCGCCCAGGAGGAAAAAGTTCAAAACTGAACATCCGTACACTAACACAGAGCATATTTTAGTCAATTTGCATTAAAAAGAACGTAGTCGCTGTACATTTTACTTTTTTTCCATACAGTAAAGCTGTATGCCCTCGGGAAAAATTACGGCTGTAGTTTCCCCTTGCTTTCAGCCGTTCGCAAAACAGCAAGGCCGTTTTGGTTAGTGTTACAAGGCCAGATCAGTCAATCATCCATACTGTTGCCCCTGCAATAACTGAAAAGGCTGCTGCCCCTCTTCAGGAACCACACGTTTGTCTGGCCTCTCAACAGATGCTCCTCCGTTGTGGTTGCACCTACGGTAAAGCTATCTGTATCGTTGAGGCACGCAAGCCTCCCCCCCCCCTCCCCCAACGGCAATGTCCATGGTTCATGGGGGGGGGGGGGGGGGGCATTTTACGTATGGTGCATTTTTGGTCCTACAATGCTGCATACCAAACGTAGCTAACATATTGATTTCTAACAGTGGAAGCAGATCCATACCTCTTTCCAGCCTCGAGTAAATACGTAACATATTTGAAAGTTGTCCGCAAAGAGGGTGGCAGCGAACAGCCAAATGCGATGCTGTTGCCTCCTGATTTGTCTTGTTTGTCGTATCACTCCTCTGGGAACACGAGTGTCACACGGATAGCCGTCCTGCCGTGCGACCTATATTGCAACGTGTCGTATCACACAACATATCGTCCACCTGAGAATTACGCTTTACAGTGTATTTGCCTCGAGGCAGAGTAACTCATGGCGCGCAAATTAAACACATCATATTCATCCACTATTTGAGAACGAGACCACTTAGCGACCTCCAACAAATTTTACACGTTATTTCAAACCTTTTCTACGCCTTTTGTCGCTTACAGCCCAACAAAATAATGAAGGGAAGACAGTTTATCTCTTACTAAATGTTCGTTGTTCATGTGGTGGAACTTCAGTATCAAGCATGACTTTTAATTATCACTTTTGGGTTCACTAGGTTTGGTTTTAATTTTTTTATTAGTCTGCGGGAGTCAACGGTCATGCCGCAATGGTAACACCGCTTCCCATCAGATAACCGAAGTTAAGCGCTGTCAGGCTTGGCTAGCACTTGGATGGGTCACCGTCCGGGTCTGCCCCGTACTGTTGGCAAGCGGGCTGCACTCAGCCCTTGTGAGGCAAACTGAGGAGCTACTTGACTGAGAAGTAGTGGCTGCGGTCACGAAAACTGACAACGGCCAGGGAAAGCAGTGTGCTGACCACATGTCCCTCCGTATCAGCATCCGGTGACGCCTAAGGACGAGGTTGACACGGCGGTCGGTCGGCACCGTTCGGCGTTCAAGACCTATTCGGACGGCATTCGTTTCTTTTGTTAGTCTATGGTCGAATAATCCAAAACTAACAAAACGACATACACTAACGGAAAAAGGATCGCACCACCAAGAAATTTTAGCAATACATTTGTCTAGGTAACGCATGTAAGTGATTAACGTTCCAAGATCACAGGGTACTGCAAGCGTGAGATAAGCCATTGTGAATGTGAAATGTTAGTGCATTAATGACCGCTGTAACAGACAGAAATTTGAATACAAGCACGCAAACGTTATTGCATTCTGTCGTACAGGTGCGAGATGTCAGATTGTGGGATGGAGTTCAATGCCTTTTGCAGTTGGTTGCTCAATAAAGGAACGGTTAATGGTGGTTGTGGATGACGCTGGAGTTGTCGTTCGATGATGTCCCATACATGTGAGAGTGAGGAGGAAGGGTATTAGGAGTTCATTTTATTAAGACCAATAAAATGAACTCCTAATGCCCTTCCTCCTCACCCTCACATCAAATGACAGCACTCCTCCATAGTATATAAGTATCCAAACTAGTGCTCATTCAGCAATTAGCAATACACCCTGAGGAAGGCGACTTGCAACAGTCGCCGAAACGTCGCAATTTTACAGATGACAATGCGGCCTCAAACCCAGAAGAATTTTATTGACTGAACGAGAAAATTGTTTCTATCTTCAGAACAAATTAAAATCCCACTAACAACGACTTGTGAAAGATGCTCCATATTCACTAGAATAGGCATCCTCTGACTTCCACCAATTCTACATTAAAATAAATTTATGGCTGGGAAACGTGCCACGTGCAATGAAGAAAATTACGGCAGCAGTAGACGGACATTCCATAGGCTTTCCAGAATAGCAATTTAAAGATGAAATCTAGCAAAAAAGTGCACTCACTTAAAACAGGACTGCCGGCCGTGGTGGCCAAGCGGTTAAAGGCGCTACAGTCTGGAACCGCGCGACCGCTACGGTCGCAGGTTCGAATCCTGCCTCGGGCATGGATGTGTGTGATGTCCTTAGGTTAGTTAGGTTTAATTAGTTCTACGTTCTAGGCGACTGATGACCGTAGAAGTTAAGTCGCATAGTGCTCAGAGCCATTTGAACCATTTAAAACAGGATTATGAAGAAAAATAGGTCCAAAATAATCGAACTGTCCATGGGTGTAATGTCGTACAGTCACTATGGCACTATGAACCATTAGTACACCCGTTGACAGTCGATCAACAAATACATTGGGAGAAAGTAAGACTCACACGTCCATATACCGCCTATGAACATGACAAGCAACCGTATCAGTTGTACATTGATTTTAAGCAAGCATACGACAGCCTAGACAGGAATATGGTTCACCAAAGTATGATGGATTTTAGAATCCCGCTAAAATTAATGGCCGACTGCAACGACCATAAAAGTAAGAGTTTGCAATGTCAGAATAGAGCACTAGTTACCAGGAGAGTTCCATGTGGATAGAGTCCTGCGGCAGGGAGACGTGATCTGTGCGCTAATCTCCAGCTTCGCGCTAGAGAAGGTAATTCGGCAAATGTCAACAAATCCAGGAAGAAAAATATTTTTTCGGCAGGTCCAGGTGGCGGCATACGCTGAAGACGTAGCATTAATTAAGTGGAATGTTAGAGCCTTGAAGGATAATTCCGCTGCTTTGTAAGGAACGGCGCGGAACTTAGGATTGGACGTTAATATACGTAAAACATATGATGATGGGTGATCATGATGGGGACAGAGAAGAAACTTCGATAAAAATAAATGGGAAAGAGTACCAAAGAGTGGAAAAGTCTAAATGCCAAGGCTCGATAATAACAGATGATGAAGAACACCAACAGAAATTCAAGAAAGCATTGCAAATGGAGACCCTTGTTATTAGTCCTTGCAGAATGTATTCAAATCCAGAAATGCTAGTAGAAACACCAGAATCCAAATATTTTTGACTATATTAAGACCTATAGTAATATATGGATGGGAAGGCTGGGTGATGACAAAAGAGAAAGGCTGGTTATTGAGATGGAAAAGGAAGATTTTGAGAAAGATATTTGGGGCGGTGAAAGAAGAACGAAGCTGGAGAATAAGGAAAAATGCAGAACTACAGACAGTTTATGGACAGATGAATATTGTAGTGAAAATCAAGCAAGGAAGTACAAGATGGGATGAACATGTACGCAAATGCCGAAACCGTGAAGTGTAAAGAAAATGTTTATAGAAAAGGAGAAGAACCAGGAAAAGGTGACTTGTAGATGTGGGGTAGGAACTCAAAGCAATAGGATTTAGGACTTGGACAACGAAAGCAATGGACAGAGACGAATGGAGGCAGGTGACAAAGGATGCCAAGGTTCTACAAGGACTGTAGTGGCGATCAGAAAGTAAGCAGTTAGTACATGTGACCTAAGAAACATGTGGCATAACGCTGAAAATCCTATGTTAGCAAACGATGCCTCAGAAAACATACGGCTCCACTGACTACAAAACTTACAAATCCCTGTCTAATGGGTATAAGAGGAAACAATTTTTTTTCTTTTAAATTCGGTGGTTGAGTGAGTACGTGACAATCTACGAACGTAAAGATAAGGAGTTAAATCTCCAGGTGGTCCTACGGTTTTGTTCTAAAGTCGCCATTTCATTCACTTCTGGCAATAATTTGTATATGTGAGAAAATGCCAAGCTGTACTGTGATTCCGATACCACGTTAAACTGCAGGTCCCCCTATATCGGATGTATAAGTTATTTTAAGTTCGGAGAGCACATAATCTCCAATAAGAATGCCGACTACTGTAGAGTGTAAACAAACTTTCGTGTTGAGAACGGCTTCCTCGGTATTAATAAAGTAACTGTTGTGTGTGTGTGTGTGTGTGTGTGTGTGTGTGTGTGTGTGTGTGTTCGTTCCCGCAAGCTTTGGCCCCCCGCTTATCTCCGTGGAATGACAGCTATGCGCTTACAACCTTGTACAGTGGTTTCGTACTGCCTTCGTCTCTTAGTTCTCAATTTGAAGTATCTGCTATACATCATAACCCACTTGAATCTTCAGAGAGCATTAACCCTTTGGATTCAGAAGGACCTATACGTTAAACCGGTTTAAGAGCCACTCACCACTAATGGAAACGCTGGTGACGTCATACCAGTCAGCCACCACAAGGCATAACGTAAAAAAAAAGACAGATAATAATGGCTTGTACACGTTTGTAAATAAACCGAGCCCTATTATCGCCGACGTAATTAGCCACAAGGCAGTAGATATTCAGATACCCATAAACATGGATCATCTGACATGAACTGTTGACTCTAACATGAAAAAGAAAATATGCTTCCTCACACCGAAAAGAATTTAACACACTTTTCGCAAACATGGCCAAGATCTAAAACTCATTGATCTATATAACTGTGATCTATGGGCTTAATAGCTGGACAGTTAGGAAACAGTCCAAGACGAGCTGCACATTCTTTCTATTCTCGCAAAAGCCAGGACAAATGCAGTAAGTGGAAAAAAGAAGAACCACACTTGTGATAGAGAGGAAATCAGGTGCATAATTTATTTAGAGAAATAAGTCGAGTCTCTGAACTGTACGCTTTTGAACAACCACCAAAATCAGACTCAAGGAACTTAAGAAAAAAGTACGAACCAATCAAGTTCGTCCCGCATCCCACTTTGGCTGGATGACTAATAGTTCAGTAGAACTAAAAGGGGCGGGGGTACCTTACAAAAGGACCGAATTTTAGTACGTCGTATGTTGGTGGTCTGTAGTGAAGACTCCAAGTCTTCGAGAATTCTGTGCTAACTTGGGAGGAACGGCAAAACTGGGGCATTTTTTCAGTATTTTTGTTTGCACCTTTTTCCCTTCCATTCTAAGATAAAAAGCACTTGGACTTTTCTTACAGATCAATTTAATTTCTCACATCTTGCGAAACACATTTTTGACCGATGACTAACCCTGCACCTTCCCTCACCGGCCAACATTTTTGCCATGGCTGTTGCTGAAAATGGTAGTTCTTCAATAGTATTGTAGTCCTGCTACGCTATGGATAAAATAATTTTGCTTACGTACCACAATGAAGAACTTCATTACAGCTAAACGGATGGGAGACTGAAACCTGCACGTCAAATGTGTCCAAGAAACCAAGAAATGATTCCCTACTTCTTCACCGCAGGTCATTTGAACTACGCTAAATCCGCACATCTGTATTATCAAAGATATGATCAGCTTTAAGGACGAAATGGATACTCAGAATTCCATAAGTTCACATCCGAAGCCTGCTTTTCATTATTATTATTATTAACGCTAATTCCCCTTTACGTCGAGTGCTATTACAAAATCAATTTTCATGGCTTTTTTCTGTCTCTTTCTTCCTAAAAACCTCTCATATATTCACTGCGTTTCTTTATCCTCTCTTCTGTCCTCTTCTTTCCTGTTTTCTTCTCTTTAGGCGTTTGCTGAAATTTCTGTTTTCTCATTTTTTTTTCTTCCTGTCTCCCTGGCCGTCATGTCATCTGTGGAGATGTTCAGTTCTTTGAGGTCTTCGATTGTTTCTTTGATCCAGTTGGTTTTCACTTTATTAGTTGACACAATATCGAAAATTTTCTTGGTTAACCTACTTTTGTTCATCTTGTGTGTGTCCGTGGAACTTCGCCCTTTTTTTCCTGATGTTATTTATAAGCTCCTCTGTCTGTTCATGTAGTTCTTTTGTCTGTCTCTTTATCCAGATCCCCTCTTTCTGAACTAGCGCTTAGACCTTTCTCTGTATTTTTCTCTCTTGTTTTTCCATCTCCCTGATTTCGTTCTTCCCTTGATTACTGTTGTTTCTGAGGCATACAAGGCATACAAGGCCACTGGTAAGAGTACTGTAAACTGTCTTAATTTGGCATTGATGGAAATACTTCTTTTATTGCAGTGGTTCCATATAAGTCTATATGTGTTTTGTAGTGCAGTGATCTTTTCTTCATTGGATGTCGAGTTCAGTACTGTTTTCTGTTTAATATTTCCCAGACATTTGAAACTTTCTACTTGTGTTATCTTTCCATACTTTGTCACCAACGGGTGTCTCTCTGTGGGTTTTGTGTCCATCTACTGCCTTTTTTCATATGAGATTTGTAGTCATGTTTTGGCTAAGTTTTCGTGTAGTGTCTCCAGAGCTTCTTTGGCTTCTTTTCTGTTATTTGTTTTAATGGCTATATCATCGGCAAAGGCCGGACATTTTATGTTGACGGTTCAATCATTGAGTCTCTACTCACTGCTTTGTCCCATGTCCTGGTTACTTTCTCCAAAACCTAGTTAAAAAATGTTCAAATGTGTGTGAAATCTTATGGGACTTAACTGCTAAGGTCATCAGTCCCTAAGCTTACACACTACTTAACCTAAATTATCCTAAGGACAAACACACACACACCCATTCCCGAGGGAGGACTCGAACCTCCGCCGGGACCAGCCGAAACCTAGTTAAATATGATGGATAACTACCAGTCTCCCTGCCCCACTCCTGTCCTGATTTCGAATGGTTCCGATATCTGTCCCATTAACTTCACTCTGGATGTTGCATTTGTTAATGTTTCGTACGTTTGCTTTTTGGTTTCGTTGTCCACCTTCATTTCTTCCAGTGTGTTGAAGATTGTTCCTCTATCTATTGAGTCGTAGGCCTTCTTGAAGTCAACGAATGTTATTGTGGTGCTCCCGGACTTTCTTATTGTTAATATTGTTCTCAGGGATCAGATCTGTTTACTGCAAGATCTTTTCTTTCTGAACCCTCCGTGGTATTCTCCTGTTGTGGGTCTATCGGAGGCTCAAGTCGTTTTAACGGGGCTTTAAACATAATAACAGAGAGTAGTGAAATTCCTCTGTAGTTATTAGGGTATGTTTTTTCTCCTTTGTTGTGGAGAGGGTGTATTGGCGCTAACTTTCACTCTCCTGGTACCTTTTCTGTTTCCCAGATGTTTATTATGATTCTTTGTATTTTGAGTGTGATGTTTTCGTGGTCTAATTTTCAGACTTCCGCAATCAGTCCATCTTCTCCAGGCTACTTTATTATTCGTCGTACTGATAAATGTGTGTCAGACATCTGATCAGACGTGACCACAGAGCTTGTTATAGTTCTTGCGATGAACAGTTATGCAAGGCCGACTACGGCCGCAGCATAACGGATGGCGCGCTGTCTCGATGAACATTAGGTATGCTATGCTTCCAACCTGATCACCACTCAGTTATTTTTAGGAACGTCCGAAAAACATATACACTCCTGGAAATGGAAAAAAGAACACATTGACACCGGTGTGTCAGACCCACCATACTTGCTCCGGACACTGCGAGAGGGCTGTACAAGCAATGATCACACGCACGGCACAGCGGACACACCAGGAACCGCGGTGTTGGCCGTCGAATGGCGCTAGCTGCGCAGCATTTCTGCACCGCCGCCGTCAGTGTCAGCCAGTTTGCCGTGGCATACGGAGCTCCATCGCAGTCTTTAACACTGGTAGCATGCCGCGACAGCGTGGACGTGAACCGTATGTGCAGTTGACGGACTTTGAGCGAGGGCGTATAGTGGGCATGCGGGAGGCCGGGTGGACGTACCGCCGAATTGCTCAACACGTGGGGCGTGAGGTCTCCACAGTACATCGATGTTGTCGCCAGTGGTCGACGGAAGGTGCACGTGCCCGTCGACCTGGGACCGGACCGCAGCGACGCACGGATGCACGCCAAGACCGTAGGATCCTACGCAGTGCCGTAGGGGACCGCACCGCCACTTCCCAGCAAATTAGGGACACTGTTGCTCCTGGGGTATCGGCGAGGACCATTCGCAACCGTCTCCATGAAGCTGGGCTACGGTCCCGCACACCGTTAGGCCGTCTTCCGCTCACGCCCCAACATCGTGCAGCCCGCCTCCAGTGGTGTCGCGACAGGCGTGAATGGAGGGACGAATGGAGACGTGTCGTCTTCAGCGATGAGAGTCGCTTCTGCCTTGGTGCCAATGATGGTCGTATGCGTGTTTGGCGCCGTGCAGGTGAGCGCCACAATCAGGACTGCATACGACCGAGGCACACAGGGCCAACACCCGGCATCATGGTGTGGGGAGCGATCTCCTACACTGGCCGTACACCACTGGTGATCGTCCAGGGGACACTGAATAGTGCACGGTACATCCAAACCGTCATCGAACCCATCGTTCTACCATTCCTAGACCGGCAAGGGAACTTGCTGTTCCAACAGGACAATGCACGTCCGCATGTATCCCGTGCCACCCAACGTGCTCTAGTAGGTGTAAGTCAACTACCCTGGCCAGCAAGATCTCCGGATCTGTCCCCCATTGAGCATGTTTGGGACTGGATGAAGCGTCGTCTCACGCGGTCTGCACGTCCAGCACGAACGCTGGTCCAACTGAGGCGCCAGGTGGAAATGGCATGGCAAGCCGTTCCACAGGACTACATCCAGCATCTCTACGATCGTCTCCATGGGAGAATAGCAGCCTGCATTGCTGCGAAAGGTGGATATACACTGTACTAGTGCCGACATTGTGCATGCTCTGTTGCCTGTGTCTATGTGCCTGTGGTTCTGTCAGTGTGATCATGTGATGTATCTGACCCCAGGAATGTGTCAATAAAGTTTCCCCTTCCTGGGACAATAAATTCACGGTGTTCTTATTTCAATTTCCAGGAGTGTAGATAAGAGATCTTCCCGTGTAACCAAGGACAATCCTGGTATTCAGAAGCGAAGCATACGGTTCTCTGAACATCCACCTTTCCTTAAGACAAAGGAAAGGGTATCACTTAACGGGTGTGACACTAATTCAAAGCCCCTTTGGACAAGCGAAGAAGCAAGTCAATGCTGTTTACGAGAAAAATCTTCACCGCATTAGTTGGTGTTTTCTAACAGCCGTCACACATCATCACGCCGAGTTTTTGAAGTAGGGGAATTGTTTTTGTCACACTGTACGGTGGACACATGATCACAGATACACTGGGCCATCTTCGCCGTCAACAGTTGCGTTAATCTGCAGAAAAACACAAATTCCATCCTGTGAGACTGCTGCCAACATACTGCTCAGTAACGTTCTTTCGGTACCTTCCTACAAGTATAGACATGGTTTCGTAACGAAAAAGATTTCATCAGTTTGGGTGCTTGAAAAAAATCGTTGTTGCCATGGGTGGGATAAATCGCCATATCCGAAATTCAAACAGGATGATGCTGAAGGGGGAATACGACGATTGGAAAAATCGAATGAGAAGGAAAAAGCTGATACCAACTTGACGTGCAATCTAAACCAAAGAGGGCATTGTTTCTTCTTTTGTGTGATTCTGTATTCTATTAATTGGTTTTCAGTAGAAGCAACTTGTATTTTGGCACTATATTTACTTTAATTTTTATCAATTTCAGTCAGTGTTTTTTCCGTGACTGTATTACTTTCGTAAAATAAAGAACAACCACCTTCAGCCACAATCGTGATTTTATTTCAATACACGGTGCATTTAGAGCCCTGGAGCTCGTCTTCAGCTGCTTTGACAGTCTACATCGATTATTCTTCCGGATTTAGGTTAATTCTGGTACTGGTAAGATTTAAATGGTATATTAAAAAGCGGGCACATCGTGAATATAAATTTACAAAACCAATAAAAATCGAAAAATAACTTACTGTTTCCACTGTTTGATACATGGTTTATGAAGCACAGTATGAGTAAATATGTTTATGTACATATGTACACTTTTCGTGCCATAGTACATTTTGTGAACACAAGTCAAAACAAGTCAAAGAATTTCAGTGTCAAGATGCTGTATTTCTATAAATACACAGGTGTTTTTATTACATAGGAGATACAAAGCCATTATATTATTAGTTACACTGGATATCATTTAGAAAACAAATATTTGTGAATATGTCAAATGTGGACTATATTATCAAATGGTTGCGTTATTAAATATTTGTTTCCTTAGGAAAAAACAAACTGTCAAAATTGCTAAGAAACTATACTGATAATAAATTATTCAGTATTAGATGGAGTGGAAAGTTTTGTAGAATATACACTATGAAGAAATATCGCAGCACAAAAAGTAATTAATGTAGAATAATGAAATTTCGGAATACATTTGTCTAGATAACATATTTACTTCATTAAAACTACAAGATCACAGGGTAATGTAAGCGCGAGATAAGTCACTGTACATGTGACATGCAGGTACTTTAATAACCGGTGTAAGCGCCAGAATGTTGAATGCAAGCATGCAAACGTGCTTGCATTGTGTTACACCGTTGTCAGATGTCAGTTTGTTGGATGGAGTTCATTGCCTGTTGCACTTGATCGGTCTATACTGGAACGGTTAATACTGGTTGTGGATGACGCTGGAGTTGTCGTTCGATGATGTCCCATATGTGCTAGATTGGAGACAGGGCTGCCGAGCGAGCAGGCCAAGGCAACATTTCACGTTCTGTAGAGCATGTCGGGTTAAAACAGCGGTATGTGGGCGAGCGTTATCCTGTTGGAAATTACTCCCTGGAATGCTGTTCATGAATGACAGCACAACAGGTCGAATCACCAGAATGATGTACAAATTTCCAGTGGAGATGCGTTGGATAACCACGAAACTGCTCCTGTTGTCATACGAAATCGCACTCCAGACCATAACTCCACATGTAGCTCCGGTGTGTTTACGCCGCAGACAGGTTTGCTGTAGGCCCTCAGCTGGCCTCCTCGTAGCCAACACATAGCTATCACTGGCACCGAGGTAAAATCAGCTTTCATCATCAGAAAAGGCACCAGACCTCCGCCCTACCCTCCTATGAGCTATCGCTTGACACCACTGAAGTCGCAAATGGTGGTAGGACGTCTGGCTCGGAGCTATCCTTGAAGTACCCAGTTTGTAACAGTTCGTTATGTCGCTGTGATACCAAATGCTGCTCAAGCTGCTGCTGCAGATGCAGTACGATGTGCCCGAGCCTCTCGGTAGTGCCACATGGCCGTCCGGAGCACATTCTTCTTGCGACTCTCTCTCCCCGTGAACACCGCTGCCAGCAGTCATGTACAATAGCCACATTCCTGCCAAGTCTTTCTGTAGCGCTGCAGAAGGGACACCCAGCTTCTCGTAGCCCTATTACACGACCCCATACAAACGCAGTGAGTTGTTGATAATAGCGTTTTTGTCGCCTTCAATGCATTCTTGACTAACATCAACTCAGCGTGTCCAGTCCCAAAGGTAACTCACGCTCACAACCGTTAGAGAGTGTATTTAAAGCAAATTTGATTTACATCCTCACAGTAGCGCTGCTGGCGCTACTCTTATGCGACTGGTGTAAAATCTGAATGGGCATGTCCTTTCTGATGTAGAAACACCTCTACCAACTTTCATTTATGTCGCACAATTCCTTGGTTTTGTGAGATTTTTTCCGTCAGTATAATGTGTTACATCAAAAAATGTATTTTTCTACATAGTTGTATGTCTGTACTGAAAAGATCTAATTGAAGGCAGGGAGGGGGAGTGTTCTTGAGACTGTCAAACACTGACAACTGAAGAACTTACCGTGAAAAACCAGCGTTTACGGCCATGTTTTGCACCCTTAGCAGAAATGAGTTTACGACTCAGGGCACGTCTTGTAGGGGTGGAAAGGGACGGTGCTTGTTGTTATTAAACGTTGACTATTAGAGGAACCTAATGTTATATATTTAAAAAAAGTTGTACAATTAAAATTATAACTCTAAAAGTTTTACTTTTGTAGTTATTATGAAACTTTCAGGATTTTGCTGTGCCTTTGAAATTCTGTATCTTTGTAAGTACATGGCGAACAGTGAACAATGTAGGAAACTTAATGCTCTCCAAGAAAATTCTAAATATTTTTATCGCATAACGGAAAGAAAAAAAAATCTGCAGAAAAACGGAAAAAATGGCGTCATTTCTCGTGTTTTCCGCTCTTCCCAAGTTAGCACTGAGTTCTAGAGGTCGAAAAATTGGACTGCACACAATCCATTAACAGACAACATATTACGACAGGACTATAAGCAGTACCAGGGTGTATACGGGGACAAGGAAAAAAATTCCCGGATTATTCCCGGATTTTTCCCGGATATCCCGTTTAAAAAAATATGCTTTTTCCCGGGCGAATATACACTTTTTCCGGGTTAAGTGACAGTAGGTTTTCAGTAGATTTTCCCTCGGAACTGCTAAACTTATCAGTCCTTTGAATGGTTAACGTTTTATACAATCGCGTAGAACTTCCGGGCAAAAAAGAAATGACGGGGGAGAGAAGTATGGAGAGACTTTTAATTAAAAAAATGAGAGAAGTTTTGGAAGGACCTTTGATTTGCAGCAACATATACAATGCATATTTTCGCATTACGAAAGTATAACTTCGAATTGCACCAAACACAGCGCGTTAGTTTCCAGAGCGTTGAAACTGAGGTTGCGATGTCCTTTTGTAAGCGAGTCGTATCTCAAGCCACGAGGTCTCGCCAGCCGATGACAGCAGCTATTCAGAGCATAGGACACGTGTTATAGTCAGCCAATAGCAAGGTCACTGGTTACATAGCGCGAACACACAAGAGGAAAAGTTAACGGTTTACATTAATGTACACAGTACCGTATATCTACAAGAGAAGCTAAGCTTTCACATATTATATTGGTCTCTAAGATTAACACGCTACAACAGAAGTTAAGCTTTCACATGTAATATTGATCTCTTTTGCGTGTGTTATACTTTAAGATACATCACACAACTGTGCCAGTAAGTTTAAAATTATGATATAAATGTCTGGGCTCGAAATTCTTGTAAGTGGCTGGTTCTCAAACTGTTCAGTTTCGAACGCTCTATGATTTAGATATCCATCCCACTTTCTCACACGTAACTTATTTCATCTTACGTAAAAAGAAATTTACTTTGAAAGTAACGCTTTTCTAACCACCGTTCGCAGTACTATCCGGAGACTGTTAGAAATAGGTTCAATATACCCGTTGCCAGAGAGCGCCAGAAAACAGGCATTATTGTGCGTGTGCAACTGCAGTGGTGTAGGAAGCCCGCATGTTTGTGTGTATAGAGCACTAAGAGAGCTTACATTACACCATAAAAGAAACAGGGCATCAGAGGATACTCCAAAGAGCATTGGAATTTCGTGAACCATACTAAAATGCATAGTTCGGCTTGAAGTGCAAATTGGTCCCATCTGATATTAAGCTTTTCAGTGTGGTTTTTGGGATGTAAATTTTCTTGGAGTACCAGTACTCTACGATCTACGATCTACGATCTCATTTTTGGTTCTTTATTATGGCATAATGCCATACATGGCAGAAGATGATAACGTGCACTTGAAATTGCACTTGAAATTCAGCAAACAGTTGGAACTACCCAATACTGTAGAATGAAACACTTCGTTTCAAATAAAATGATTTCTTCAGCGGAAAGATTAATAAAGCCAAATTTCTTTAGTAAACTTGCAAAAATAACTTCATTGTTCTGCAAGGCGATTAATGCTTGACTGCTCCAAACTTGGAAATAAAATAAAATCAGAAAATTGAAATTAATAATATATTTTTGCCCTCCGCAATTATGTGAATGTATTTTAATTCAGTTGCTAGCTCCCGGCCACAGAAATCCGTTTTGTTTTCATTTGACGTGAGAGCTGTACACGAAGATAAGCAGCGAAATCACTTAACGTAAACACGGATCACGTGGAGACTAACCCCTTCACCACTACAACTCTGTGAAAGCGCGAATCTGGCAGCTATGGCACGCGAGAAAAATTTTTCTCGTTTGCATCTGGCTGCTTGCTGCTACTACCGATACAGGTAACAGCCAAACTTCAAGTAGCGGGAGACGGGAGAAGGTACTGCTTATACGCGATCAAATGCGCATGCGCAACAGACCGCTGGCAACTGGTCAAACGAACCTAATGTGAACAGTTGTGACGTCATGCTCATAGCAAGCAGTTTATTGTTACGACGAATTACAGTCTGCGCCCTACGGCCTTTGACATATTTTTGCTATTTGCACACGCTTGTGCGTGCACGGTGTTTTGTTGTTGTAAATTGCACTTTTCCTTTGCCTCTAAAGATTTATTTTTTTCCTTCTCGTTCATACTATATTGCTGCAGTATCGTTCTCCAGTAGCAGGAAACAATAACATTCTTTGCTAGAGAATCAATTCTGCAGTCAAAATTACAAAAATTTAACTGAAAACTAAAGCAATGAAAAATTCCCGGAATTCCGAAAAATTCCCGGGTTTTTCCCGGTTTTCTCCCGGATGAAAAAATTCCCGGGTTTTTCCCGGATTTCCCGGTTGTCCCGGGTCGTATACACCCTGAGTACAGTTAAACCAATAATTATGAGGAATATGTCACGAGAGATACACTACACAGACTGACAAAGTAACAGCTTCATGTTACCAATGCAGTGATGTAGCAGTTGCGACAGCTGTGTGTCTAACAAGACAAGGTTCAATGAACAAACCTCCACCCAGTTCCGATCATGGACCATACGAACTGCTTCCTCTTGTTTCTTGAGTCATATCATCATCATCATCATCATCATCATCTCGTCTATTCCAAGCAATTATCGCCTTAAGCGAAAAACCTAAATCAAGCTAGGAGAATCAGGTGTGAACACTCACCTAAGATAGAAACAGTGTCTTTAACGACTATGCCATCTCGTTCGATAGATTCGTTTACGGCTACTTAATTTCAACATTTTCTTCTTTTCTCTCAGAATCGCGACCTCTTACTTGTTTAAAGACAATACCATGGCATTAAAATCAAGGATACTGAATTCCTTCGTGATCTGCACGGTCCTTTCTGACCTGTAACATGTGTATCGCTTATTTCCAGTTGCCGCTTCCTCCATTTTTAGGTATAGGAGTGATTTGTCGGTGCACTGTGAAATTCTGCTCTGTGGTTGTGTGTATTCGAACGGCGGCTGTGTTTAAGGTGCAGACAGGTTTACAGCACAGAAATCTTGTCCAGAAATCTTGTGAAAAAGCGCCTGGATTAACACTTAGATCACGGGCCCTTAAAATGTACACAAAAATTAAATACGTCATCTATCATCATAACCACTACAGAAGTTTGTTATCTTAGCTGTTGCCGCTTATTTCTTTCCAATATTGCAACATTTATGTGTTTTACACACTTACCCGCTTTACTGTTATTAGCTTCAGGTTTCTATCGCATTTACGCAGTTACCACATTTAGATCCTTTACTTCCTATTGCAGTTCAGCAGTTCATTAAAATAAGGGTAGTTTACATTGACGAGCAACTGTGGCTTTAGGATATGGAATAACTGTAAGACTGAGATGACGTAAAGAGGTATTGGACTCCAGTGGGAATGTTCTTTATACACGAGGACAACACGGGATCTCTGACAGTTCAGTGGCCTAATGGCTCGCACTACATCTCGGTAGTCGTGAAGGCAATGGCTTTATCTTGGGCTAATGCCTCAAGCATCCACTGTTGGTATCTCGATTCGGGTGAAACAGCATCTGGGTCAACTGTCATAATATACAACGTGTTATGACAGAGGTCATCATTGGCTAGGTTGGATTGTAACAGCACATCTGAACAACACTGAAGGAAACAAATGTCATGAATTTAAGTGAAGAGGGAAACATGACACTGTTAGTTTAAACGTAGAAGTACCTCTACAGACTGTGTAACAATCAAAAAATTTGTAGGAATGAATATTGACTGATCAACTGTGGTGTGAACACACACTGTTAGTTGTGAGCAAAATGTCAGCAGTAAGTTGTGCCCAGAGACACCTATCATCAGTCTGCAACAGCGAGTGTCTTCTAGTTAGAAACTATTCAATTGTTAGTTATGGAATTCTCTTTTGGGAACCGACGCACAAAATATGAATACAATTCTCACACTACAAACAAGGTCATAAGAGTAACTACCAAAATTAGTCTTCGGCCTCGTTGTAAAGATGCGTCCAAAATGTTACGGATTTTAACTACCTCACGTGAATACATTCACCCCTCAATTACACATTATTACTGCAGAAACAGCTTTGTCCATGACCATGGAGAAAGATATACAATGAACCTAAATTAACTAAGAAAGAAGAACACTCAAAACTGTATTTGCAAGTAAGTAATAAAATTGTACAATAAATTGCCTAAAGAGATTAATGAGATTACTAAAACAAACTTATTTAAGAAGTTAGTTAAAAAGCACCAGTTAATCAATATCTACATCTACATCTACATCTACATCCACACTCCGCAAGCCACATGACGGTGTGTGGCGGAGGGTACCTTCAGTACCTCTATCGGTTCTCCCTTCTATTCCAGTCTCGTATTGTTCGTGGAAAGAAGGATTGTCGGTATGCCTCTGTGTGGGCTCTAATCTCTCTGATTTTATCCTCATGGTCTCTTCGCGAGATATACGTAGGAGGGAGCAATATACTGCTTGACTCTTCGGTGAAGGTATGTTCTCGAAACTTTGACAAAAGCCCGTACCGAGCTACTGAGCGTCTCTCCTGCAGAGTCTTCCACTGGAGTTTATCTATCATCTCCGTAACGCTTTCGCGATTACTAAATGATCCTGCAACGAAGCGCGCTGCTCTGCGTTGGATCTTCTCTATGTCTTGTATCAACCCTATCTGGTACGGATCCCACACTGCTGAGCAGTATTCAAGCAGTGGGCGAACAAGCTTACTGTAACCTACTTCCTTTGTTTTCGGATTGCATTTCCTTAGGATTCTTCCAATGAATCTCAGTCTGGCATCTGCTTTACCGACAATCAACATTATATGATCATTCCATTTTAAATCACTCCTAATGCGTACTCCCAGATAATTTATGGTATTAACTGCTTCCAGTTGCTGACCTGCTATTTTGTAGCTAAATGATAAAGGATCTATCTTTCTGTGTATTCGCAGCACATTACACTTGTCTACATTGAGATTCAGTTGCCATTCCCTGCACCATGCGTCAATTCGCTGCAGATCCTCCTGCATTTCAGTACAATTTTCCATTGTACAGTGAGGATTACTTAAATAACACAGAGTACTAGTTAGTTTTTCGGTGAAGCAATTTCAGCTGATGTTATCTCGATGCACTAGAACTATGGCCCTTCCCACAATTGGAAGATGAACCACAGAACTTTATTTGGCAGCAAGACGGTGCGCCGCCTGACTGGCGTAACTCAGTATGCGATCGGTTAAACGACGTTGCACCCCGGCCCTACCTCTGGATTGGCCGCAAAGGGCCGGGTGACAGAGCTTGTTTGGCATGACCTCCAAGTTCACACACGATCTGACGCCACGTGATTTTGACTTTTGGGCGTTTATAAAGGATCATGTATATGTGCCTCCGCTACCAGTTGATCTACCCGATTTTAAAAACAGCATTGTTGCAAAGATTATTCAAGACATACTGATCAAGGTTTGGGAAGAGTTCGCTTATTGACTCGATGTCTGATGAACGGTGCTCGCATTGAACACTTGTAAAAAGAAAAAAAGTTCGAGTTGCTCTTTCATTTGATGTATTTTTTGCAATTGTAAGTTGAATGTAATATATGCTACAAAGGCCTAAAACCCAAATACTCGTTTTGAAACACCCTGTAATGTGCGTATAGGCTTGTGTGTGTGTGTGTGTGTGTGTGTGTGTGTGTGTGTGTGTGTGTGTGTGTGTGTGTCAAACATGGTGAAAGCCCCTCAGATTTACAGACTTTCTACATCTGTCCTACTTGCGAAAAAGGAAAATACGTCTACATATTCAAGAGCCCTTTGCCTGAGTTTAGCATTTAGGTGTCTACCATGATCACCTGCTGCGTACACCATTACCTCATATTTCTTTTTGTTTACAACCAGATTATAGCCAGCAATTGGCACAAATTACATTTCATTAGGCACCCGAGTCATTTCCCGTTCACTGTCTGCGACCACAGCCGTGTCATCAGCAACCGCATCGTGGAGATTTTCTTTCCGTTACTAACAACTTTCACACTCAAGACGTCCTTCACTCCCTCACTGCCTCTTCTATACACAGAATTAAACGTGAGTGTTGAGAATGAACAATCTTGCTTTACACATTTCGCATAAAGAGAGTCAGTTACCATTTGATGCTTTGATATCCCACATACATTTTAATACATGTTATCTCATCAAACAACTGCTGCAAATCTTCGAATGTAGCGTACGTTTCTTTGTTTCTCCCAACAATGCCAGCTATTATTAACTGCAAACTTAATTTTTTTCGGATGCCTCTGTTCCTCTTACAAATAAAGCAGTCGTCTCCAAATCTACTTTGAATTTTCTCTTCCATTCCTGATTAAGAAATGTTCTGAGTATTTTTGATGCACGTGATACGTGGCCGATTGTGCGATAATTTTTTACGTTTACGCACTCTTGCTTTCTTCGGAAGCGGATATTAATTATATTATTTTCAGAATCTGATGGAACTTCGCCAATTATTTAAATTTCATTGATGAGCTTGTACAGTTCTTGTTCCACAGTTCGGCTTCATGTCTCCATAAGGTGATCACATAACTTGTAATCTAAACTGAACTTTTGTTATAAACTGTGCAATATCATCCGCAAAACGGAGGTGGTTCGGATATGTTCCATTAACACAAATTCTTCCTTTATTTTTGCAATATAAATATGGGAAACGCCTGACAAAACTGTTGAAAATAGTTGTGATAGGGACTCTGATTATTTAACGTCTCTTTCAATTCTCAATTTTCCACTGTCCTGAAAAATCTAATGGAACCAGTCGCATATACAAAGCTGAATAGTAAGCAAGGAAAAAAAACTTCAGGAGGCGATTCCTGACATAAGAACAAAAATTTTCGTCCGGAAATGGACGGTGGAGTTTACAATTAAAAACGGTCCTGTCGTTAGCATTCTACACCGATGAAGTGATTTGGTACTAATGGCATCATAAAAGTACGTAATCGTCGTCTGTGGGCTACAGGAAATCCTCGGGGAACGGTTAAATTGTCGCATCAGCGGACAACGATTATTGGCGACACGTACTTGGACCATTTGTTTCGTCACGACGTCTTAATGGACACACGCCTGCGGAATTCCTGCATAACATCAGCCTCTTTGGCTGAAGATGTGTGCTTACTAACACGATAGGTAACGTACGTGATGCATGACGGAGCATTAGTTAATTTTTGTTTCACTGTTCGTCGACACCTCAACATCTTCCACATGAGTTGGACAGGACGAGGGTGCCTTTCGCGCAGCCACCTCTGCCACCGGACTTAAACGATTTGATTTTCACCCGTGAGTGGATCTCGTATGCGTATGTTGAGCCAGTTGCTCATGTGGACATCTTGACCAGTGCGTCGATGTGGTCTGTGCTACAGCTACTGCCTGAAACATTACAAGGGGAGAGGCAATACATGACACAACGTGTGGACGCTTTGTTTTTCTTCCCTTGGCGTCTACTTTGAAAATCTTATGGAAGAAATTAATAAAATTAAATATTTAATGTAATGTACCTGTACTAACTGCTTAGCTGCAGATTCACAGTCCATTTAATATAAAGCTAGGAACCTTTTTTTTCTTTTTCTGTCTGGGTCACCAACTGGTGTTTAACGACTAGCTTAAAATCCCCCGTATATACAGGGATCGACAAAAAAATGGAAATTCCGAAAACTCTACACATTACGATGCCTAATACGATGTAGGAAACAATGTAGCATTCAAAAATGCGTCTAGTCGTCTCGGGATGGACAAAAAGAGGTTCCGTACGGTTTCAACGGAATCTTACACCATCCTTCGTGTAAAACAGGGGTAATTCACGTAACTATAAAGGTGGTGGATAGAGATTACGCACCATTCTTTCCAAAGTTGACCACGCCGGGTCAACAATATTGAGATCTGGTGATCGTTGTGGCTATGGAAGATGTTACAATTCATCATCGTGGTCACAAATCCAGTCCTGGACGATTCGAGCCATGTAAACAGGGGCCCTACCGTCTTGGAACACATCATCATCATTGGAAAAAACTATTCTACCATGGGATTGACCTGATCAGCCAAATTGGTCACATACATAATCCTTTACAGATACGCGACCTTGCAGAGTAACAGTGAGGTCTATGGAATACCAAGAAATACCTGTCCAAATCATCACCATGTTTTATTTATGGGTCGTAAAAGTCGGCCAGAAGTTGGAAACTGTGCACGCCCGGGTTCCCGGGTTCGATTCCCGGCGGGGTCAGGGATTTTCTCTGCCTCATGATGGCTGGGTGTTGTGTGCTGTCCTGTCCTTAGGTTAGTTAGGTTTAAGTAGTTCTAAGTTCTAGGGGACTGATGACCATAGATGTTAAGTCCCATAGTGCTCAGAGCCCCCTTTTTGGAAACCGTGAAACAAGACTCATCAGTCCAAATGACATTCTTCGATTGCTCCATAGCTCACTCTGCAATTTTCTCCTTATGGAGCTCCCTTCCTGTTGTTTTCTTGCTGACAGGGCTCCCGAGAGCATCATTCAGTTCTGCAGAAACTTGTGCAGCAGTCGTCCTCTTATTTCTCGTCGCAATTCATTTCAATGAAGGTCTGTCAAGATGGCTCAACACATACCTTCGCTCGCGGTACGACTTAGCGGATCATGATCTTCCACTCTCCCTGTATGCAGTATAACTGAAATACCAAACACTTCCCCTCCCTTTGTTACGAAAGCACCCATCATACGAGCACCAACAACTTACCCACGTTCGAATTCATTTAGCTACGACTTAACTACGCGCAACTACACAGAACACTGTTCTGGCCACGACTGACACTTTCAACGTACTGACGACATTTCACATGTGCTCTCCGTATCAAATGCAAGAGCGCAACCTGCAGACTAGGCTAGCTTTTGCATTGATGTTCAGGCATCCATTTCTCGGGGAGTATCCACATTTTTGACGAACCCTGCGCTTGAGCATACTAACATGGACATCTTTCTCGAGTGTTGTTAGTACATACTTTCTTGAAACTTTCTCAAAATGTAAGAATCCGCCAGCCGTCGTGGCCGAGCGGTTCTAGGCGCTTCAGTCTGGAACCGCGCGACCGCTACAGTCACTTGTTCGAATCCTGCCTCGGGCATGGATCTGTGTGATGTCCTTAGGTTAGTTAGGTTTAAGTAGTTCTAAGTTCTAGGGGACTGACTGACCTCGCATGTCCCATAGTGCTCAGAGCCATTTGAACCATTTTTGTAACAATCCCAGAAAAAGCCGTAATCCCTACTCATTGACTCGTTCTATATGTCAATTCACGACCTGATAATGGTTCATTGTTTTGTACGTATTTCTGAAGACAATTTGCGCATTTGCTTGATTAAGACCGCATTTTTCACCGGTGAGACTCGATCTAGTATCAAAAAAGCAAGTGGATGAGCCTCTAACGAGGTCACATACGACTGCGATCGGCCTCGGGATGCTGACTCATGACTCCCTGCCCCACTCAGGCCTTCGGTGAAGGTGATTCCCACGTGAGACAGCTTGCGTCTGTTCTCACACTGTCATAAAAGCTATACCTGCACTTAACCACTTTCTCTGCCTCCTCGCGCAGTAGCTGCAGTCACCACCTGTGATCACGAAAGTAATTGCCTGCCGCTACATACACGACACAGAATGTGTGCCGTGAACGCCTTGCACAAGTATGAGAGTGTAAACTTGGCCAGCCAGACAGCTGCATACTTCAGCGTCCATGTAGTGCTTCACCCTAACAAGCATTCCATTTTTAGGTCACGGCCAGTATTTGATACGCATGCTACGCACAGAAATATTGCTGTCACGCTGTTTGCTAGAGTGAATTGTGGATGAAATAGTGCGTGCGCAGAATCGAAATAAACTGTTATTAAGCCATCGTGACTCATAAACGGAGACCAATTCGTATAATGAATGAGATTATTTGCTTTTTAACGACCTATTCCTTAAACCACGGCACTTAAATAGAAATATGGATGCAATTTGTAATGCGGGAACATCTCATTCTGCAAATGGCAAACACTTCAGATGGAAGCTCCATCGCATGTATCCACGATTCATCGACAGGACATATCACAGAAAAATAAACGTCAATGATAGCGTATGGTTACAGCGATGTTACTTTACAACTTCCGATCCAAGACAAACAGCCCGCCCATCCGTGACGAGACAAGTGTGGATATGTTATCAGCTGCAAGCTATTAGGAGTTATTAACATTCCTTGTTAAATGGCACGTTACTTAAAGACGGCATTCATGGACCAAAGTGATAACGCTGACAGGTCAGAACAAATTGAAGGCAGCAGCTTATTAGCGACGTTAAAAATGAAAAAAGAATGACTTCCTCAATAGATTACAGAGAAGGTGGTTAAACAAACAAAAAATATATAAGATTAATGGAAAAACAGTTGCCTTCCTTTCCTCACATCCGTTTTCAAACAAAATAAGTTACACCGTATGTTTTTATCTTATAGCTAATTAGTAAGAAGAAGCCGGCCGCTGTGGCCGAGCGGTTCTAGGCACTTCAGTCCGGAACCGCGCTGCTGCTACGGTCGCAGGTTCGAATCCTGCCTCGGGCATGGATGTGTGTGATGTCCTTTTGTTAGTTAGGTTTATGTAGTTCTAAGTCTAGGGGACTTATGACCTCAGATAGTGCTTAGAGCCTTTTGAACCATTTTTAGTAAGAACAACAGATTTCGTAGCCTGCCTTGTACAACGTAGTACTTGTTACGGTAATCATTGGTAGCACGTTTGTGATTACAACATACGCTTACTTTACTTTTTCGTGTCCGGAAACCAGGTAACAATCTTTCAGCCAAACATAGGGCCAAGTCCAAGGCTTCTTTCTTGTCCAGCCATAAATCGTCGGAGTTGCACCTGCAAGGGCAGTTTGGGCAGGTGAGCAGATGCTCCATATCCTGCACAGTGCCACAGTCACACTTATCATCCGTGGTTCCAAGATCCCACCTAATCATACACTGCTTCGCAAGGCACATCTAACAGTTCAGACTCACTTTTTATACACTGACTTTCAAATATTACTCGCCTAATAATTACACGAAAAGCACGTAATGAGCTCATTGGGTGTACAGAAACAGAATATAAGAGTAACGACATTGCAGTTACCGCGGTAGAAAATGAACTTAGAAACTGAGATCTCATATCATCCTAACAAGAACTGTATCGACAATGTGAAAGCAAGCCGGCAGAAATTAATGGAGAAACAGCCCCGTCCAAATTTAAAGGCAAGGCACGGATCTCGACAACGTTCCAAATGTGTTCAATATGGTTAATCGAGGGGGCCTGGAGGGCTATACCAACTCCGTCATCGGTGGTCTTGTTGAAGGAACTATGCACATGATCTGACAATAAGTTCCCGTGTAGTTCACTGGTAATAACATAAGATAGTCATTCCGAAACTAATGTCCGCTATTTTTTTTCGTCGGCTCTGAGTGACCAAACCAGATTATGTACTACTTTTTTAACCTTCACGCTAATGTCCTGTTGGTTTCGTTCTCCTGCGACAGACAGAAGCAGCAGTAGGAGAGGATTTCAGAATAGCGTCTGACATGGAGGCTCGCATAAAACGTAAATGTATCACAGAATTCGTCACATCGTAACTAATTACGCCAACTTAAATTCATCGACGCTTGCCGAAGGTGTATAGACACATAAGGTAGACGTGAGTAACACATTCGCGAGCATTGGTAGATTTATGTGCGAAACTGTATGTCGGCTGTGGCGCCTTAGACAGGTAGTTACACAATCTTGATTATCACCAAGTGTGTGCGAGAAGCATTCAACGGATGCTCACTCAAAGTAAAAAAAATATCGAAAAGAAATCTGTTGAGATCTGCTGCCACAATACGAGACTGAAGGCGACTATCTGAAGACCGTCAGCACCAGAGATGAGACACGGTGTCACCAATACAAGTGTAAATCCCAAAGACAGCCCACGGAGTGACGACAATCAACTTTTCGAACAAAGAAGAAGATCGAAGAACACCCATCTGAAACCGGAGTGCTCTGATATGGGACAGGCGGCGTGTAGCTCTTTTTGATGTCTTGGAGCACAAATCAACTATTAATTCAGATGGCTGCAAGACGATACTGACTAGGATGAAAGCGCAGATGACCAGAGTCAGCCCACAGACGAAGAAAAACTTCCGCTTCCAACTCGATAGGGCCAGGCCCCACAAAAGTTTTGCGACTGTGGGAGTCATTGCGTAATTCTGGTGCACTGTTCTACAAAATCTGCCATACAGTCCTGATGTAGCACTTTCATCGTTGCACCTCTTTGTGTCTATGACAGATGAACCACGGGGTCGAAATTTTCTAGACGAAGATGCTGCCGGGAAAGCTGCAAGACAACGGCCAGGCTCGGCTCTTCCAGGCTTTTACGAGCGCGGCAAGCAGACTGTTTTTCATCACTGACAAAAGTGGATAACGAATGGTGGTGACTGGATAGAAAAATGATAATATGTAGCTGGAATTTAGCTCTATTTAACTGTCTTATTTTGCGTTCTGTATATTTAGTTTCCATGAAAATGAATGTGAGGCCATTAGTTAAAGAATGACCGTGGTAGCAGCTGCCCCGTGTAATCTAATTTAAACATCCCCCACAAGTAACATATGAATACATCCAGTAGCTGCCTGAAAATGGTGCTCTGTTAACAGAAGAGACGCACTGCATCAAGTTAGTTCCACGTGTTTGTATCCTGCCACTAGCGTGTACTGATGTATGTCGACTTTCAACAGTCTACATGTATCTTCCCCCTTGCTCTGGGCGTCCAATGGCGATGTTCCTGAGCCCATTCTAACCCATTTTGACGGTTGTGTTTTGAATGGTGGCTTCCGTAACACATCCGTGGAGATGCTCGCCGATGATACGATTGCACACCGATTATTGTTGTCTACCAATGAACACTATCTCATCATCCTTACGTAATGCGGAGTTGACCACTAGATGTCACGAGAGGCGAACCAGCCAGTATAAAATTACGCAGGGAGTATTCTATTGTTAGCAGAGAAGGAGTAACAGCCGAATGGGTCCGTCGGGAGCGCTCTGACATTGTGAACAGACTGGTCATTGGATTTCAACCAACTGACATGTCGGCCAGGGTCATTTCAATCCTTTCAAAACTGCTCAGCTCGACTGTCAGTGAAGTTTGTGAGGTTGAAATGCGAAGGAACAGCCACAGCTAAAGGAATACCAGGCATAACCCACCTACTGACGGACAGGGTCCGTCGAGCACGGCGGAGGGTCGGTGTTAAAAATTCGCTTAAATTCAATGGAAGAAATCACTCTTGAGCTCCAAAGTGCTCCCAGCTAGAGAAATGTGTCCAGGGATGTACAGTACAATGGTTGAGCAGCACCTCATAAGACACACATGTCTGTACTCAATGGTAAGTGGCGCTTGAGGTGGTGCAAAGAGGGACACCGTTGGACAGTGAATGACTAGGAACGAGTGATTTGCTGTGGTGAGGTACGCTATTCCCTGCGGCAATCCGATGCAAGGGTTTGGGAGATGTTGTTACGGTATTGGGGTGTTTTTTGTGTTCAGGATTTGGTCTCACTACTGCGTTTAAGAAAACGTTAAATGCGTTGAGATGTGTCCACATTTTACATATTACAGCGTTGCGCACTGGGTACAGTAGAAGAAGATTTCGGAGATTAAAATTGTTTATATCAGCATGACAGCGCACGCTGTCGTAAAACAACACTTGTGTGACAATGTTTTTTGGACAATAACATTCCTGAAATTGACTAGCCTGCCCAGAGTCCTGACCTGAACTCAATGGAATACCTTTGGGATGAATTAGAACGTCGATTTCGCTCCAACGTCCAACATCAGTACCTTCTCTGGATTCGGTTCTTGAGGAAGAACGGGCTACTATACCTCCACAGACGTTCAGACACGTCATTTACAGCGTCAGCAGCAAAGCTAAAGCCAACATACAGGCGAAGCGTGGACAGATCCCACATTAATGTCCAAACAGAAGTCTCCTAATCAATAACATTTGGCAAATATCAGTGTATTCTGGTGGCAGCAACAGCGGGTTTTCCTAATCGAAGAAGCTCGAGTTGCTGCCACGACTCAGTGGAAGGTGTATAGCCTACTGTGTGCACGATCTCTACATCTACATGGATACTCTGCAAATCACATTTAAGTGCCTGGCAGAGGGTTCATCGAACCACCTTCACAACTCTCTCTTATTCCAATCTCGTATAGCGCGCGAAAAGAACGAAAACCTATATCTTTTTGTACGAGCTCTGATTTCCCTTATTTTATCGTGGTGATCGTTTCTCCCTAGGTAGGTCGGTGTCAACAAAATATTTTCGCATTCGGAGGAGAAAGTTGGTGATTGGAATTTCGTGAGAAGATTCCGTCGCAACGAAAAACGCCTTTCTTTTAACGATGTCCTGCCCAAATCCTGTATCATTTCTGTGACACTAACTCCCGCATTAGACAATAATACAAAACGGACTGTCCTCCTTTGAACTTTTTCGATGTACTCCGTCAGCCCTATCTGGTAAGGATCCCACACCGCGCAGCAGTATTCTAAAAGAGGACGGACAAGCGTAGTGTAGGCAGTCTCCTTAGTAAATCTGTTACATTTTCCAAGTCTCCTGCCAATAAAACGCAGTCTTTGGTTAGCCTTCCCCGCAACATTCTCTAGGGGTTACTTTCAGTTTAAGTTGTTCGTAATTGTAATACCTAGGTATTTAGTTGAATTTACGCCTTTTAGATTAGACATTTATCGTGTAACCTAATTTTAACGAATTCCGTTTAGCACTCACGTGGATGACTTCGCGCTTTTCGTTATTTAGGGTGAACTGCCAATTTTCGCACCATTCAGATATCTTTTCTAAATCGTTTTGCAATTTGTTTTGATCTTCTGATGACTTTATTAGTCGATAAACGACAGTGTATCTGCAAACAACCTAAGACGGCTACTCAGATTGCCTCCCAAATCGTTTATAAAGATAAGGGACAGCAAAGGGCCTCTTAACACTACATTGGGGAACGCCAGAAATCACTTCTGTTTTACTTGATGACTTTCCGTCAGTTACTACTAACTGTGACCTCTCTGATAGGAAATCACAAATACAGCCACATAACTGAGACGATATTCCACATGCACGCAATTTCACTACAAGCTGCTTGTGTGGTACAGTCTCAAAGGCTTCCGGAAGTCCAGGAATACGGAATCGATCTGAAATCCCTCGTCAATAGCACTCAGCACTTCATGTGAATAAAGAGGTAGTTGTGATTCACAGGAACGATGTTTTCTAAATCCATGTTGACTGTGTGTTAATAGACAGTTTTCTTCGGGGTAATTCATAATGTTCGAATACAATATATGTTCCAAAATCCTCCTGCACATCGACGTTAACGATATGAGCCTGTAATTTAGTGGATTACTCCTACTACCTTTCTTGAATATTGGTATGAGCTGCGCAACTTTCCAGTCTTTGGGTACGGATCTTTCGTCGAGCGAACGGTTGTATATGATTGTTAAGTATGGAGCTAATGCATCAGCATACTCCGAAAGGAATCTAATTGGTATACAGTCTGGACCAGAAGACTTGCTTTTATTAAGCGATTTAAGCTGATTCACTATTTACTTCTACGTTACTCATGTTTGCAGCTGTTCTCGATTCTAATTTTGGAATATTTACTTCGTCTTCTTTTGTGAAGGCATTTCGGAAGGCTTTGGTTAGTAACTCTGCTTCGGCAGCACTGTCTTCGATAGTATCTCCATTGCTATCGCGCAGAGAAGGCATTGATTGTTTCTTGCCGCTAGCATACTTCACATACGAACAGAATCTCTTTGGATTTTCTGCCAGGTTTCGAGACAAAGTTTGGTTGTGGTAACTGTTATAAGCATCTCGCATTGAAGTCCACGCTAAATTTCGAGCTCATAGTTTGCCCAACGCGTGGGTCACCCACAGTCTGCCGCCGCAATAAAACCCGCTGACATTACTCACACTGTGCTCGACCCCAAAGCCAACAGATGACATCCCAGGCGCGTAACACGCCCAACTATTCCATTCGGCGTGGCAACACGAGCGCTCTTTTTCCAACACAGTCTCTGTAACTCAGTTGCTCCGGAGTGTAAATACGGGGGGTTTTGAATAAGTAACTAAACACTTTTTTCTCGGCCAGTTTCGGTTTAAAACGCGCAATTTGCAGTCGGACATTGTGGAATATTCCCACTTCAGCCCCTATAGTGTCGTGAAGTTGTGATAGGTGGCGGCGCTTTCAAAATGGCGTCTGTGATGAAGATGTGTTCCACGCAGAGAGCTGCCATTGAGTTTCTTTTGGACGAAAACCAGATGATCGCAGATATTCATAGACATCTGCAGACTGTTTACGAAGAACTGGGAGTGTACAAAGATGTGGTGAGTCGTAGGGCGAGGTGTCTGTCGTCTTCACAAAAAGGTCGCGCAAACCCGTTCTTCCTCATCTGCGCTACATCTGTTTGACCCAATGAAGGATGCACTGAGCGCGAAGCAGTACGTGGATGATTGGGAGCTTATTGATACAGCAAGACGTTCACTTCGACGGCGACCAGGAGAGATGTACGGTGCGAGCATACAGGACCTCTCAGTAAGGTGACTTAACGCTGTCGTATTGAAAGGAGATCACGTTGAAAAATAGGGTTTTGTAGCCAAAAGAGCGGGGAACACTATGGTGTATTGAAACCCTGAATAAAACAACCTGCTATCAGAAAAAATGTGTTGCATTACTTATTGAACACTATTCGTACATAACGAAAATTAAAGTCTGAAAACAAATGTGTTACTAATTTCACGGATAAGTCGTTTTAACAGTCTCTCGAACGAATATTTCACTCTGTAGCGGTGTGTGTTCTGTTTTGAAACTTTCTGACGGATTAAAAGTGCGCTGCGCCGGGACTCGAAACTAAAACTTTGTTTTTAGTCGTAGGTCCTGTCTTGGCAGTTCAGACGGTAAGAAATCTGACCGCTAAAGGCAAGGTCCCAGCTTCGTATCCCAGTCTGGCATACAGTTTAAATCTGCCAGGAAGTAGCTAAAAATATTCGTGCATTTTGCAGAAATACGAGGGTCACTCTAAAAGAAATGCACACTATTTTTGTAAAAATACAGTTTTCATTCTGCATGGGTTAAAGTTTTACCGTGTGTAGATACATCCTTCCTGCTTGTTTTCAAACTTAGTTCAACCTATTCCCGTGAGTGCCGCCGTCACAGCATGACTTCAAGATGGCTGCTACACTTTACGTTCGTCAGAAGCAACGTGCTGTCATAGAATTCCTGTGCTGTGAAAACGAGACAGTGGGAAACATCCAAAAGAGGTTGTAAAAGGTGTTTGGAGATGCTGCTGTCGATCGCAGTACAGTTAGCTGGTGGGCAAGCAGGATACGTGACAAAAGCGGGCACGGTAATATTGAGGATTGTCCTCGCAGCGGCAGGCCTCGTACTGCACACTCTCCAGACAATGTGCAGAGAGTAAACGAATTGGTGACTGCTGACAGACGCGTCACAGTGAACGAATTGTCACGCTACGTTGGGATAGGGGAAGGAAGTGTATGCAGAATACTGAAAGTGTTGGTGTTAAAAAAGGTTTGTGCCAGGGGGTTCCCAGGTTGTTGACAGTGACTCACAAAGAAACAAGAAAAACGGCATGTAGCGAAAAACGGCATGTAGCGAACTTTTGGAACAGTACGAGAATGGTGGAGATGAATTCCTTGGAAGAATTGTGACAGGTGATGAAACATGGCTCCATCATTTTTCACCAGAGACGAAGAGGCAATCAATGGAGAGGCATCATGCAACTTCACCCAAGGAAAAAAAAAATTCAAAACCACTGCTTCTGCTGGAAAAGTGGTTTTCGATTCCGAAGGACTCTTGCTTGTGGACATCATGCCAAGTGGAACCACCATAAATTCTGATGCATATGTGACGACACTGAAGAAACTTCGAGCTCGACTGAGTCGTGTTCGACCACATCGGTAAAAGCAGGATGTTTTGCTGTTGCACGACAATGCACGGCCACATGTCAGTCAAAAAACTATGGAAGCGATCACAAAACTCGGATGAACAACACTGAAACACCCGCCTTACAGTCCTGACCTGGCTCCATGTGACTATCATCTCTTTAGGAAACTGAAAGACTCTCTTCGTGGAACAAGGTTTGAAGATGATGACTCCCTTGTGCACGCTGCCAAACAGTGGCTCCAACAGGTTGGTCCAGAATTTTACCGTGCGGGTATACGGGCGCTGGTTCCAAGATGGCGTAAGACAGTTGAGAGGGATGGAAACTATGTGGAGAAATGAAAACATTGTTCCTAAGGATGTATCTACACACTGTAAAACTATCAAACATGTAGAATAAAAGATAGGTTAAAAAAATAGTGTGCATTTCTTTGGGAGTGACCCTCGTATTTTAAAGGAGCAAACTGCCAGCATAAATCAGAATTTTCTGCGAACGGCGTAAGACATCCGACGACGTTATCTACTTCCGGTTCACCATCTCACTTTACGTTAGATGCCCGATGCCTGGGAAAGCAAAACTTACCCTCACTGTGTTCGTTGAGGTGATTTTGGGGTGTCGCAATATTTGTGCGCGAATCCACGCGTGTTCATGCGTGGAATAGCCAGGCAACTGCGCAGTATACACAGAAAAAAGAAAGAATGTGTTGTTTGCAAACGCAAACGAATGCCTGTGTCGTCTGTGCGACATTCGACACGCTGCACTCATATCCATTTACCATGTTGTTTACATTGCAATATGCGACACGCGTCGCTTGATAGACAAAGCTTCGTTACAGAACTGCTCTTAACGTGTCATTAAACCAGAGAGAGAGAGAGAGAGAGAGAGAGAGAGAGAGAGAGAGATCGATCTTTCTGCTACACGCGGAGCAGTACTGCAGATACCAGCACTTTGAGTCCTCATGCCATTATATTACTAGCAATGTGCTCATTCCAATTTTTTATTTTTGAGCCTTTAACATTGTAAAATTAAACGTAATGTACTTACTGGCTGTATCTTTAAACTGTGTATCGTCAACTTGCAACTTGCGGGAAAAGGTTTCAACTACTTCACATTTACTTTTTGTTTCCTTGAGTATTAAGAAGGACGAAGAAGAAGAAGAAGAAGAAGAAGAAGAAGAAGGATCGTGCCATCTGTTTCGACATCACCAGCGATGACGAACAATAAAAAACCTCATTACAAACATCAACTTGTATTACTGGGAGCCACACACTGCACCAATGCTTTCTGTAGAAAAGCCGCTGTGCCCATAATGTGTTTCCTTTGTATTCGGCAAAGTGTTTTTAAAACTTTTGTACTGCACCGAAGTATAATACCTTGGTTTGACATACAGTAGTAGTAGGTGCATTCGGCAGTGGTTCTTTGCTAAACAGTGTTTTGAAACTGGTCCACAATAACTTACGACTTTGATAATCTAATAATGACAGCAGAAATTAAATCAGGATTCAGGTAAACGTGTTTCGTTAGGCGATGTTTGCCGTTCCCTGTAAGATGAGGCTTTATTTCTTAACTTTGGTACCACGCTCAGTGAAATGCACATTTTATGCTCTTTTATATATATTCAGTAATATATGTCTATAATTAATGTTACGACGCATTTAGGTCATAAAACTGCGTCGATGTTATATATGTTGCATTGCTGTGGGAACATTAGCTGGTTGGTTGATTCTGGGCAGGGGACGAAAGAGCGAGCTCATCGGTCCCATCGGATTAGGGAAGGATGGGGCAGGATATCAGCCGTGCCCTTTCAAAGGAACCATGCTAACATTTGCCTGAAGCGATTCAGGGAAATCACGGAAAACCCAGATCAGGATGGCCGGACGCTAGTTTGAACCGTCGTCCTCCTGAATGCGAGTCCAGTCTGCTAACCACTGCGCCACCTCGCTCGGTACACAGTTACGACTCTTTAACAGCATTGTGTACGTAGAAAAAGAGGAGCATCAGTTTACTAGTGCATCAAGATTGGTATTTTGTTAACTACTTCACATTCAGTCTGTACACATCATACAACAACGAATTTTCTTTTCAAATTAATCTTATTTTATTCATCAGCTGCTTGTGCTGAATACCAGTATGTGGAAGCGCAATATTTACGTCACTAATAGCCAACAGGAAACCACCTCTGGTGTCTTAAACCTTTAAGGTCGGGCTTATACAAAGGGTAGAGCAGAGGGTTCGACCTAAACTGTATATAAGAAGTTACCAATGGTCGGAAAAGACCATTTGTAAAATGTTTGTGTTTCATGTCTACCTGCAGTATTACATTGATGATGTTACTTTGAAAAACAATACACAGTCGTACTGATGTGTTCACGGTGGAGTTTACCATATTTTACATTTCATGACTGGTGGCATAGATGGTACATTACAAGAATGTTCAGACTTGTATTTACTACATGGTACGCCTGGAAGCTCAACGAATGTATCGAGTAAAGTTTCGCAACTAGTGACATCCTGAATGGAGGAAATTTACTGACGTGGGAAGAGAGAGAGAGAGAGAGAGAGAGAGAGAGAGAGAGAGAGAGAGAGCGAGAGAGAGACCGAGTCGTTTTGGCCACGGAGAGCCGACTAAGGTTGTCGGCAAATAATTCTTCGTATAGCAGAATATGAGGAGATGGTGTAGGATCGTGTGTGACAAAATTTAGCAATAAACACATGCCAGCTTGTCCATGAAAAGCATACTTCGAATAATGCAGTGCTGAGGGCAATAGAGTGATTGAGTAGTATGAGTGATTACCCTCCTACCATGAACGGCGTGTGTACGAAATGACTTTAAATTATTTTGATTCCACAGTTCGGTTTTGCCTTATTCAGAACAGTACTACAGTGCTGAACTTCCTGAAGTCTGTATATTCTCGTATGAGGTCTTTTTCGACGGTGAGGGTGTTTTGAACTGCCGCTATAGTCGTGTCTGGAGTGATAAAAATCCGTACACCACTTTCTTCTCATGCCACCAGCGACGTGCCTCTACGAAGTTAAAGAAAACAAACTAATTGAATCTTCTTTGCTACCATCCTGTTTGAATGGATCACTTAAGATGTCCTGCCATAGATGTTGAGGACTCTCGTAGTCGGAGAAAGGATGTGGTTTCAAAGCGACGGTGCGTCATCATACTTCGACTCGTAAATGTCCGCAAGCGTCTGAGCAACACTCACTAGGTCCTATCCCGTGGCTAAAAATATCATTGGCTTACATTCCTACAAATAACCCCTACCCTCGATTCTTTAAAGAATCGAGCCCCCTTTTGTAAAACTGTTTGAAACGTCTGGGTAGTTTGTACTCCGTTTTAAGAAAATCCAGTTTTTTTCACGTATCTCAATGTTTATGCCGTTACATCTCTTGAACTATGTGTCGTACAAAGATCTAATTTTACAGGTACATTCAGGTGCATACAGTCTGCAAAATGTGTTGACGATAGAATTAGTAGTAAAGAAATAATAAATTAAAACCTCATGTCTGGCGCAAAAGTTTTACTGCATCAAGAGTGAAAATGTTGCAAGCCATGCGCTTTTTTCCTTTCATCATTGTGTGTGTGTGTGTGTGTGTGTGTGTGTGTGTGTGTGTGTGTGTATTTGCTTTTATCGGAAACCATACTCTTGTTACTAGAGGAAATCGCTACGTACAACCTCCTGTATAACTGAGATAAAACACGCACTCTCAATGCAGTTCAGTGAAACACGCCGTGTGTCCAGTAGTGGACGGGATGGTTGGAGCACGCTGTTAAGTTTGTCCACATGCGTAGAAGCACCAAGGGGACCTTACGGAGTGTCCCTCACTGACTTTCTTCTTAGTTACAGCATTCCAAAGTCAGCGCCCCGACATCAGTTTCCTGAAGCGGTACGACGCACTTCTCAAGGAATATCCTTTGAAGATTAGACGATTTCCGACCACTGTTAAGTACAAATGTATTGTAAACTACTTCCAAGTTCGTCGGTACCTTAGGGCTTAGCTTAACAGGACTGTAATCATAAAGTCGCTGGTTGTAATCTCACCAGTAGTCTACATTTTTTACTTTTTGAAATTCCATATTTTTTAGCAAATGGAAATATTAATTAACAAATATTAAATCATAACTTTTAATAAAAAATATGTTCATTAGTACCTACTGGTAGTATGAAAATAAATTGAGACTCGATACAGACATGCGGAACAGCTTTTAGTTACATTAAAACAATAATACTGTCCAGTCTCTAGAAATAAAGAAGTATTTGCTTTTCTGTTTGATGTTTCACGTTTTTGTAATAAATTTTAATTTACTGCGAATATTCGCGTCTTCTTGCGAGTAGTTCACTGGTGTGCAAACCCTAAAGCCAATAAATACTAAGTTTCTAAGATGTGTCATTGCCAAGCAGCATACCTCGATGAAACTTGCGCCGTGCACAGAGAGAACTGTTACAGTGTAGTACCCAAGGTAACTCAAAGAAATCCGCAGTGAGTCGAACGGAAATGACACTTTTCTTCAAAGACAATAATTACGCTGAAGCCTCCACGATTCATGATGACTGCCAGGGATGTTGTTGTTAATAGGGTGTGTGATCATTACGGGCGGGCGCCATGCGCTCTCTGCAACGTGCTCGAATGCTGGCCACGAGCTTAGCACGGAGTTCTTGTCGCAGGGTGTTCTATTTCTCAATCAGCGTGGTTGACAACTGTTGATGTGCTGCAATATGTTTCCCCAACGCATCCCACACGTGCTCGTTGAGACTGAAGTCTGGAGGGAGGGGGGGGGGGGGGGGTGGGACTGGCAGGCCAGTCCGTTCGCCGAATATCCTCTTGCCCAGTATGGGAGCACGTTGCAGAGCCCACACTGCCGTCTGTGGTGATCACAAACCCTATTAAGAATCATGTCCAGCTGCTTGTAATGTCTAGGTGACCATCAGGAATCGTAGAGACTTCCCTGTAATTACTGTCTTCGAACAAAAGTGTCATTTCTATTAGTCTCATTACGTACGTCTTTCGATTACCTTCAGTATTATAGTATAGCAGTTCTTTTTATGTCTTGTCCTAGTATCATTTATCCAAGTGACTTGTCACTGACAAATCATACGAAAGTTATTTTGCAAACCAGAGTAATTAAAAATAAAAATATATTACTTTTATTTTAAAAAAACTACGGTTCCATATTTGTTAGTAAAGTATGGAATTTAAAAAAGAAAAGTACACTACTAGCAAGATTGAAACCAGCGACTTCGTGATTACAATGCGACTAACATATGCGCTGAGGTAGCGACGAATTCTGAAATAAATTACAATAGATTTATAATTCACACCGATAGGAAATCTTCTAATCTTCAAAGGACACTTTTTTTTTCGAGCTCTTTTTCAGAATTGCGTCGCTCTGCGTTAGGACATTGTCTCCGGTCTCTGACTTCGAAATCATGTACATAAGAAGAAAATCTGAGAGGGCCACTCTCTGAAGTCCCGCTCTTAGACCAGGCGCGCATTCTACCTTTATGGTAGCACGGAGGTTACCCTCCGAATGGACATTCGCCATGACAGCGCCATTCGAGCGTTCAATCTTTGTTGCCTTTTTATTTTACTGTAAAGTACGGACTGGTTATAATTAAAGTGCAGCACTCACATAGTATCAGCGTGGGCTGTAATTATTGTCTCGCAGCGAAACTTGGTAGGTATCCTAATGTGGAAACGATTTACGCTAAAAACAAATAGTCCCAAATTTGACAACCAGGTGTTAATCTAGCGCTGTACAGCATCTCATCGACGTCTCTGGTGCTCATATTGAACAAATTGAGTACGCAGCGATTAATAATAACGTCAACGCTATGCCTTTCTAACTTGTTTAACTTTTTCTGCCCATGTCCCATTCTAAACCCATTATACACATATCAAAAAAAGTTTTGCATCACCTCGGTTCCAAGAGTTCCGGAACCTGTACGGAAAACTGGAACAGAGATCAACATAAACATCATTTCCGCCCTTTTTATTGGTCATGAAAACCACACATAGCATGTTGTACCACCATGAGGTGATTGTCCAGATTGCTGTACACACCGGTACCTCTAATACCCACTAGCACGTCCTCTTGCATTGATGCATGCCTGTATTCGGCGTGGCATACTATCCACAAGCCCATCAAGGCACTGTTGGTCCAGATTTTCCCACTCCTCAACGGCGATTCGGCGTAGATCCCTCAGAATGGTTGGTGGGTCACGTCGTCCATAAACAGCCCTTTTCAATCTATCCCAGGCATGTTCTTGTCGTCTATGAAGACGAATGCCTTGCAGATATGATGCCGATATGGTTGCAATATCGGTCGGAAGATGGCATTCACATATCGCACAGCCATTACGGCGCCTTCCATGACTACCAACAGCGTACGTCGGCCCCACATAATTCCACCCCAAAAGAGCAGGGAACCTCCACCTTGCTGCACTCGCTGGACAGAGTGTCTAAGGCGTTCAGCCTGACCGGGTTGCCTCCAACACGTCTCCGACGATTGTCTGGTTGAAGGCATACGAGACAGTCATCGGTGAAGAGAATATGATGCCAATCTTGAGCGGTCCATTCGGAATGTTGTTGGGCCCATCTGTACCGCTCCGCATGGTGTGGTGGGTGCAAAAAGATTGACCTCGCCGTGGACGTCGGGAGTGACGTTGCGGATCATGTAGCCTATTGCACACAGTTTGAGTCGTAACACGATTCTGTGGCTGTACGAAAAGCATTATTCAACATGGTGGCGTTGCTGTCAGGGTTCCTCCGAGCCATAATCCGTAGGTAGCGGTCAGTACTAGCCCTTGGACGGCCTGAGCGAGGCATGTCATCGACAGTTCCTGTCTCTCTGTATCTCCTCCATGTCCGAATAACATTCGAATTGGTTCACTCCGAGACGCCTGGACACTTCCCTTGTTGAGAGCCGTTCCTGGCACAAAGTAACAATGGGGACGCCATCGAACCGCGATTTTGACCGTCTAGGCATGGCTGAACTACAGACAACACGAGCCGTGTACCTCCTTTCTGGTGGAATGACTGGAACAGATCGGTTGTCGGACCCACTCTGCCTAATAGCCGCTGCTCATGCATTGTTGTTTACATCTTTTGCCGGGTTTAGTGACATCTCTAAACAGTCAAAGGGACTGTGTCTGTGATACAATATCAACAGTCAATGTCTATCTTCAGGAGCTCTGGGAACCGGGGTGATGCAAAACTTTTTTTTGATATGTGTATATGGAAACATTTCTACACGTCTTTCTTGTTTTCACAGCGCCAAATTTGCACATGGTGGCCAAAACTGGAACTTTTTTTTTTCATCGTAAATCGGTTCCGCATTAATACAATATATCATCCACTAAGCTTCGCTTCCATAGGGTACTGTGGAACTGTTCCACTGATTTCAACAGTAAGTCCTGTATAATAGGACAGAAAACTTTGTAAAAAAAATTATAATTGTGATTCAATTATAGTACTTTGTTCTGAATACATTCGAGTATATAAAAGGTCGAAATTTCTTTACATGAACAAAATATTAAACGAATTTCTGAAGAAGGCAGAAATCGCACTGTATGAAAAAGGTGGATCTATTCTACCCAGTCAAGAGACTAGTCTCGCCAGTGTATTTGAGTGTCAAAATCACAAACATTTACCAGAAGTGAACATTTTTCGTCTTTTTGCACCCACGCACTCTTCGTGAGAGCATGTAGCACATTGTTGGCACTTTATCGACGGAAGTCCCCTTTAACATTTGTTACTTCTTGTTTCATATCTTCCTATGAGCATCAAGCATTTGGCTTTCTCTTTCTGTGTGTACAGACCATCTAAAAAGATACCAAGAAAACATATTCTATAGAATTTCACAGTAACAGTTAATTAAAGCAATAATTTGACTGAGCAGAAATAGCGTCATGTGTATGGGCGAAATAGCCCCATGTGCACACATTTTGAAAGACACAGCAAATCAGAACTTTGTGGAGAAAGCCAGGAATACTTGTTGACACACACACTGCAAAACCCTGTGTTTTTAAACAAGTAAGGCCGGCCGGAGTGGCCGTGCGGTTCTAGGCGCTACAGTCTGGAACCGCGAGATTGCTACGGTCGCAGGTTCGAATCCTACCTCGGGCATGGATGTGTGTGTTATCCTTAGGTTAGTTAGGTTTAAGTAGTTCTAAGTTCTAGGGGACTAATGACCTCAGAAGTTGAGTCCCATAGTGCTCAGAGCCATTTGTACCATTTTTTAAACAAGTAACAATAAGGGTTTAAAATTTTGCGTTATTGTCTATGGCACACCTTAATTTCTTACGCTGTATTCTTCAACTATGGCAATAATCCATCATAATTCGCTTACCTTTAGAGATTATTCTTCTGTCTTGTCAATAATGAACCAGGAAACACCCTTGCTACAAACCACACGCTGCGACACAGATACACTGGCACACACTGAATGCGAAACTAGCGCGCTGTTGCAACATTTCTTATTTCAGGCGGATCAGCCCCGTGAGCGGAATAGCCCCGCTTGTACCCTACGATAATTTCAGTCCACAATGGATCTGTGTGCGTAGCTGCTCGTTAATCATTACCACCAATTTATTTTGCTGTTGTTGCAGCCGGCCGGAGTGGCCGTGCGGTTCTAGGCGCTACAGTCTGGAACCGCGTGACCGCTACGGTCGCAGGTTCGAATCCTGCCTCGGGCATGGATGTGTGTGATGTCCTTAGGTTAGTTAGGTTTAAGTAGTTCTAAGTTCTAGGGGACTGATGACCACAGCAGTTAAGTCCCATAGTGCTCAGAGCCATTTGCACCAGCTGTTGTTGCAGAAAGTTTATTATTTCAATCTCTGCGGCAACTTAAATGTAAGCCCACATACGTTCGCGGAGAAGCAGGTGGTACACGACTTCTTTCGAGTAGTTTGTGACAGCCAAATCACAGTGCCTGCGAAGCATTTCGCAACGTTCTTAGACTACGTAGAGCGCGAAACAATTTTCATAGAACCATACCGTTTTCGGCTTCCAGCGACGCATACGGCCGCACAACCGACCCTATCCCCTGCAAATGAGCCAGTCGACCTGCTCCGGCGGCACTCAGCCCGCTGGCCCCTTTAACGGGGTGTAAATCACTGGAGTGCGGCGGCGGCGGTTGCTCAATAGCGCACGTTGAGAAACGGCGCGCTTGTCACGGGCCGGCAGGCGAGAGAATGGTAGGCGTAACTCATAGGCGCCCCGGCGTGGGAGTGTGTGTGTGTGTGTGTGTGTGTGTGTGTGTGTGTGTGTGTACGCGCGGCGAGTAAGGCCGAGTAAGCGGAGAGGGCTGCAGACAGGGCCTTGGCCGTAGTATTTAGGCTGGGCACCGGCTGCGCTGACCCGTGTGGCAGGCTGGTGCAGGGCAGGCCGTGTGCGGTTCCCGCTGACTCAGCCGGCGGGACCGTCCCGGCCTTATTAGCATGCGTGCCCTTCAGCCAGCATCCTCCCTGCGCAAATGTAAATATACGAGCGCCTCTTCAGGGCACGGCCTCAACAGGACGGCCCGTGTCCCGCCAGTGAAAGGCCGCACTCATCTTTTGAGCCGCCTCTTTGGACAGACCTCGGCACCGCAGTCACACACTCGAGTGCTGCGACGACCTGCGGACGCGATCCTAACATCCATTTGCATTACAGCCATCTCCTACGGAAACATACTGGATGAAAATTACACTACTGGCCATTAAAATTGCTACACCAAGAAGAAAAACAGATGATAAACGGATATTCATTGGACAAATATATTATACTAGAACTGACATATGATTACATTTTCACGCAATTTCGGTGCATGGATCAGTACCCAAAACAACCACCTCTGGCCGTAGTAACGGCCTTGATACGCCTGGGCATTGAGTCAGAGCTTGGATGACGTGTACAGGTACAGCTGCCACGCCGCTTCAACGCGATACCACAGTTAATCAAGAGTAGTGACAGGCGTATTGTGACGAGCCAGTTGCTCGGCCACCATGAATCAGATGTTTTCAGTTGGTGACAGATCTGGAGAGTGTGCTGGCCAGGGCAGCAGTCGAACATTTTCTGTATCCAGAAAGACCCGTACAGGACCTGCAACATCCGGTCGTGCATTATCCTGCTGAAATGTAGGGTTTCGCAGGGATCGAATGAGGGTAGAGCCACGGATTGTAACACATCTGAAATGCAACGTCCACTGTTCAAAGTGCCGTCAATGCGAACAAGAGGTGACCGAACGTGTAACCAATGGCACCCCATACCATCACGCCGCGTGATACGCCAGTATGGCGATCACGAATACACGCTTCCAATGTGCGTTAACCGCGATGTCGCCAAACACGGATGCGACCATCATGATGCTGTAAACAGAACCTGGATTCATCCGAAAAAAGTGACGTTTTGCTATTCGTGCACCCAGTTTCGTCGTTGAGTACACCATCGCAGGCGCTTCTGTCTGTGATGCAGCGTCAAGGGTAACCGCAGCCATGGATCCTCGAGCTGATACTCCATGCTGCTGCAAACGTCGTCGAACTGTTCGTGCAGGTGGTTGTTGTCTTGCAAACGTCCCCATCTGTTGACTCAGGGATCGAGACGTGGCTGCACGATCCGTTACAGCCATGCGGATAAGATGCCTGTCATCTCGACTCCTAGTGATACGAGGCCGTTGGGATCCAGCACGGCGTTCCGTATTACCCTCCTGAAGCCACCGATTCTATATTCTGCTAACAGTCGTTGGATCTCGACCAACGCGAGCAGCAATGTCGCGATACGATAAACAGCAATTGCGATTGGCTACAATCCGACCTTTATCAAAGTCGGAAACGTGATGGTATGCATTTCTCCTCCTTACACGAGGCATCACAACAACGTTTCACCAGGCAACGCCGGTCAACTGCTGTTTGTGTATGAGAAATCTGTTGGAAACTTTCCTCATGTCAGCACGTTGTAGGTGTCGCCACAGGCGCCAACCTTGTGTGAATGCTCTGAAAAGCTAATCATATGTATATCACAGCATCTTCTTCCTGTCGGTTAAATTTCGCGTCTGTAGCACGTTATCTTCGTGGTGTAGCAATTTTAATGGCCAGTACTGTATTTAAACCGACAACCTCTGGGAGGTTGCACGGGACACTAAAACAAATATTTTCTCTAATGTCATAAATACCTGTGAGCATTATTTAATCCGCCAGAGGGCGCGCAATAGCTCATAACATGGAGACAAATCAGACAATTGGAAGAAACATCTTTCACGAGTAATTGTTTATCTGTTTTCACTTGCAGCGTCTGCACAATATGGATCCACGTTATTAACCAATCAGAACACAGTTTTCGTAGTGGCATCTGGAACAGTGCCAAATGCATCCTACACTTCTGTCCTACGTGCTGTTTACAGATGAAGCAACGCTTGGGCATGAAGGGGTCTTCAACATTTACAGTTCGCATGTTTCGAGTGAAATCGCGTGGCATGAATGGCAGGGAGACCCCGAAGGGTAGGTTCATCTGCCTGATTGGTAAGATTTGTCCTTCGCGCCCTCAGGCACCCATGTTTCGCGAAGGACGAGAGCTGTTTACCACAGCAAATCTGTTAAGTGTAGGTGACTGTGATGAGTGAGTCTGTAGTGTGTCATGTTCGTGTTGGAGACGATGAGAGAAGGGGAAGGATGAAACCCGGTGCCGGCACATAACTTACTCCTTTTGAAAAGTACTAAGGTGGTCGCCGAGCTTAAGAGACCCCCTCCGACGGACGGATCACCGCCAACAGTGCTGCATGTTCACTTCATGAGACAGCTCGCATAGGTTTGGAATTGAATCCAGGACATCTGGCGCAAGGACTGGTGACCGGGGACTCAACGCCACCACCCCTCCCGACCCCTCTACCGTACAAGCAAAGGGGAAAATGTGAACAGTGTGCGGCCTAGCTGGGCGGTCACCCATCCAAGTACCGGCCACGCCGACGGTGCTTCACTTCGGTGACCTGACGGGAACAGGTGTATCAACCTCGGCACGGCCGTCGACAGGTTTTGTTGAGCGAGGTTAACCCAAACACCACATTTACTCGCTCTCGTCAATTGCGGTTCTACGTCAATCTGTGGTCAGATGTTGGTGATTGTATAATTGGGCCGTACTACTACCTAGGCCTTTGAATTAAATTACAATTTACTCGCCAGAGTATTGCAAGACTTGCTGGATGATATGCCATTCGCTACAAGACACCACAATGGATTTCAGCAAGATGGGGCGCCGGCTTTTCAGTCGCCCTGTGCGTCCATTCTTGAATGAACTGTTTTTGGAAGAGTGGGTAGGCAGTGGTGGTCCTGTATCACAGCCTATTCAATCCCATTATTTGATCCCCCTGGACTTTCTTTTGTGAGGAGAGACGTGCAAAATCCTTGTTGAAACAGAAGAGTATCTGATTGCCCGGTGGTAGTAGTAGTAGTAGTAGTAGTAGTAGTAGTAGCATGGACACGCTGTAGTCTTTGACCGTGTTAGACAGAACATGACCCACCCGTGCAACCTCTGTTTACGAGTCAATGGTGGCATTTTTGAACCTCTGCTGTAACTGAAGAAATTGAGTTGTGTTAACATAGTTGTCTCTTGGCTATAAGAATTAACACTTATCTGCGTTAATTTTTTGTCCTCACAGGAAAGCACACTAGACAGAGGGTTTTCACTGCCCCATGAAATCTCACAGAGTTTGTTACTTTAATTAATTTTCATCCAGAGAAAACTCCCTCTACCGGTCGAAAAATTCCCACAAGAAAATATGACATTACAGAAAAGTATTTGTTTCGGTGTCCTGTGCAACCGTCTGGAGTTTGTCGGTTTAATTAATTTTTATTTTGTATAGGGAAACTGATGTCGTATACAGGTAAACACCGATATATTAATGTGTCTGATATTGAATATTAAATACTAACGCATTTGAATTACTTTCGATTCACAATTTAGTATCAGCCGCCTACCAATACCGTTCGCTCGCGGAAGACAAGTAGCGGGTGTTTGAATCTGCACTAACTTGTAACGGGGAAGTCCGACTAGGGAATAGTTCAAATGGCTCTAAGCACTAAGGGACTTAACATCTGAGGTCATCAGTCGCCTAGAACTTAGAACTACTTAAACCTAACTAACCTAAGGACATCACACCCATCCATGCCCGAGGCAGGATTCGAACCTGCGACCGTAACAGTCGCGCGGTTCCGGATTGAAGCGCCTAGGAATAGTCACGAAGCCACCGGCCGTTTGTCGTAGAGAACTGTTTACAAAACGGACTAGGTAATGCATTTTCCACACCTTAGAAAGTCATTACAATGTTCATGTCACACTGAAAGTGGTGAGCTCGTACATCATCTGAGGGGAGTAAAAGAGCCTAGCTCGAATTAAAATGGGGAGAATACTCTCAGTATTGATTACAGTCACTGGCATTATTAGTTGTTGGTAGTATGACCTCAGACATTCGAGCTGGGCTGCAGTTGGGAATAGATTCCAGGCTACGGTCTTAGGCAAATTTCGGAGCATGTAACTCTTCGTCTGTAAGAAATCGAAAATATACATAACCTTTTTTGCTCACTCACGATGATATTGTTATGCTGAAGATGCAATTCATTTAATTTGCGATTTTAAGTTAATGATGCCAGATAAATGTTTTAAACTTATTTGTTAAGACAGTATCGAAAGAAATTAACTGGTAAAAGTAATTTTTAGTAAAGCTAAAGTAAATTGCACGCGGTCCGAATATCATGTCAACAAAGCAGCTTTGCTTGACATCCGCGTTACTTCCCAAGGATCATGCTTTGTGTGAGTGGGTTGGAAAGCGTCTTTGCGACAGATCTGGAACGTTTCGTCGTGTCTACACGGGGCCAAGTTCATTTAATCTTGTCTAATAAATTTTGCGTAACGGAGTCCTTGGAGAAAATGTTCTGCACTAATTTTCCACCGAAAACCACGTAAAATGCCACGTTTTAGATGATAACCTCCATTGTCATCGAAAATTTGGGACTGTAGCTGAATTTTTGGTAGCAAGTAAATCGAGAACTTTTTATACAGCTCCATTTAGTCTCAAGGCACACGTCTGGGTCACTAGTAATGTAGAGGTCGTGGAACAGAGAATGATGGTGAAAAAGTTCATGACATTTGATGATATCGCCCGTGCAGAGGGGATTATTATTTTCGAGTCCAGGACATCAGATTATAAAATTATAAAAACGTATAGGCAACTCAGTTGGTCCAGGTAAGTCAGTTCAAAGACCGAAAGAAGGTCTTTAATAGGGTCATCCCTACTAAAGCACCGTGGTGTTGTAATTGGCCTCCAGATCAAGCACAGCTTCTGTTATTGTATAGGAACAATGATATAGCTACACAAAATAGAGAGGAACCGTACCAACAGACTTAATCATATATACCAACAAAAGGTATCACCAAATAAACCAACAAACGAGATCAAATAACAAAACATTGGAAATAAAGAAGATCGCAATACGCAGGTAATGGTAACGAAGGATAATAAATACAGAAATTCATAGAGCAAGACCAAATGGAGCGAAAAGGCAACTTTCTGCCGTCTGTGTAGCTTCATCGCTGCACAAGATTCATACGGCTTCCTGCTGAAAAAGGGGCGTGTGCCTCTCCCTGTGCCCCACAATCACAGAATGGCTACCCAGCGGCGTATTCCCTCTGCTTCAGCACGGAAACAGTATATTGCTCCCTCCTACGTATATCTCGCGAAGAGACCATGAGGATGAAATCAGAGAGATTAGAGCCCACACAGATACATACCGACAATCCTTCTTTCCACGAACAATACGAGACTGGAATAGAAGGGAGAACCGATAAAGGTACTCAAGGTACCCTCCGCCACACACCGTCAGGTGGCTTGCGGAGTATGGATGTAGATGTCGATGTAGAAACGAGGAAAGATAACGGATGGGTGTAGGACATCGGCGTATTTTAAAAAATTAATAAATAAATTAGAATTCCTCTCCACATATTAGAGATACAACAGAAAGTATAATCTGAATCTCCGTATGGCGATTTGGACCGCTGTCTTCCTGAATGCGAGTCCAGCACCACTTTTCACATTCCCCGTGCTTCGCGTCAGTCCAGGCCTCGCCTTGCCTATACCGTGCCGTATAAAGCCAGTTGTGGCCAGCAGCTAATTTCTCCAGGTAGTGGTCTGTGCGGCAGGACCTAGTACTGGTGGCATTTCGAAGTGCCGCATTATGAATTACAGTAATAAAGCTACCTGACTCTAATGAAAGCAACTGTAAAATCTGCTGAACAGTTATACCTTTCGCGTATACAGACATTCACGAACAGACAAAGAGAGGATTTCACTTCGCCTATAAAACCTCGACCTCTACCCGCTCTTTCGCTTAGTACAGTCGACAGCTTAAAGGGAACGTTGCATCACCCGTTGCCGCAAGTACACTCCTGGAAATGGAAAAAAGAACACATTGACACCGGTGTGTCAGACCCACCATACTTGCTCCGGACACTGCGAGAGGGCTGTACAAGCAATGATCACACGCACGGCACAGCGGACACACCAGGAACCGCGGTGTTGGCCGTCGAATGGCGCTAGCTGCGCAGCATTTCTGCACCGCCGCCGTCAGTGTCAGCCAGTTTGCCGTGGCATACGGAGCTCCATCGCAGTCTTTAACACTGGTAGCATGCCGCGACAGCGTGGACGTGAACCGTATGTGCAGTTGACGGACTTTGAGCGAGGGCGTATAGTGGGCATGCGGGAGGCCGGGTGGACGTACCGCCGAATTGCTCAACACGTGGGGCGTGAGGTCTCCACAGTACATCGATGTTGTCGCCAGTGGTCGGCGGAAGGTGCACGTGCCCGTCGACCTGGGACCGGACCGCAGCGACGCACGGATGCACGCCAAGACCGTAGGATCCTACGCAGTGCCGTAGGGGACCGCACCGCCACTTCCCAGCAAATTAGGGACACTGTTGCTCCTGGGGTATCGGCGAGGACCATTCGCAACCGTCTCCATGAAGCTGGGCTACGGTCCCGCACACCGTTAGGCCGTCTTCCGCTCACGCCCCAACATCGTGCAGCCCGCCTCCAGTGGTGTCGCGACAGGCGTGAATGGAGGGACGAATGGAGACGTGTCGTCTTCAGCGATGAGAGTCGCTTCTGCCTTGGTGCCAATGATGGTCGTACGCGTGTTTGGCGCCGTGCAGGTGAGCGCCACAATCAGGACTGCATACGACCGAGGCACACAGGGCCAACACCCGGCATCATTGTGTGGGGAGCGATCTCCTACACTGGCCGTACACCACTGGTGATCGTCGAGGGGACACTGAATAGTGCACGGTACATCCAAACCGTCATCGAACCCATCGTTCTACCATTCCTAGACCGGCAAGGGAACTTGCTGTTCCAACAGGACAATGCACGTCCGCACGTATCCCGTGCCACCCAACGTGCTCTACAAGGTGTAAGTCAACTACCCTGGCCAGCAAGATCTCCGGCTCTGTCCCCTATTGAGCATGTTTGGGACTGGATGAAGCGTCGTCTCACGCGGTCTGCACGTCCAGCACGAACGCTGGTCCAACTGAGGCGCCAGGTGGAAATGGCATGGCAAGCCGTTCCACAGGAGTACATCCAGCATCTCTACGATCGTCTCCATGGGAGAATAGCAGCCTGCATTGCTGCGAAAGGTGGATATACACTATACTAGTGCCGACATTGTGCATGCTCTGTTGCCTGTGTCTATGTGCCTGTGGTTCTGTCAGTGTGATCATGTTATGTATCTGACCCCAGGAATGTGTCAATAAAGTTTCCCCTTCCTAGGACAATGAATTCACGGTGTTCTTATCTCAATTTCCAGGAGTGTATGTGTATGATACATTGAGAACAAGTCTATCTTAAACGCATCGGAAACATATCTGGCAAAGGAAAGTTACTAACGAGGAAACGGAACTTGGTACTCTTGCCACTGTGGTTCGAGATCTTTGTGTTAGTTCGCGTTAGATCGCAAGGGAATCTGACATGAGCCAGAGCAGTGCTGTTCGTGTTCTACATCGCCGTAAATACCACCATATCAGTCTCCATCAAGAATTAACTGGTACGGATTGTATGCGTCGCGTTGAATTCTGGCGATGGGTCTAACTTCAGATTCAGAGGGATGACACATTTATTAATTTGATTTTATTTGCCGACGAGGCTACATTCACGAACCATAGAAATGTTAATTTCCATATCATGCATTATTGGGTAACTGAAAATCCATGTTGGCTGCGGCAAGATGCACACCAGAAACCGTGGTCGGTAAATTTATGGTGTGGAATTCTGGAGGAGAGAGTTATAGGCCCCTATTTCATCGAAGGAAATCTTAATGGTAGGAAGTACACCACATTCCTGCACGAAACATTAGCTCTATCATTTTAAGAAATACCTTTAGGAACAAAGAACAGAATGTGGTATCAAACCGATGGGTGTCCGGCACATTTTTCGCTGATGGCTAGAAATGAGTTGCAGAGACAATTCCCAAATCGTTGGATTGGACGCGGAGGAGATGTGTTGTGGCCGGCTAGTTCGCCAAACTTGACGCCTCTGGATTTTTTCTTGTGGGGATTCGTAAAAGACATTGTTTATAAAGACGTTTAAACTACACCTGAAGCTATGCGAGAGAGAATTGTCACAGCATGTGCTTCGATAAGCGCCGAAGTGATACGGTTCAAAATGGTTCAAAAGGCTCTGAGCTCCAGCCGGTGTGGCCGAGCGGTTCTAGGCGCTACAGTCTGGAACCGTGTGACTGCTACGGTCGCAGGTTCGAATCCTGCCTCGGGCATGGGTGTGTGTGATGTCCTTAGGTTAGTTAGGTTTAAGTAGTTCTAAGTTCTAGGGGACTGATGACCACATATGTTAAATCCCATGGTGCTCAGAGCAATTTGAACCATTTTTGATAGCCGCTATCAGAAAAGAAGTACCACACTATAACATCCCATTAAAAAAAAAAAAAGTTGACCTTCATATCTCTGAGGCGATCGCACTCAGCAACAAAAAACCAACGTCATATTTTGGCTCCCGTTGTCCCATGCAACTTTTGTCCCACAAACTTTTCAGTTCCTATCATACTTTCGGAGTTATTCTTGGTGGCAATAGTTAGTAACTCACCCTCTGTACTACGAGGGTAGTTGAATAAGTAACGCAACACATTTCTTCCCCGAAAGCTGGTTGGTTTTATTCAGGATTCGAATACACTGTATTATTCCCCACTATTCCGCCTGCAAATCCCTGTTGTTGTTGTTGTGGTCTTCAGTCCTGAGACTGGTTTGATGCAGCTCTCCATGCTACTCTATCCTGTGCAAGCTTCTTCAACTCCCAGTATCTACTGCAACCTACATCCTTCTGAATCTGCTTAGTGTATTCATCTCTTGGTCTCCCTCTACGATTTTTACCCTCCACACTGCCCTCCAATGCTAAATTTGTGATCCTTTGATGCCTCAAAACATGTCCTACCAACCGATCCCTTCTTCTAGTCAAGTTGTGCCACAAACTTCTCTTCTCCCCAATCCTATTCAATACCTCCTCATTAGTTACGTGATCTACCCACCTTATCTTCAGCATTCTTCTGTAGCACCACATTTCGAAAGCTTCTATTCTCTTCTTGTCCAAACTAGTTATCGTCCATGTTTCACTTCCATACATGGCTACACTCCATACAAATACTTTCAGAAACGACTTTCTGACACTTAAATCTATACTCGATGTTAACAAATTCCTCTTCTTGAGAAACGCTTTCCTTGCCACTGCCAGTCTATCCCTATCTTTTAACAATCTCTGTTCAGTGCGACGGCCTTACGGCACCTTACTGGGAAGGCCTGTATGCCTACACGGTCACATTATTGGTCTACGTCGGATCGATCCAACGTCTTGCTGCATCAATAACTTCCCCATCAACCATGTACTGCATCCTGTAGAGTGCATCCTTCACTGGGCCAAACAGATGGAAGTCGGAATGTGCGAGATCTGTGTTGTAGCGTGGATGAAGAAGAACGTTCCAATGGAGTGTTGTGAGTTGCTCTTGGGTGTACAGGCTTGTGTGGGGCCTTGGTTTGTCATGAACAAGGAGAAGTTCGTTTGTATTTTTGTGGCGACGAACATGCTAAAGTCGTTTCTTAAATTTCCTGAGGGTAGCACTACGCACTTCAGAGATCCAGACCGTTGCTATGACTTTATCGGTTCAGGGTGCGGCTTCGAACTTTTTCTTCGGAGAAGACGTGCTGTAGTGCCACTCCTTGTAGTGCCGTCTTATTTCTGGTTCGACATGATGAACCCATGTTACATCGCCTGTGACGATGTTCCACAAAAAATTGTCACCATCAGCGTCGTAACGCGCAAGCAACTCCACGCGGCTGGTCCTTCGTTGCTCTTCATGGTCTCCTGTTAGACTGCGAGAAACCCAACGGGCATACACCTTTGAATACCCCAGCTGATGGACGAGTGTGTCAGTACTACCAAGAGACACGCCCAGTTGTTCAGCGACATGTTTGATTATGATCCGTCGATCACCTCGGATGAGTGTGTCCGCACGTTCTGACAGCTGCGTGCGGCCGGCCGGCACGCGGGAGATCCGACAGATTTGCGCAACCTTGTTGCAACGATGATGACAGACGCATCGACCACAGACTCACCGTGTTCTTGTTCACTACCAGGCCTTCGTAGACACTCAGCAAGTGCCTACCAATATCAGTGACACTCTGGTTTTCCGCCAAAAGAAACTCAATGACAGCCCTCTGCTTGGAACGCAGCTCCGTTACAGGCGCCAGTTAAAAGGCTGTGTATAGTGCCGCCACCTACAGGAACTTCTTGGAACTACAGGGGCTGAAGCAGGAATATTCCACGATGTGTCAGGATAAATTCCGCATTTTTTCAATCGAAACTGACCGACAAAAAAAATGTGTTGTATTACATATTGAACGCCCTCGTATAATGATTCTTCTCCTTCTATCTACTGACGGTCTGATGACCAATGGCTGTTCGAAACCGGTTATAGCATTGTGCAATGCTTTTGCAACTGTGTCGTATAAAATGTAGAAAATAACATAACATAATCAAATGGTTCAAATGGTTCTGAGCACTATGGGACTTAACTTCTGAGATCATGAGTCCCCTAGAACTTAGAACTACTTAAACCTAACTAACCTAAGGACATCACACACATCCATGCCTGAGGCAGGATTCGAACCTGCGACCGCAGCGGTCGCGCGGTTCCAGACTGTAGTGCCTAGAACCGCTCAGCCCCTCCGGCCGGCAATAACATAATCAATCACTTGATCTCTATGAATAATTTGTCATTTTTTTCCAAATAGGATCCACTGTGAGCTACAGAGTCTTAAGTGATGTGATCGAGGGCCGACAAGCATTCTGTCAGCAAGGAGAACCACATACGTCCTGTCACATTTCCATTAATATACCATCGCTATACACTATCTGATCAAAAGTATCTGTGCACCCCTATGTAAACTAGAATTAACCACTAGGTGTCACGAGAGGCGGACCCGCCAGCATAAAAGGAGTAATGTGTTGGCAGTACCAGAATGGGTAGGACACGGGATCTCAGCGACCACGAACGTGGACTAGTCACTTGATGTCACATGACTAATCAGTCCATTTGGGACAGATCAACCCTTCAAATGATGCCCAAGTCGGCCGTTGGTGACTGTGCAGCGAAAATGCGAATCAACAACCACAACTAAACCAAGACTAGACACTCGGGTACTTATGGACAGGGACCTTCGACCACTGCGGAAGGTGGATTTACACAGTGTTAGTAGCAGTCCAACTAGTACAATAACTGTGCGTCGGAACTTAAAATGAGTGGGATACAACTCTCGAGTATTTGTTCATAAGCTAAACATTTCTGTAGTAAATGCTAAGCAACGACTGAAGCGGTGCAGGAGAGCGGCACTATTGGACATTGGATGACCGGAAACGAGTGATTTGGAGCGATGAATCTCGCGATATCCTGCCGCAATCCGATGGAAGGGTTTGGGTTTAGCCAATGCCTGGAGAGCGTTACCTGCCTTCGTTTGTAATGGCAACAATGAAGTACGGAGGAGATGGTGTTACGGTGGGGTGTTTTTTATGGTTGGAGTATCGTCTCCTTACTGTACTTGGGAAAACGTTACAACTGGAAGGATATGAACACACTTCAGAGCTTTGCATACTGTGTACAATAGACGAACAGTTCGGGGTCGATAACTGTTTGTATTAGCATGAAAAATGCAGCGTGTCATAAAGCAGCACATGTGATCCGCTGTTTTGTGGACAACAACATTCTTGAAATGATCTGGCCAGCTCAAAGTCACGACTAAATGGAACACCCGAATCACATCGTATCAGACGTACACTCAAAATCACATTCCTCCTAAGCTGCTCACCTCAACAAAGTAGTGTTTATCTTGCACGACCCTACGTCTGATACATATCTCACACTGTCCGCGTTTCTGTTACGTACGGAGCACTGAATCAGCGCGCTGATGCATATCTCATCTCTCGCTGCCCCAATACTGTCGGTGCGACCTAGAAAATATAGCTCGCGCAAATGACTCGCGCAACCGGCATAACAGCTTCGGTGTCAGGTAGTCCTTGCCGCCAGTCTCTCAGGTACATTTGTATCCGATTTCTATCTCATTACTGCCGCCATACCGAAATAGTTACCTCGCGCCTTACACTCGGCTAATTTTCTCATAAGCCGCGTGAAGTGTGCTCGATGGAGATGGAAGTCACTCAGCAGTGAGAGCAATGATATAAGGGCATGGCTGTACGCTAAGGTTGCTTCGTGTAACAAATCATACGTTTATCAGTTTTAAAGGGAAGACGTTGCTTTAGAACCGACGTAGTGTACAATTTTTTTAAAATTTTCGAAATGTCACTCAAGGGAAAAACTCAACCTATTTAATAGCATGAGCTACTCTTGGTACCACTAACTCCATACGGAAGTTGATATGATAATTACCTAGCATATCTTCTGTCATAGACAGCTAAGGACTTGGAAGACCAGTTGAACGGAATGGACAATGTCTTGAAAGGAGGAATAAAAATAACATCAACGAACGCAAAACAAGGATAATAGAATGTAGTCGAATTAAATCAGGTGTGGCTGAGGGAATTAGATTAGGAAACGAGACATTTAAAACAGGTTTGCAATTTGGGAAACAAAATCACTGATGATGGCCAAAGTAGAGAGGATATATAATGTAGACTGGCAATGGCAGGAAAAGCGTTTCTAGAAGGAAAATTTGTTGATATAAAATATAGATTTAAGTGTTGGGAAGTCTTTTCTGAAAGGATTTGTATGGAAGTGAAACATGAACGATAAACAGTTTAGACAAGAAGAGAATAGAAGCTTTGCAAATGTGATACTGAAGATTAGATGAGTAGACCTTGTAACTAATGAGGAAGTACTGAAGAGAACTGAGGAGAAAAGAACTTCTTGGCACAACCACTGACTAGAAGAAGTTATCAATGGATCACCAATTTGGTGCTTGGGAGGGGGGGGAGGACAGGCCGGGGATAAAAGTATAGAGGGAGACCAAGAGATAAATACAGCAAGCAGATTCAGAAGGATGAAAGTTGCAGTGGTTATTCGGACATGAAGAGGCTTGCACACGATATAGTAGCAGTAGACCTGTAATAAACAAGTCTTTGGACTGACGACACAACAGCAGCAGCCTTGAACGCATTTACCAACTCAAACAATCACAGTGCCGTACACTTGACGGAAGGTTCGAATCTGACAAATGCTTATTCTGCATATTAAGACGCCTGTTGTTGTTGTTGGCCGCGCGGGATTAGCCAAGCGGTCTAATGCGCTGCAGTCATGGACTGTGCGGCTAGTCCCGGCGGAGGTTCGAGTCCTCCCTCGGGCATAGGTGTGTGTGTGTCTGTCCTTAGGATAATTTAGGTTAAGTAGTGTGTAAGCTTAGGGACTGATGACCTTAGCAGTTAAGTCCCATAAGACTTCACACACATTTCAACATTTTTTGTTGTTGTTGTTGTTCTGGTCTTCAGTCCGAAGACTTGTCTGATGCAGATCTCCGAGCTAGTTCATTTTTAGTAAGCCTTTCAATCTCTATACAACTGTCGCAACCTACATCCACTTCAACTTGGTTACTAATTCATCCCTTGGTCTCCCTCTACGATTTTTACCATCCCCACTTCCCTCCATTACTAAATTGATGCTTCCTTGATGTTTCAGGAAGTGTCCCACCAATTGACCCCTTCTTTTCATCAAGTTGTGCCACAAATTTCTTATTTCTCCAGCTTGGCTTAGTCCGTCATCATTAATTATTCCATCTATCCACCCAATTTTCAACGTTCTTCTGAACCGCTACATTTCAAAAACTACCGTTCTCCACTGAATCGCTTATTGTCCATGTTTCATTTCTGTACAAGTCTACTCTCCACACAAATACCTTCACAAAGGCTTCACAGCACTTAAATTGAGCCGCGTGGGGTAGTCGTGTGGTCTAAGGCGTCTTGTCACGGTTCGCGCGGCTGCCCCCCTCGGAGGTTCGAGTCCTTCCTCGGGCGTGCGTGTGCGTGTGTTTGTGTGTGTGTGTGTGTGTGTGTGTGTGTGTGTGTGTGTGTGTGTGTGTGTTTTGTCCTTAGCGTAAGTTAGTTTAAGTTAGATTAAGCAGTGTGTAAGCCTAGGGACCGATGACCTCAGCAGTTTGGTCCCATAGTCCTCACCAAAAATTTCTAAATTTTTTACTTAAATTGATATTCGATGTTAACAAATTTCTTTTTTCTTTCAGAAATACTTTTCTTACTTTCTTCATTGTGCATTTTATATTCTCTTTACTCTGGCCATTATCAGTTATTTTGCAGCCCCCATTGTAAAACTCGTCGAATATTTTTAGTGTCTCATATCCTGAGCTAATTCTATCAGCAGCGCTTGATTTAATTCGACTACAATCTATTACTTTTGTTGATGTTCATCTTATAACCTGTTTTCAAGACACCATCCACTCCATTCAACTGCTGTTCCATGTCTCTGACAGAATTATAATGTCGTCGGCAGACTTCACGGTACAGATTGAATAGCATCGGGGATAGGCTACAATCCTGTCTCATTCCCTTCTCAACCACTACTTCCCTTCCTTGCCCTTCGGCTCTCTAAGACTAGATTTCGTTATTGATATAATTAAGTAACTTCAATCCTCGACAGCACCTAAAAAGTAGAAACGCGTGTGGCTAACTATAAATTATCGCAGAAGAGTTATATGTAACATATCTTGAAGGCGACAACAATTCTGTAACAACAACATCGCTCAGTTTTAAGATGTAACAGGTACCGTTAACCTACAGAAATAGACAAGAAGCAAGATGGTGCAGTAGTTCGCAATAAGAGGCATTTCCCCGTTCGCATTTTGGTTTTCCTTAGTTGCTCTACTTTACTACAAGCGAACGCCGAAATTGTTCCTTCGGAATTACCATGGATGTTTCCTACTCAGATCCTTGTTCAGTTCCAGCTAATGCTCCGACTCTCACGATGGTGGCGTCGTCGTTGCCCTAAACAATAATCTACATTCATTTTTCACTGCAATAAAGATGCGACGCCGGCCGGAGTGGCCGTGCGGTTCTAGGCGCTACAGTCTGGAACCGCGAGACCGCTACGGTGGCAGGTTCGAATCCTGCCTCGGGCATGGATGTGTGTGATGTCCTTAGGTTAGTTACGTTTAATTAGTTCTAAGTTCTAGGGGACTAATGACCTCAGATGTTAAGTCCCATAGTGCTCAGAACCAAAGATGCGACAATACGCTTGAAGCATACAGAGGAAACTGATACAACCGTTACTAACAGGAGACAACCTCAACTTATATTTTTCAACGATACATTAGACCCTCAACGAATAATTACTGATTTGAATTTTCGTGAGCCACTAATGGTGTGAATTTGGCTGTTTGACCTCACGCTCTCACAACAGGAAGATAATGGGGCCTTGGGAATATAGGTCACTTCGTTACATCCTGCCAGCGTGGAACTGCCTGGAATAGAGAATAGGAATTTGCTGAAGAATGCTGATGACGAGTAAGAGTTTAAGGAGAACAAACAGCAAAGTTTATCAGTCTCTTAGTCAGGCCCGTCCCCCCAGGACAGAAGCAGTGCACCTAATCTGTAGGTGTATAGAGTAAATTCTGTGTGCAAGAGTGAGAAAGCGTTCTAAATGTTGGTGTAGCATGCATCTGAGGCGGACGTGGGAACCAGTTCGGTATTCACCAAGTGGGGTGTGGCAAATCGCCTACAAAACCACATCCAGGTTGGCCGGAAAACCTGCCCCTCGTCGTTAATCCGCACGACGGATTCGATCCGGTGTCAGCACCTGCCCATGCCGGAAGCGGTCACGTTACACGCGCGGCAGCTCGGGTGGATGATGAAGGAGCTATACAACTATTCTCTTGAACTGATTTAGGAAGACCACGCAAAATCCAAATCAGAAGCCTGCGCTAGGATTTGCATCGTTCTCTTCTCAATTACAAGCACTAAATCGCCACCCTGTCTCGTTAGGAATGATAGTTTTAGAACATTAGGAACATTTTGAGGTTAGTTACAACGCAATATAACGCTCTGTTATGTAATCATATATCTGCGTTCACTTCTTGTGGAGCAAGAACATGAAATGTAATCTTTGTAGAGAGTCTAGATCATAGTAAATGCTTTACATACATCCATTAACTGATGTGGCACAACATGTCGTTGAATTACTCCCCTGTTAGGCGAATATCATTGTTACACAAAAGGAAATAATCAGGAAACTAAGTAGTCGTAATGCACTATCAAGTTTACAGCAGGTGAGTTTGGTGGCCAACACATCAACCTCAGATCACTATCAGGCTCCTCGATGCACTACAGCACGATTCTCGCCTTACAGTACGGATAGTTATCGTACTGAAATATGCCATTACCGTCGGCGAAGGCATCAAGCATGAAAGGATGTAGGTGGCCCGCAATTATGTTCACGTAGTCTACAGCTGCCATTGTGCCTTCAATGACTACACATTCCATGGAAGCCCCGGTGAATGTCCCAAACAGCATAATACTGCCCTCATTGGTCTACGTCTGTCGCGTGGTGCATATTTCGAGCAGCCTTTGCGCAACATGATGGCGTATCCGGAAACGACCATCGACCTAGTGTAAAAAGAAAAGTGATTTATATGACCAAGCTACACATTTCTACTGGTTCACAGTCCAATGTAAATGATCCCGTGTCCACTGAAATCGTTACTGACGACGTCTTTGGGTCATCTTGGGAAAATGTAGGGGTCTCTACTGTGTAGACCCATTTTCTACAACGTGCGATCAACGGTGTGATCCAAAACAGTTGTGACAGGACCCGGTCTGTCATCAGATCTGCCACAGATTGCCCCCTGTCATACTTCACAGAGCGAGCAAGCCTCCAATCTCCACGTTCTATGATAAAACGTCTTGCTGCCTACTCTTGGTTTCTGTAGATTCGTACAAAAGTAGCACGGTTACAGCCGACTATTTTCGCCGTTTGCGGCGCGTCAGGCCTTAAATGTCTGTTGGTTGTCAAAGTCGCTTATGTAAGTGGTTTTCCCAATTTACGGTCATCATCCTAGCTAGAATGATTCTCCATTCTTCCATGGTCTGATCATATATACTCTAAGACAAAAAAAAATTGACACACCACGAAAGAGTTACGCAAAGGGCTCACAAATAGATTTTCATACAGATATGTAAGGAAAATGCGAAACTGCAAACTTTGGAGGGCGATGGATGAATGTTTGACGCTGCTGTGGAATTTTACCGTGCAGCTAGCACGGATTGTAAATAGGGAACATGTCGATACCACGACATAGAGACTTTCGAATTTCATTCCATGCACTCAGCTGGACAGTAAGTGTGCATCGCGGACAGGCGTGTGAGCAGTATACACAGATGTGAGCATTTGAGAGAGGATATGTAGTTGGGCTCAACTTTGGAGTGAACGGCAAATCGCTCGACATTTGAATAGGAGAGATGACACTATTCGATGATGTTGGCAGGAACGGGTGAACCATGGCGAAACACAATGACGACAAGAAAACGGTCGATCTAGACAGACGACAGAGCGTCCGAGATCTAGAGAGAAGAGCAATCGTCAGAGAGGCAATCAGGGTCCCGGGCTCATCTTTACCACTGATCCGACGTGCAACTGGTCCTTCAGTAACATTAATAGCAAGCTCAAGGGAAGGCTGAAAGCTCACGGCGCCCCTTATGCCGGCTACCACTGACCTCTGTACACCAACAAGCCCGTTTGCAATGGTGCCGCGCACATTCGACCTGGAATCTCATTCACAAGACTAGAATTGTCTTCACTGATGAATTCTGCTTCGAATTCAGCCGCGGTGGCCGAGTGGTTCTAGGTGCTTCAAGTCCGGAACCGCGCTGCTGCTACTGTCGCAGGTTCGAGTCCTGCCTCGGGCATGGATGTGTGTGATGTCCTTAGGTTAGTTAGATTTAAGTAGTTCTAAGTCTAGGGGACTGATGACCTCAGATGTTGGGTCCCATAGTGCTCAGAGCCATTTGAACCATTTTGAACCCGACGACCGGCGAACACATGTCTAGACTCCCCAGACAGCGGTGGGATACCAACCTGACTGTCGTCCACGATACGGCCCGACACCACGAGTATTTGTCTGGAGTGTCATTTCATTTCACAGCAGGACAGCTTTCGTTGTCATCCGCGGCACCATTACAGCACAGCGGTACGTCGACGATATTCTACGTCCCGTATTGTTGCCCTTCACTGTAAACCATCCTGGGCTTACATTTCAACAACATAATGCCCATCTGAACGCGGCGAGAGTTTCTACTGCTTGTCTACGTGCTTGCCGAATGATATGTTGACCAGCACAATCGCCGGACCTCTTCCCTATTGAGAACGTTTGGAGCATCATGGGCAGGTGCCTTTAACCAGGACACGATGTCCCCGAGGAGGATATCCAACAACTCTCTCAATCAATGCCAAGACGAATAACTGCTTGCATAAGAGACAGATGTGGATCATTGAGTTATTGACTTGCTTAGCTCGTGAAGCTCTTTCTTTAAAATAAATCATCCAATTTCTCTCAAATTTTAATAATGCGTTTGTCTGTACATGTACATATCATCTGTCGATCTCCGTCCTATTCGTATAATTTGTTCATGGTGCGTCTTTTTTATTGACTTCGAGCATACCTTCCTTAGTGCGTCACATTCCCGTAGCGCCGCCAGGTGCCAATCAATCTCATTGTGGGCAGTGGTCATAACGACTTGGCTCATCGGTATGTCTCTTACATTCATGTGTTTAAACTATTAATATCGTGAGTAGACTCCTGTCACATGTATATTTTCTTTTGGTAATTTCTTGTGACTGAAGCCCAGATTGAAACCGGCGATGAGAACCAGCAATAGAACATAGGATCGAAAATGAATGTTGCAAGCTATTACTAACTAACGGTTTATGACGCTGTCTACTTATAGATAGATGTCTATATGCCAAACCCGATACTCACAGGTAACCATGCGTTAACATCTGCGTTACAAAATGGTTCAAATGGTTCTGAGCACTATGGGACTTAACTTCTGAGGTCATCAGTCCCCTAGACTTAGAACTACTTAAACCTAACTAACCTAAGGACATCACACACACACATGCCCGAGGCAGGATTCGAACCTGCGACCGTAGCGGTCCCGCGGTTCCAGACTGCAACGCCTAGAACCGCTCGGCCACCTCGGCCGGCTCTGGGTTACAAAGATTGTTGTAGTAAAATAGTTCCAACAAGTTAGCAGGTTTAACAAACGCCTAAAAGGCGTCACACTGCTTCGTCAGAACCAGAAGACTCGGGGACCATTTATATCTCAGGCATACTTGCTTTACTTCACGCGGTCAGGCCCAGGGGAGCGCTCGCAGCTACAAGGCCCTCCTCCACTGGATTCTGTTTCGCACCATCTGCACATCACCCTCTACGCCCACCTGCAGCAAGTCCTCGTGGAATCCATCTCTCCCCCTTTGCTTTTGTCTTCCTAGCGGTCTTCTCCCGCAAGAAGTAAAATCCATGGACTTCAAAGACCATCGGTGTCTACCCAACCGAGCGACATGTCCTGCCCATATTAGCCGCTTACTTTTCATTGCGTCTACAATGTTTGGTCTGTTGTAGATTTCATTCAGCCGGATCCTTCATACTCCAGTGGTCTCGTCTTGTGCCGAAGCAGATCACTCGAGAATGGAGGATACGGCGTAATTGTGAGCTGGACGAAATTTACAGTAGGCCAAACATGGTAGGCGTGATGAGAAGCAAGCGGCTAGTATGGGGAGGGCATCTCGCTCGAATGGATAAACACCGATGGCCTTTGAAGTCCATGGATTTTACTCCCTGCTGAAGAAGAGCGCTAGGAAAACCAAAGCAAAGATGGGGAAGATGGAATCCATGGGGACTTACTGCAGATACGCATTGAGCATAATTGGCGACAGAATCCACTGGAGGAGGAGCCTTGTAGCTAGGCGCGCTCCTCTGGGCCTGATCGCGTAAAGTGAAGTAAGTATGCTTGAGATTACAAATCAGTGATCGCAAAAATGCGGCTCAAATCACGTGTTTTACATAACAACATACATCGAGCAGGTAACAGTCGACTCCAAATACACACATCAAAAGACGTTTTGCATCGCCTCAGTGCCGAGAGTTCCAGAACCTCTACAGAATATTGGTATAGAGATCAACATAAACATTGTTTCCAACCTTCGCATGTTGTACCACCTTCAGAGGTGGTGGCCCAGATTGCTGTACACAGCCGGCCGCGGTGGCCGTGCGGTTCTAGGCGCTCAGTCCGGAACCGCGGGACTGCTACGGTCGCAGGTTCGAATCCTGCCTCGGGCATGCATGTGTGTGATGTCCTTAGGTTAGTTGGGCTTAGGTAGTTCTAAGTTCTAGGGGACTGATGACCTAAGATGTTAAGTCCCATAGTGCTCAGAGCCATTTGAACCATTTTTTGCTGTACACACCGGTATCCCTAATACCCAGCAGCACGTCCTCTTGCATTGATGCATGCCTGTATTTGTCGTGTCATACTATCCACAAGTTCATCAAGGCACTGTTGCGATTCGGCGTAGATCCCTGAGAATGGTTGGTGGGTCACGTCGTCCATAAACAACGCTTTTCAATCTACACCAGGCATGATCGACAGGGTTCATGTATGGAGAATATGCTGGCCATTCTAGTCCATGTCGTTATCCTGGAGGAAATCATTCACAAGATGTGCACGATGGGGGCGCGAATTATCGTCCATGAAGACGAATGCTTCACTAATATGCTGCCGATATGGTTGCACTGCATCGGTCGGAGGATGGCATTTACGTATTGTACAGCCATTACGGCGCCTTCCATGATCACCAAGCGGCGTATTTCGGCTCCACATAATGCCACCCCAAAACAGCAGGGATCTTCCACTTTTCTGCACTCGCTGGACAGTGTGTCTAAGGCTTACAGCCTAAACGAGTTGCCTCCAAACAAGTCTCTGAGTATTGTCTGGTTGAAGGCATATACGACACTCTTCGTTGAAGAGAAAGTGATGTCAATTCTGAGCGGTCCATTCGGCATGTTGTTGGGCCCATCTGTGTCGTGGTTGCAAAGTGGGCCTCGCCATCAACATCGGGAGTGACGTTGCGCATCATGCAGTCTATTGCACACAGTTTGAATAGTAACATGAGGTCCTGTGGCTGCACGAAAAGCATTATACAACATGGTGGCGATGCTGTCAGGGTTCGTCCCAACCATAATTTGTAGGTAGCGGTCATCCACTGCAGTAGCAGCCCTTGGGCGGCCTGAGCGAGGCATGTCATCGACAGTTCCTGTCTCTCTGTATCTCCTCTCCTCCATGTCCGAACAATATCGCTTTGGTTCACTCCGAGCCGCCTGGACACTTCCCTTGTTGAGAGCCTTTCGTAGCACCAAGTAACAATGTGGACGTGATCGAACCGCGGTATTGACCGTCTAGCCATGGTTGAACTACAGACAACACGACCCGTGTACCTCCTTCCAGGTGGAATAACTGGAACTGATCGGCTGTCGGACCACCTCCTTGTAATATGCGCTGCTCATGCATGGTTGTTTACATATTTGTGCGGGTTTAGTGACATCTCTGAACAGGAGAAGGGACTGTGCCTGTGATACAATATCCACAGTTAACGTCTATCTTCAGGAGTTTTGCGAACGGGGTGATGCAAAACGTTTTTTCATGTGTGTACATGAACTAACGTTAAGAGCTTAAGAGAGCAGTTTCCCCCCTTAGAGAAGAAAAGCTTACCAGGAGAGAAGTATTTTTACGTGCTTAACTGTGAATTCGGCCATGAGGTACCTAAAATGGGCTCTTACCTCAGGGGTCGAAGGGTAAGTAGCACGGCCACTATGAGGTTACATGATGTGAGGGGAAAAACGTTTACTTCTAGTGCTGACAACTCATTGGCCTATGCCCCTCATATCTTTCAGCGGTTGCGGTAGAAATTTCAAACGTAACATGGATACGCGAATGCGCGATGGCATCTTAAAATACGGTACATATTTGTAGCAAGGAATATGAAATTAATGTAAGAATTTTGTTATACAACGCAATGATTAAAAGAAAAATGACATTGTTACATGTTTTGAAATAATTTTGATCGTTGACATAAAAGTTTTGTGAGTATCGTACTGCGTCACAGTGTAAAAAGCTATAATGGACAAATCAACGTTTCAACAATGCCTACAGTGGCCTTCTACCGGGTCAGTAGACACCGTACGATATTCAGAAAACTTTTGCGTCAACTGACTCTGGCCGCGGAAGACTACGCAATTATACAGGGTTATTACAAATGATTGAAGCGATTTCACAGCTCTACAATAACTTTATTATTTGAGATATTTTCACAATGCTTTGCACACACATACAAAAACTCAAAAAGTTTTTTTAGGCATTCACAAATGTTCGATATGTGACCCTTTAGTGATTCGGCAGACATCAAGCCGATAATCAAGTTCCTCCCACACTCAGCATGTCCCCATCAATGAGTTCGAAAGCATCGTTGATGCGAGCTCGCAGTTCTGGCACGTTTCTTGGTAGAGGAGGTTTGAACACTGAATCTTTCACATAACCCCACAGAAAGAAATCGCATGGGGTTAAGTCGGGAGAGCGTGGAGGCTTGGTTGGTTGTTTTGGGGAAGGAGACCAGACAGCGAGGTCATCGGTCTCATCGGAGTAGGGAAGGACGGGGAAGGAAGTCAGCCGTGTCCTTTGAAAGGAACTATCCCGGCATTTGCCTGGAGCGATTTAGGGAAATCACGGAAAACCTAAATCAGGATGGCCGGACGCGGGATTGAAAGAGCGTGGAGGCCATGACATGAATTGCTGATCATGATCTCCACCACGACCGATCCATCGGTTTTACAATCTCCTGTTTAAGAAATGCCGACCATCATGATGGAAGTGCGGTGGAGCACCATCCTGTTGACCGTCGGCTATGGTACGTTTAACTCCCTGCTTGCTTTATTCATCGACTTCCGCAGGCTACGCGTGAAACTTGCCCGCACGCGTTGAACCGTTTCTTCCCTCACTGCAAGCCGACCCGTTGATTTCCCCTTACAGAGGCATCCAGAAGCTTTAAACTGCGCATACCGTCGCTGAATGGAGTTAGCAGTTGGTGGATCTTTGTTGAACTTCGTCCTGAAGTGTCGTTGCACTGTAATGACTGTCTGATGTGAGTGTATTTCAAGCACGACATACGCTTTCTCGGCTCCTGTCGCCATTTTGTCTCACTGCGCTCTCGAGCGCTCTGGCGGCAGAAACCTGAAGTGCGGCTTCAGCCGAACAAAACTTTGAGTTTTTCTACGTATCTGTAGTGTGTCGTGACCATTTGTCAATGAATGGAGCTACAGTGAATTTATGAAATCGCTTCAATCATTTGTAATAGCCCTGTATATGTCATCGTGTCTCATATTGCATAATGCATTTAAGTGTAAGTACAATTACTGTTATTAACATTTTGACTGCCGATCCCGTCATGTGACGGGGTAAAATTTATCCCGCTTTTAAATAACAGATGACTTACAGGCTAGTTCGGCTGTATTGTGTTGCGAGGGACATGTCGTTCCCAAATAAGCCGTTTGTTGTATTCAGTCAAGCTGCTGGAAAGCGGCAACTGTACGTTCAGTGCGTAAAAAAACGAAAGAGGTGGTTTCACGCTGCGTGAACTGGAGCAAGATTTTGTTGACAATGACAGTGAGGATGACGACATCGATGATGATGCTGACTTTGTGCAAGAAGAATAGTGTCTGACTTGAAGTGAATTATTTCTCGTTTTGATTTCGCAGAAGTTTGTAGAAACGACGCGATTTTTTCTGATGTTTCTTCATTTCTTGAACGATGAAATATTGCAAGAGAAGACAGTATATACCATTGCAGCGAGTGCAACGTAGCCATGTGGAAGAACCATTATTTCAAAGTGTTATCATACAAAAAATAATGCTATACGAAATAAATGTGTAACAATTTATACGTGCAATCCAGAAGAAGCAACTTCAGGCTTTTATAAAAGGTCAAATGCTTTCTACATAATACTGAGAAACCAGGAAAATGGTCGGCATTCTGAGTAACTGCAATGTTTACGTGACCGGCAGCCGAAGTGGCAATCAGTGAATCATCCGTTCACGAATACAAAACAACGTTTTGTCAGGCAATTATAGTGCCACAACTTAGTTGTCGCTAAGGGTGGCAGCAACGTGAAACAGGGAACTGTCGAAACGTACCTTGCCGAATGGTGCCGACTTTTAACGATCAGTACTTGGGAGCCAGGTCATACTTACGGCACCCTTACTATGAGAACTGTATTGGGAGGGGCCAGTAACATAGTAATTTACGTGGCTTGCCAACTAATGACAAGAGCACACTAATTTATGTAGATCACCAATCAACAATCAGATAGCTGTATATGCGCCCCGAGGTGCCGCCCCAGTATTGGCTCATGAGCGGAAATGTTTGAGACGAACGCTGTTACACTAAATGGCCACCAAGTCGTACCATTCCTTTTGGTTCTGAGGAATAAATGTGGCGCCTTGGAGACGTCTTAAGCGTTCTCTATTTTCGGTAAAAAATATGACACTGCAAATACAGAAAGAACTGAGATCATGGCGTGAAGGCCCCTAAGAAAATGTTATACACTGAAGCGCGTATTCAAATACGGAGAATGGTAACAGGCAGAATACGGCGCTATGGTCAGCAACGCCAACATAAGACAACAAGCGTCTATTAGCGCAGTTGTTAGATCGGTTACAGTGGGAGGTTTTCAAGTTTTGAGTGAGCTTGACCGTGGTGTTATAGTCGGCGCACGAGCGAAAGGACACAGTATCTCCGAGGTAGCGATGAGGTGGGATTTTCCCGTACGACCATTTCACGAGTGTATCGTGAATATCAGGAATCCGGTAAAACATCAAATCTCGGAAACAGATTCTGCAAGAATGGGACCAACGACGACTCAAGAAGAATCGTTCAACGTGACACTTCCGCAGATTCTTGCAGGTTCCAATGCTGGGCCATCAACAAGTGTTAGCGTGCGAACTATTCGACGAAACATCGTCGAGATGGGCTTTCGGAGCGGAAGGCCCACACGCGTATCGTTGATGACAGCACGAACAAAGCTTCACGCTTCGCCTGGACTCGTCAACCCCGACATTGGACTGCTCACGACTGGAAACATGTTGCCTGGGCGGACGAGTCTCGTTTCAAATTGTATCGAGCGGGTGGACGTGTACGGGTATGGAGACAAACTTATAAATCCATGGACCCGCATGTCAGCAGGGGACTGTTCAAGCTGGTGGAGGCTCTGTAATGGCGTGAGGCGTGTGTAGTTGGAGTCATATGGAGGCCATGATACGTATAGATACGACTCTAACAGATGACACGTACGTAAGCATCCTGTCTGATCACCTGAATCCATTCCTGTTTCATTGTGCATTCCGACGGACTTGGGGCAATTCCAGCAAGACAATGTGACACCCCACAGGTGCAGAAAAGCTACAGAGTGGCTCCAGAAGACTCTTCTGAGTTTAAACACTTCCGCTGACCACCAAACTTTCCAGACATGGACATTATTATCTGGGATGCCTTGCAACGTGCTGTTTAGAAGAGACCTCCATCCCCTCGTTCTCTTACGGATTTATGGACAGCCCTGCAGGATTCGTGGTGTCAGTTTCCTTCAGCACTACTTCAGATATCAATCGAGTCCCTGCCACATCGTGTTGCGGCACTTCTGCGAGCTCGCTGGGGGCCCACACGATATTAGGCAGGTGTACCAGTTTCTTTGGCTCTTCGGTGTATAAATACTACGAAGACTGTAAACACAAACTTTCGAAAAACATTCGTTTACCAAAACGATCCAGAGTCGTATGAGTAGTAGTTCCAAATGCAACCAATAAATTAGCCTAGGAATCAAGAGAAAGCTATTTGATAAGTGGAAGAAAAGATGTGGATAGCTTGGTTCTACTAGCTTTCTCCGAACACGGTTTCAGCTGTGCTTATACTCGCACGCGAGAGGTTTTTGAGCTCGTTTTCATAACGACACGCGAACAGATTGTTTCGGTGGCGCCGCAGTAGCCAGGTAACAACAGAGGGTGTCCAGAACCGCAACGACTCTCCAGTCGAGCTCAAGGAGAGAGCTTTTAATAGGCGCAGCGAGCGTGCGCGAAAGAGGGCCATTAAAAAGCCTCTCCAATAATCGCTCCCCCTCCGGGACAAACAAAGCGTGCGGCGCCGTGAGGGCCGACAAAAGGTTTTGTTCTCCGGCCGAACACAGGCAGAGATCGAGAGACCTCAACAGACGAAAGCGCGGCCTGAGCTAAGCACGTTTATGTAGTGTGCGTATAAACTCGCGCTACTGACGCACGCGCCGCTGGCGCTGGTGTTCTGCAGGAGGGCAGATGCCGGCAACGCCCACGACCGCCTGCAGGAAGATCGATGACTTGCGAAGGACACAAGAGCCACTAATTAGCAGCCCTAAATTTAAAACAACGCAGCGACCCGCAGATCTGCTCAGAGATAGGCCTCTGCGGCAGCGCCTTCACTACGTGGAGAATAACTACGGCATCGCCGTGGTAGCCCCGTCATTACGATGTGAGGTCGGAAGACAGGTATCAGTAGAAACATACTCTTTTCGAGATGCAGTTGCGTTTCAAGATCGGGATTATCACACATTGAATGCGAAAATTAATAAATAATATGAAAATACTGTGACCATAGTGAGGCAATACAATTTTACAAATGGTCAAATGGCTCTGAGCACTATGGGACTTAACATCTGAGGTCATCAGTCCCCTAGACTTAGAAATACTTAAACTTAACTAACCCAAGGACAACACACACATCCATGCCCGAGGCAGGATTCGAACCTGCGGCCTTAGCGGTCGGCGCGGTTCCAGACCGAAGCGCCTAGAACCGCTCGGTCACAACGGCCGGCGTGAATTTTGTGGTATACAGATATTTTATACACTCATTTCTCTGTAGTCCTAGACATGAGCTACCGTATTAAATTTGTGAACTGGGAACTAGAAGACTGCTAACAAATCACCTGTGCGATCCATCCTAGAGTATTGCTAAAGTATATGGGACCCGTACCAGATAGGACTAAGAGGGGATATTCATCGCATACAGAGAGGGGCAGCACGAATGGCCAGAGATTTCTCTGACCTGCGGAGAGTGTCACAGAGATGTTGAAACGACTGAACTGACATAGAATTTCGAGAACCGGCTTACTTCATAAATCCAAGAATACGCTATAACCTCCTACGTATGGCTCCCGTAGGATCGTGCAGACAAGATTACATTACTTACAGCATGTGCAGAAGTATTTAAACAATCATTCTTCCCGCGCTCCATAACTGGATGGAGCGGTAGAAAGACCTAATAACTGGTACAGTGGGACGTACCCTCTGCCGTGCACTTCACAGTGGTTCACGGAAAACAGAGATAGATGTAGAATTACTACAGAATGACTACATTGTAAAACGGCTCTTTACTCTTCTTACTTCTCACCTGACACCTCTTGATACTAAAGACGAGTATCTCGACCTTATTGCCTACAGTGAACTAATGGAAATTATATATATAGGTGGATAATCTTGCATATATATGGCTATAAATGCAAGATTATCCATCTACAGACTCAGTTTGGAGTGTCACATTTATAGCTTAGTTAGCAGTAACAAACTTGTCCACTGTAGACAGACACATTTATATTTTCTCTTACCAAAAGCCGGCCGAAGTGGCCTTGCGGTTAAAGGCGCTGCAGTCTGGAACCGCAAGACCGCTACGGTCGCAGGTTCGAATCCTGCCTCGGGCATGGATGTTTGTGATGTCCTTAGGTTAGTTAGGTTTAACTAGTTCTAAGTTCTAGGGGACTAATGACCTCAGCAGTTGAGTCCCATAGTGCTCAGAGCCATTTTTTTTTTTTCTTACCAAAAACAACTAGCGAAGGGACAGACTCGAAATATTAACCAAAACAATGATGGTTAATTCGAACAAAGAACATTACTTTACCGAGTGGTTTCACTTTCAGACAACTATTTACGCTTCTTTTTAAGAAAATTAAGTATTCCCAGATTCGCCGGCCGAGGTGGCCGAGCGGTTCTAGGCGCTTCAGTCCGGAACCGCGCGACTGCTACGGTCGCAGGTTCGAATCCTGCCTCGGGCATGGATGTGTGTAATGTCCTTAGGTTGGTTAGGTTTAAGTAGTTCTAAGTTCTAGGGGACTGATGACCTCAGATATTAAGTCCCATTGTGCTCAGAGCCATTTTATTCTCAGATTCCAATATTCTGTGCAATTACTTTAAGTAAGGGTAAGCACACGTTTCCTCACACATGCAGCACATCCAGCTTTAAACGTTTACTTAAAACTAATTCCCGTTGCGAATTTCCATCGCCTGAACAAAATATTCCAAGAGTTTATCTAACTTGGAAAATCAGCTGAAATGTATACGTAGTACAAATTTAATAGGAGGGGGTAAGGGGTATTGTAGGTAAGGGATAATTCTTATCTAAGGCATTGTCTTTACAAGTCTTCAACATATATTTAAAGTACTGCTTTGAAAATTCATCCTTTAAATGTTCTGTTAGAAAAGAGGAAAATCGCAGTCTTAGGTCACAGACTTTGATGCTTACAAGCTAAGGTGCACAACTCGTTTTTTGGCAGTTCTGTAATTCATGCACAGTTTGTGTGTTTTCTTCAAGAACAAATGTGAAAGTGTTCTACCACGGAGCGATGGAAGAAACAATTCACAAGTAAAACTTGGTAGCAGCTTACCTGACACATTGGGAGTCGTTATGGCGACGCCGGGACGTCACCCGCAACCTCCTTATGTTTAATCTTTATTATACAAGTTTTGGAAAAAAATTACGTTAAGCTCACGATTCCTCTTCTCCAAGGGTGTAGTGAACAGAGCAGGCGACGCCTAGTTATCGAAAACTTTGTGAGGAGAGCATCCAGTTGCATGGGACTTTAATTCTAGCTGAGTCACTAGCCGTCATCCAATGAATCCATAAAAGCTCATAGTGAATTGGATGATCAGTGTAAATTGTTAATATGTATTTCTTGTTCGCTTAATTCATTATAAATAGATTCCCTGCTATTTCTGGAAATGGTACTTCTAGTTGGTGAAGGTCAAAATAACTATTTAAGTAAAGTATCTGAAAATCATCGTCATTATATATGGACACATACCGCTAGCGATCGAATGAACCGTTTCATTAAAACAAACCGGGAGGGACAGGGAAGGGCGTAGAGAGAGAGAGAGAGAGAGAAAGAGAGAGAGAGAGAGAGAGACTACAATAGTTCACGGCAATTACACAAGAAGACACGGCCATGAGAAACAGATAGAAAAACCGACAAAATGGTAGCATTCTACGAGTCGGAGCGTGGAATGTCAGAAGTCTGAGTGTGGTAAGAAAGCTAGAAAATTTCAAAAGAGAAATGCGGATGTTAACCCGATATACAGGGTGTTACAAAAAGGTACGGCCAAACTTTCAGGAAACATTCCTCACACACAAATAAAGAAAAGATGTTACGTGGACATGTGTCCGGAAACGCTTAATTTCCGTGTTAGAGCTCATTTTAGTTTCGTCCACCTACGCTCAATGGAGCACGTTATCATGATTTCATACGGGATACTCTACCTGTGCTGCTAGAACATGTGCTTTTACAAGTACGACACAAAATGTGGTTCATGCACGATGGAGCTCCTGCACATTTCAGTCGAAGTGTTCGTACGCTTCTCAACAACAGATTCGGTGACCGATGGATTGGTAGAGGCGGACCAATTCCATAGCCTCCACGCTCTCCTGACCTCAACCCTCTTGACGTTCATTTATGGGGGCATTTGAAAGCTCTTGTCTACGCAACCCCGGTACCAAAGGTAGAGACTCTTCGTGTTCGTATTGTGGACGGCTGTGATACAATACGCCACTCTCCAGGGCTGCATCAGCGCAACAGGGATTCCATGCGACGGAGGGTGGATGCATGTATCCTCGCTAACGAAGGACATTTTGAACATTTCCTGTAACAAAGTGTTTGAAGTCGCGCTGGTACGTTCTGTTGCTGTGTGTTTCCATTCCATGATTAATGAGATTTGAAGAGAAGTAATAAAATGAGCTCTAACATGGAAAGTAAGCGTTTCCGGACACATGTCCACATAACACATTTTCTTTGTTTGTGTGTGAGGAATGTTTCCTGAAAGTTTGGCCGTACCTTTTTGTAACACCCTGTATAGTGAGAGTACATAAGGGGTTACTCAGAATGTAATGGGAGATGAACAACCATAATCATCGCCGATTAGAACACTATAGTATGTGAAGAAACGGATGACAGATTTAGGGAGAAAGCGGGCTTGGTAGCAGCAATGAGAGGGGAAAAATGCGAGCGTTCTGCAACAAAAATTCAGCTAGTAATAGCAAAAACACTCTACAAGGACCGCAAGATAAGGCGGTTTTTACACTGGAAGATACTAGCTGGTTTACACCATGGTGAGGCAGAGATTTCGTAATTAGATACTAGATTATAAGACGTACGGAAGAGCAGACCCAGATCACAGTTTAATAAAAACTAAAAGATGCCGTAAGTTCAAGAAAATAATTAAGATGAAACAGTTCATACTGAGGTGGTGTGCTGAAGTTGGTGATTAGCGTTTAAAGTTCTCTGACGATGTACATATGATAAGGAATGCCGTAGTACACAGTTCAATTGAAGAGGAATGAACGTCTCTGAAAACGGCAATCACAGACCTTGGGTAGGCAAAAATACAAATTGATGGAAAATAAGTGAGAAGAAACCTTGTGTGACAGAAGAAAGACTTCGTAATGAAATGAAATAAAAAATTCTGAGATCGACCGCAATCGGGAATTGAAATGAACTCAATGGTGACAAGTGAATATTTGTGTCGGATCAGGACTAGAACCCAGATTTTCACTTTGCGCGAGTGGTCATCTTAACCGCTCCGGCTCTTCGAGTACACTTCCCGTCCAGCGCTAATTCCCAATTTGTCACATACTATTTACGTAGTGCACTCTGTCCACCATCCTCATTGCACGCAGCCTCACACTGATCCCTGCAAGATTACGGGAGGGAGTGCATCCGCACGGTAATTATTTTTAATGTTCGTCAAGGCACATACATAATGTGTGTGTGTTCTTTGGGTGGGAAGCGTCCTCAGATAGCCGAAGCGGCTAAGGTGAGCACTCATGTATAGAGGGAAATTCGGGTTCGAGTCCCAATCCAGCACAAATAATCACTTGTCGCAACTTAATTCATTTCAGTGCCCGATTTTGGCCGATGTTAGAATTTCTATTACATTTCATCGTGTATATATAAGGCTGTCGGATCAATAGTGGTGTGTTACAGACAAGGAGTAGTTACCAAAATGTTCATGAAAAGAAAGGAATACAGGAAAGTACGTCACTTAGGAATGATATCAACAGGAAGTGCAGGAAATCTACAGCAAAATAGCGGTAGGAGAAATCTGAAGTAAATCGAGAAATCAAATTACCCGCACGTGAAATTAAAAGCAAGGGCGTCAACATATTAGTTGAAAAGAAATTGGGCTGTTCAATGCGGAGGAGAGGGTGGATAAATGGAAAGAGGACACTGAGGGCCTCTACGAGGTGGAGTGTCTGCTGACGTGACAGAAGAAGAAATGGCTGTCGATCGGGAAAATTTGAGGGCTCCTGTATTGGAGCCAGAATTTGACATAATTTAGGAGGATTTCTCCGCAAAGAAGTTAGAAGGGATAGATAACATTCCTTCGGAGTTTCTAAAATTATATGAGGGAAATGGCAATCAAAAGATTATTTAAGTTAGTTTGTAGAACCTATCAGACTTGAAACATCCCATCAGACTTTCGGAAGAATTCTATCCTCCAATCCTAAATATACCAGGACCAGATAAATGCGAGAATTATCGCACAATCAGCTTCCAGCTAATGTGTGTAAGCTGCTGATAAGAATAATATTCAGAAGAAGGAAAAGAAAACTGAGGATCTCTTAGATGACGATAAGTTCGGCTTCAGGGAATGTAAAAGCAATAGAGAAGTAGCTCTTCTCGTTGCGCTTCATAATGGAGGTAAGATGGAAAAATAATCAAGACACTCTAGACAATGTAAAATGGTGCAAAACTTTAGAAATCTTCAGAATGTAGGTATACCATATAGGATAAGAATGGAAGACAAAGAGAGTAGCACTCAGATTAAAAAAGACGTAAGACAGGGAAGGATTTCTGTCCTACTATGCAATCAGTATATCGAAAAATGAATTATGGAAATAAAAGAAAGGTTTAAGGGCGGAAGTTAAATTGAGGGTTAAAGGATACCAATGATATGATATTGCTGAAGACATTGCGTCCTTTGTGACAGTGAGGAAGAACTGCAGGACCTGTTGAATGGAATGAACGGTCTAATGAGAGCACACTATGGATTGAGAATGAACCACAGAAAAATGCAAGTAATGCTTGAAGAGGATACAAGATTAAAGTCAGCATCAAAATTGAGATGACGTAGAAGACGAAGTGTTTGAGATATGGAGTAACAGAAGGTGAAAAATAAAGTTGTGTGATACGATAAGAAATGAGGTATCCCCAGAATCGTGGAGGAAGGGAATACATGGAGAACAGAAGGTAGAAAAATGGACAAAAGTATAGGACGCATGTTAAGACATTATGGACAAATTTCCATATTAGAGGTAAGTAAAGAGGGCAAAAACTCTGAGGGAACACAGAGATAGGAATATATCCAGTAAATAATCTAGGACGCTGGGTGAAAGTGCTACTCCAAGATGAGAAGATTGGCGCAGGAGCAGAAGTCTGATGGAAAAAAACCACTGATATACCTTTCAAAGAGCAATAGCTGCATCTGCGATACTTCTGCCGTAAGGCATGGTATCCGTTCTAGTTCGAGATGTACATAAATAAGATGGCCGAAGAAGCACAAATAGGTGGCACATAGCAGATAAGAATTTAAAATAGCAGCAACAGGTTAAAATTGTATCCTCTGTGGGTTACAGTAAATATTTTTGGAGGGGAAAAGGCAAGAAAATGGTTCAATTATAGCTTATCTATGATTGTAAATTAATGTTTGAAAACAATCCTTATGATTTTTATTTATTAGACACGAAAACTTATTAACTACCGATCACCGTCATAATCACTAGCCATTTGACATGCACTGATGGCTAACGGTTCTCACCCTTTACGGTCTTTAGTGCCATCACGCACGTTGCTACTCCATATTCTCTTATGTTATCTACGTAATTTTCACTAAGAGACTCGTAAAATTCTTATCTTATCCCTTGGAATGCCGGAAAGAACTTCCCGGGGCACATGCTATCTATTCGCCTGGCTACGCGTCCCGGTCTTTCCGAATAATTCTCGACGTCCACGTCTCCGTTGTTCACGAACCAGATCTCGGTTTCAGTGTTGGCTGTCTCATGTCAACCGCATTTCTAATTGGTTCAAATGGCTCTGAGCACTATGGGACTTAACATCTATGGTCATCAGTCCCCTAGAACTTAGAACTACTTAAACCTAACTAACCTAAGGACAGCACACAACACCCAGCCATCACGAGGCAGAGAAAATCCCTGACCCCGCCGGGAATCGAACCCGGGAAGCCGGGCGTGGGAAGCGAGAACGCTACCGCACGACCACGAGATGCGGGCGCATTTCTGATTCCTAAACATTGTCTGACAAAAGAGAAAGGCTCCCAGAACGTGAGGAGGAAACAAAATGAAGCTTCTCGGTTTGAGAGAGAATATGTGATGTTTCACTGATTACAAAATCGAGTCAAATTAGAAAAAACTTGGCAGTATGAGGCTGAGTGTCAATATAACATTGCACCCCGTCAGGCCTAGGCGCATACACTCGTTCTGTTGGGAAGAGTGTCATAAAGTCGTTGTATTCTTTCCTGAGACAGACTGAGTCAAACTGTTGGAACTGGTGCTTGAGGTCCCAAATACAGGCAGAGGGACGGAGTTGTCGTTCGAATTGGTCTCGTACATGTTTTACTACCGCAAGATTTGTGGATCCTGCTGGCCGCGGGAGTAACTCAAGGTCACGCAGACAGTTCATAGCAACACCTGCCATGTGTAGACAAGAAGAGTCCTGTTGAAAGATAGCCCACAACACCGTCGTGAAAGGTAACACATGAGGATGGAGGATGTCCGCGGCGTATGTGTGTTTACCACTATTTTATGTTTTCGTACCATGTGACCCACATCAACCGTGGCTATATATGTTATTTGCCTCTTTTGATAACCTCAAACAGACATGTATGTTTGTAACTTCCCTCACATACGATGTGAGTCACGTTGTTACTTGTAATGTTGACAACTTTTTTAGATCAATTTGAAAGTAAACATTACGATTGCAACCGGTCATTAAATAACACACACAGTTGCGATTATAGACTGTTGTGGTTTTTACATACTGTATAACGAAGAGTGCCTCCCTGCAGTTCGCACAGGATGCGGTGCCGCAGGTTCCCTCAGCAACTACCACATGACGTCTGGGCGAGTCTTCCCTGATTTGAGATATAAAGTAACGTTCAATGCGCCTAAATTAATCTTACCTTTAATCGCAGCAGCTGATCACAACGGTGTCCATCTGCGACAACACTCGTCGCATTCTTGAAATCATAAGTCGAATACTGTCTTGTCATTTCGATTGTGGAAGGATTCTTTGCGTACACCTTACCTTTTGACTTCTCCCAGAGTTAAAAATCAAGTGAGAACGGGGAGTACAGCCAACAATCCCATCATAGTAAACATCTCGTAATACTGTCATAGAAGCATTGGTGATGAGTGCATTTGTATACTTGTCCTGCATAAAGTACCTGTCGATCTTTTCGTTAGTTGCTAGAGCTCTACAAAACAGTTTAAGTACATCTTGTGGTATCGTACAGAGATTGTGCTGCCACAACAATGCTGGCAACGCGAATCGATACCGCAGACAACAGCGAGGACTCGCTGCAGTCCGCAACAACGATGGGAGGCGCTCCAGAACACCACGCCTAGCCTCTCAGCACAGCAGTGCCTTCACACTGAGCTCAATATATATTGCCGAGCTAGCAAGAACTCTGCTCTAGCTCGAAACCTCACTACAGCTGTCAACATCATCGAGTACAATAGTGACAGTCAGAACACCACGCCTCGCCTCTCAGCACAGCAGCGCCTTCACACTGAGCTCAATATACACTCCTGGAAATGGAAAAAAGAACACATTAACACCGGTGTGTCAGACCCACCATACTTGCTCCGGACACTGCGAGAGGGCTGTACAAGCAATGATCACACGCACGGCACAGCGGACACACCAGGAACCGCGGTGTTGGCCGTCGAATGGCGCTAGCTGCGCAGCATTTGTGCACCGCCGCCGTCAGTGTCAGCCAGTTTGCCGTGGCATACGGAGCTCGATCGCAGTCTTTAACACTGGTAGCATGCCGCGACAGTGTGGACGTGAACCGTATGTGCAGTTGACGGACTTTGAGCGAGGGCGTATAGTGGGCATGCGGGAGGCCGGGTGGACGTACCGCCGAATTGCTCAACACGTGGGGCGTGAGGTCTCCACAGTACATCGATGTTGTCGCCAGTGGTCGGCGGAAGGTGCACGTGCCCGTCGACCTGGGACCGGACCGCAGCGACGCACGGATGCACGCCAAGACCGTGGGATCCTACGCAGTGCCGTAGGGGACCGCACCGCCACTTCCCAGCAAATTAGGGACACTGTTGCTCCTGGGGTATCGGCGAGGACCATTCGCAACCGTCTCCATGAAGCTGGGCTACGGTCCCGCACACCGTTAGGCCGTCTTCCGCTCACGCTCCAACATCGTGCAGCCCGCCTCCAGTGGTGTCGCGACAGGCGTGAATGGAGGGACGAATGGAGACGTGTCGTCTTCAGCGATGAGAGTCGCTTCTGCCTTGGTGCCAATGATGGTCGTATGCGTGTTTGGCGCCGTGCAGGTGAGCGCCACAATCAGGACTGCATACGACCGAGGCACACAGGGCCAACACCCGGCATCATGGTGTGGGGAGCGATCTCCTACACTGGCCGTACACCACTGGTGATCGTCGAGGGGACACTGAATAGTGCACGGTACATCCAAACCGTCATCGAACCCATCGTTCTACCATTCCTAGACCGGCAAGGGAACTTGCTGTTCCAACAGGACAATGCACGTCCGCATGTATCCCGTGCCACCCAACGTGCTCTAGAAGGTGCAAGTCAACTACCCTGGCCAGCAAGATCTCCGGATCTGTCCCCCATTGAGCATGTTTGGGACTGGATGAAGCGTCGTCTCACGCGGTCTGCACGTCCAGCACGAACGCTGGTCCAACTGAGGCGCCAGGTGGAAATGGCATGGCAAGCCGTTCCACAGGACTACATCCGGCATCTCTACGATCGTCTCCATGGGAGAATAGCAGCCTGCATTGCTGCGAAAGGTGGATATACACTGTACTAGTGCCGACATTGTGCACGCTCTGTTGCCTGTGTCTATGTGCCTGTGGTCCTATCAGTGTGATCATGTGATGTATCTGACCCCAGGAATGTGTCAATAAAGTTTCCCCTTCCTGGGACAATGAATTCACGGTGTTCTTATTTCAATTTCCAGGAGTGTATATTGCCGAGCTAGCAAGAACTCTGCTCTAGCTCGAAACCTCACTACAGCTGTCAACATCATCGAGTACAATAGTGACAGTTAAAGTTTCTCATGAAATATACTTCGTAGTGTTGAATATTGGACCTCAGCAGAAACGTCGTTAATTGGTGCATCAAGTGATGCTTAGCTAGTCCTTGAAAGCTGTAAATTACCCAGTACTCCTGTGGCAAAGAAGTGTGTCAAAGTTAAGCAAATCTTTTACACATTTATTAATAAAGTGTACTAATATTCCCATGACTGATGATCCCTCTCCCAGAGGAAAGAAAGAACCCACAGTTGTAGCCCGGCGAAAATAGTTCGCCTGGTCACAACACATTTCTCTCACACACATTAGAAGTTTTGGTTTGCCGGGAAATGATCGGTCCAATAATTCGTGTTGCACTAATTACATACCGCACTCCTGTTTTCACGTAATACGAAGGCTCTCTTGATGTAATACATGAAGATTGTCAGAATACCTGTGTCCTTATCTGTGCAAGACCACGTCATTGACAAATCCAGCCGTGTTTCACCAAGGAAGGAAAAAAAATCATTATTTCATTTCAGGAACAACCGCTCCATAACGAACAAACTCCAAAAAGCTACTTGCAGCACAGACGTCAAGTAATTCGTCAATCGAGGCACTACCGTAATTTTTTAACGATTCACCAGTTGAATGAGGAGATACGACTGACACAACAGATTTCTTGTTTATACGTGGTTAACAAATTTGATTTTCTATACCTTCCTTTGTTTAACAGGGATACAGTGCCTTGAAATTTCTTTACTAATCAATGTACCGCGGAATTATTGCGAAGCGTGCATCTGAAGTTTTCTCACATGAAGGCACGACGACATCATACGTATCTCTCTCTTCTTGCATAGTTTCGTTTTTTTTAAATAAAAAAAATAATAAAAAACCTGCTGATCCTTCGCGTGTACCACACTGAATAGAAACTCTCGCTTGTAGTCGTACAGTAAAAGAGCCACGAAACGCCCTTTTAACAGATACGCCACCTGCCTCACTGTAGCAGCGTCAGACTGGGGGGGAGTCATGCGCTCATGGAAGCCCGGTTATGGCAGTACTAGTTCCCCGGCTACGCTGACAGCGTTCCGGCATTTGAAAAATCGATTACTGGCTCAGTCCTAAGACCGTTTTATGTTAATGATGGCCTACTTTTTGGTACTGACATTTCAGCCTGTAACATACTGACGCCGAGCATTCCATTATACTAGCCCATGAGTAAAGTAACGTATGTCGATAGTTTTATTTATTATGGTACGCTGTCATAATATACTAGAATATCCTTAGTAGAATATACAAATGCGGAAAACTAATGTATTCTTTGGCTGCGGAGGATAATAATTATAGTGTTGCGAACCGGCGAATAGGAATGAATATTTAATTATTGTAACATTTGGGGTAAAATAATTATAAACAAATGGCATTACAATATAACAACTGCAACTGAACAAGAACATAGTAAATCATTTGAGTTTCAATACCAATAAGTTACGTAGTAATGTCGCACGAAGATGACTGTCCCGTCATGTAAGATGATTCAAACTGCCATCCATTTTCAACCTGATACAGTATCTAACGAAACGTATCTAGACAACACTACGTAATGTGCAATTGAATATTAGATGTCACGAGAGACAGACCCGGAAGGTGGGGTGCATTGTGTTGTCAGTACAGAGGCAGTAACTGCAGGACGAGTCGGTCATGATAACTCAGTGACTTCGAAAGTGGACTGGTCACTGGGTGTCACCTGAGTAACAAATCCATCAGGGACATTCAGCCCTTCTTATGCCGCCAAAATCGGCTGTTGGTGATCTGATGTGGTTCTGAAGTGGAATGCGAACGAGCAACCATAGCTAAAGCAAGACGAGGCAGACCTCATGAACTGACGGACAGACACCTTCGAGCACTGCGGAAGCTGGTTGCAAAATATCCCATAAAACCTGTGGAGCTCCAAAGTGCTATCAGCAGTCCAGCTAGCACACTGATTGTGCTTATGGAGTTAGAAAGAATGGGGTACAGTGGTCCAGTCGCTCCTCATGAGTCACACTTCCTGTAGTCAATGCCTGAGGCGGTGTAAAGAGTGACCCCACTGGATACGAGATGACTTGAAAAGACTGACTTGGAATGATGAATCACGCTATAGCCTGGCGAAATGCGATGGAAGGATTTTGGTGTGGTGAATGCCCGGAAAACGTTGCCTGCCATCATGTGTAATAGTACACTACTGGCCATTAAAATTGCTACACCAAGAAGAAAAGCAGATGATAAACGGGTATTCATTGGACAAATATAATATACTAGAACTAACATATGATTATATTTTCACGCAATTTGGGTGCATAGATCCTGAGAAATCAGTACCCGGAACAACCACCTCTGGCCGTAATAACGGCCTTCATAGGCCTGGGCATTGAGTCAAACAGAGCTTGGATGGCGTGTACAGGTACAGCTGCCCATACAGCTTCAACACGATACCACAGTTAATCAAGAGTAGTGACTGGCGTATTGTGACGAGCCAGTTGCTCGGCCACCATTGACAAGACCTTTTCAGTTGGTGAGAGATCTGGAGAATGTGCTGGCCAGGGCAGCAGTCGAACATCTTCTGTATCCAGAAAGGCCGTACAGGACCTGCAACATGCGGTCGTGTATTATCCTGCGGAAACGTAGTGTTTCGCAGGGATCGAATGAAGGGTAGAGCCACGGGTCATAACACATCTGAAATGTAACGTCCACTGTTCAAAGTGCCGTCAATGCGAACAAGAGGTGACTGAGACGTGTAACCAATGGCACCCCATACCATCACGCCGGGTGATACGCCAGTATGGCGATGACGAATACACGCTCCCAATGTGCGTTCACTGCAATGTCGCCAAACACAGATGCAACCATCATGGTGCTGTAAACAGAACCTGGATTCATCCGAAAAAATGGCGTTTGCCATCCGTGCACCCAGGTTCGTCGTCGAGTACACCATCGCAGGCGCTCCTGTCTGTGATGCAGCGTCAAGGGTAACCGCAGCCATGGTCTCCGAGCTGATAGTCCATGCTGCTGCAAACGTCGTCGAACTGTTCGTGCAGATAGTGATACGAGGCCTTTGGGATCCAGCACGGCGTTCCGTATTACCCTCCTGAACCCACCGATTCTATATTCTGCTAACAGTCATTGGACCTCGACCAACGCGAGCAGCAATGCCGCGATACGATAAACCGCAATCGCGATAGTCTACAATCCGACCTGTATCGAAGTCGGAAACGTGATGGTACGCATTTCTCCTCATTACACGAGGCATCACAACAACGTTTCACCAGGCAACGCCGGTCAACTGCTGTTTGTGTATGAGAAATCGGTTGGAAACTTTCCTCATGTCAGCACGTTGTAGGTGTCGCCACCGGCGCCAACCTTGTGTGAATGCTCTGAAAAGCTAATCATTAATCATTTGCATATCACAGCAGCTTCTTCCTGTCGGTTAAATTTCGCGTCTGTAGCACGTCATCTTCGTGGTGTAGCAATTTTAATGGCCAATAGTGTACCAACAGTGAAGGCAGTAGGAGGTTGGGTTACGGTATAGAGTTTTTTTTATCGTGATTGTGGTATGGTCCTGTTACTCCAAATAAGAAACGCTAAATGAGAAAGGATACGAAAACGTTTTACACCATTGTCTACTTCATACAGTACAGGAAGAGTTCCGAGAAGATGATTCTCATTGAAACAGCAGGACAATTCATCCTTTTATAAAGCAGCATCCCTGAGGCAATGGCATGTGGATAACAACAGTTCTGAAATGGATTGTCCTGCCCAGATGTCTGATCTGAGCGCAATGACACTCTCTGGAACGAGACAGAATGTCAACTTCGAGCCCAGCGTCCAACGTCAATACCTTACCTTCTCTGGCTTCAATTCTTGACGAAGAATGGGCTGCAGTTCTTCCGCAGACTCTAAGACACCTCGTTCAAAGTGTCCCAAGTAACATTCAAACCGTCATAAAGTCTAAGGGTGGACACTCAATATATTAATGTCCAAGAATAAGTTTCTGGATATTTTATATCAGTTAGTCTGCTCATTTGCTTCTTTTGCGTTTGATTAAGCGACTGTACAGACAGCGAGAGCTCTGCTCACATACAAGACGCAACAATATAAAGGAACCATGGCAATACATAACTTCAACAACCATTTATTGCAAGCCAACACAACTTACAGCAGTCTATGTGATTATTACTATGTTACTTTGTACCTGAAACAACCGACGCGACTGGGGTCAGAGATAGTAACAGTTGTGATGCAGGTGGGAGTCGAATTTTGCCTTTACATCTGCTCCGAAACACGTTCTATGGCAGTCAGGTCGGTAGACCTCCAGCCGTTAGCAGGACATTAAAACGCTGGTGGGTTAAGATCACGATCATCAGCGAGGATATTAAGACACATAAGGTAATCATAATATCCCACGTATATATTTATGGACGCTGTTAAGTTAGGATATGAGGCTCTGGATCTACGAGGGTAATCCCAAAACTAAGGTCTCCTATTTTCTTATAAGTACAGAACTCTGTTTGTGTGGCAGTTGGTCACACTGTTTGAAGAGTGCTTCACGTGCTGTGTGTAAACATGCGCACGCGGCGGTGAGGCGCTCAGTCTTGGCTTGGCAGCCGTTGAGAAAGGAGCTCCCGTTGGATGTTACCGCCAAGTGCGAATTGCACGCAGTTATTCGGTTTTTGAACTCAAAGGGCACTGCGCCGATTGAAATCCATCGTCAATTGTCGGAAGTGTATGGTGAGTTGTGCATGGATGTCAAAAATGCTCGTAAGTGGTGTAGAGAATTTTCAGCTGGTCGGGCCGAAATTCACGACGAACAAAGAAGCAAGAGACCGTCAATTTCTGAGGAGACAGTGTTGAAAGTTGAGAAAAGCAGGCGTGAAGATCGGCGGATCACCCTGGATGATCTCTACATGTTGGTTCCTGAGGTTTCCCGAAGCACCGCTCACAGAATTTTAACGGAAACATTGAACTACCGGGAGGTGTGCGCAAGATGGGTGCCACGCATGCTGACTGAGGACCACATGCGGCAACAAGTTGATGTTTCACGCGCATTTCTTCACCGCCTTGCTGCCGAACAGGACAACTTTCTGGACTCAATTGTCACGGGTGACGAAACCTGGGTGGTGACGAGGTGAAAGAAGAGGTTCATAGCTTTCTGAACAGCATGGCGGTGAGCTGGTATGACATGGGCAAACAAAAACTGCCACAGCGTCTACAAAAATGCATCAACAGAAATGGTGATAACGTCGAAAAATAGCAACATGTTCAAGCTGTAAAATGATGTAAACCATTGTAGAAATAAACATGTCTACGTACTTATAAAAAATGGGAGACCTTACTTTTGGGATTACCCTCATAGAAAACATAATAATTTCCGGTACAATTAGTTCTAAATAACAACCAGAGGCGATTGAAAGTATAAACAAGTAGCAAGCTATGTGAAACAACTCCAAGTAGCCAATGTAACCGCCGTACAAAGTGCCACCGAATCTGTCGCCGCAGAAGTATTAATGGTTATGAGGCGACATAACGGATCCCAGGAAGATAGATAATATTCTACATTCGTGTTAGCCGAAATAAGATTATTCAACAATATCATGACGTGTTGTTTTGGTTGCGCCCCACGTTGTGTGCTGATGGGATTCACTTGAAAATCTCACTTGAAAGCTGACCATAGTCATCATTGATCACATTTTTGTACATAGTGTTGCTAGTACATATTAAGTTATCGCCCTCTCTTTGAGATGACTGGATAACCTCTAAACCATTTTAAGTCTTCAAAACGTTAAAGCGTGTCTCTTCAACGTGTGTTATGTCTTCACTCCCTACGAGGATCACTCCAAGACGATTATTTGAATAACCAGTTCTGCTGGAAAACAGTTGACTCTAGCGTTCATACGATGCAAACAGTTCAAATGTGATCAGCGACGTAACTGCCTATACAGAGGTACTGTCAGCCTAATCTTCTGTTCTACACACTTTACCATTTGCTTCCTTCTCCTTTCCCATGCCTGTTAATGACAGCTACTTTTGTCTGGAAAAGTGTCATATTAATATGTCACAGGTCGGTATCCGCACCTTCAATAAATATTATGTTTGTTTTCGTCGTCACAGTGAAGTATTATTTAGAAACCGTTTCTCGATTTAATGTGAAGCCCATGTTCACACCAGAATCGTAACACGTCGCTAGTTACTCTAATTGCGCATTTCACATGTATGTATACACAATAAGTAGACAGTGCTACAATTCTTGTAACGACTGTGGTGTAATGGTGGGTTTCGCCCAAAACCAGTAGCCATTGCGTAAGAGGCGGCTGTGATGGCAAAAATAAATTTAATATACACTTAAGTATGATGTTTTTTTAGTACGTACAATCGGTGAACTATTCTGACAAGATGCGGTGGTGATCATAACAAGAAAGTTACTAGCAGGTGTACCAATCTCAGCCATAACATCATTCATGGTTTTCTATCGGTGCGTGGATGTGGTTCAGTGGTCTAAGTTCCTTGAAAATTTCGCATATTTAAAACCAGGAGCTTGTTACTGCTCTTCTCATTCCATCACTTCGAAAAATTATGTGACATTACGTCGTGACCATGAACTGCTTCTTGTTATCAGTGTATCAACTTATACTACACACAAATATTTCAGTGCGACGTTTGAAAACTGCCCGTGATATATACCTACCAAAAGTATCGCATTCTAAAACAGTTAAAACATTAATGAATTTTTATGTTGCCGAAAGAATATCAACTGCATGAAATCTTATTCATGCCTATTTACTCCCTTCCCGTTACTCCTCTAATATTTTTCTATTTCTATTAATCACCACAGTTGTATTATATAGGCAGTTCTTAACCACTGGCTGTGATGAATAAACACAAAATGTATCTTCAGTTACTCCCGCTGAAGTGTGTGATATTAATACGAAATCCTATCACTTGTAGCGAACAGCTACACATAAACTACAAGGGGATGGAGAAGGAAGCTAGCCCACCCACGCGTCCTATACTCACCAGCGTACAAAAACATATTATTTTCAAGTTTCCCATAGTTTTCTTTTTCGTATGTATTCCGTAGGTTTTTGACTGACTCGTAGCTTCTGGTACATGGTCTTATTTCGTGACATTCCCATTAACGCACCCTTTGAAACAACTCGCACCCCAGGGTCTCCGTTAAACAGAACAGCATGCTGGCGAGAGGCAGCGATTTCCACTTACCTGTAACAAAAGAAAAACATCAACAACTATGAAAATAAAGGTCAATGCACTAAATATACAATCAGCAATAATACAAAGTACATGAAATATATGAGGAATATTAGGAAAATAAGTCCCGATCGGTTGCGAAATGGAAACCACTACGAAAATCAAAAATGTTTTATTTGCAACAATTAGCTACCTCTTCCAGCCACTTCTCTGAATAGTCACCGCTCCGACTTAGACATTTGATGTAGTGTTGAACCAACTTTCCAACAGCTTCGTCATTAAAGGCAGCAGCCTGTACTTTCCGCAAATTGTCTACGCTTATCTGCAGCTCGTTTTCTGTGCCAAAACGTTGTTTTCATAGCCAGCAGTTCATCTGAGCAGAAACGAAACTCAGCGGGAGCGAATTGCGGACTTTCCATCGAAAACGCTGCAGGAGCATCTTCATTGCCCCTGCGGAGTGCGGCCGGAAATTGTTACCAAGAAGGAACTGTAAGACAGTTATGTTGTGTGGGCTGCATGACATCAGGCGAAATCTCTCACTAGGCCCTCACACTTGGCGGGAGACACTATTATCTAGGCATCTTTACTTGCTCAACGTGCGCTCAGAATTGAAAAGAGCGATGGGACGCGACCAACGGGTGTACTATAGACACTGCCCAACACATATGTGCAATGCTTTATCGGATTTTCACAGTGGTTTCCATTTCGTGACCGATCGGAACTTACTTTCCGAATAGCGCTCGTATTTTCACTACTCATGTGCAAATCAAAAACCGTAAATAAGACAACATGTGTGTGTTCTTCAAGCCGGAAATATTGTCAAACGCCAGTGAACCACTCTGTTTTAGTGCATTTCAGCTCAAAATCAAAGACAACTATAACGACAGGTGACAGAATGCTGACAGGGCTCAGTGTTCATTTAATTCCCTGAATTAATACTTCATTACAAAGATGAGCAAGCAAGTAGATGGAGAAAAAGTACTGTACATGCTTTCTTTCTATAATTTAAGAAGATCGTCTACAAAGTAATGAGACTAGCAGCGTAATGTTCCATCTCGTACCATGGTGGGCGTGTTTTGGCTGTAACAAAAGGTCAAAACACACATATTTTAATACGAATTTCAGGTCGCTATGTGAAGTGGTGATCCGTACTGAAGATTTTCGAGGAGATATTGCTACAAGCGTACTCTGAAAATTGGCGATACCAATTTTGTTATGAAATTACATTTTCGCCGGAAGACTGCATGGATCTAATGTCCAATTTTTATCCGAAATAGTTTTAAGAATGCAAGCCATTTTCAATTGATTTCACTGTGAACTGGATTCGCATATGTCATAGCCCAAAGTGACACAAAAATGTGCAATAATGTGTCTCACTCGTACAGTATTGCGAACGAGGATATATCACGTGCTTCATTGATTTTGTATCTAGCCAATGCCTAAGACAATGTGAAGTATTATTGACTCTTGTGGACTTCAGATTTTGATGTGTGCTAAGACGTTTCAGGTCCACTTGAAAATGGCCTGTTAACCGTAATCGAGAATGGAATATCATTGGTCATCACATCCCTTCATGCGTCGGTCGAAAATGCGGCAATTCATAAACAGAAATGACTGGTCGCCAATCAAAGTGGAAACAGGAGAGTTATTAGTTTTTGCTTATCATCAGGAGATGTATGAAATGTTTTTGGTGTCAAAGTGAAAGTGAAAATGTCTTTCAAGTGATTTAAGACAGAAGTACGAGGGCCTGCGTGTGTGTGTTTTGGAGGGTGATGAATGTACTGTGACAGTAGTATAATCTATGTTGGTTCTATGGCCAGATAGTTAATAAACGAGAGAAGGGGGAAGAAGATGAAGGCAAATATCAAACTGGAAAACCATCAACCTCGAGAACAGACCTAAATGTAGACAGAACCAGAAATATCATACGCTCCTGTTGAAGTAAGTTAACACCAAAAATACACTTCCGGTAAAATATGCAACATCCTCAAGGGAAAGATCATTTTATCGACAAGTGAGTTGACAGGTAGTCCATCATTGTAGGGCTGTATGGTGATAGATTCAGACCAAACGAAACGCACATGTTACAGTAAAAGTGTCCAAAAAGTCGCATTAGTTCATAGTGTACCCAACTTTGGCGTCTACGTAGGCGTGTATTCTCGCTTACAAACGATCGCAAGGGTGCCGAATGACATCCTGCGATAGATTGTCCCAATCATCTTGCGCCTTTTCTTACAATTCGGCAATATTTCTTGCAGGCAGGGGAGAACAAGTAAGTTCCCGCTTCGTCATGTCCCATACTTGTTCAATTGAAGAGAAAACTGGCGATCTTGCGGGCCACAGCAGTGATTGTAGACCACGAAGAGCACATTACGCCGCAGCAGCTATATGTGGACGTGCACACTCCTGGCGAAAAAGCGCATCGCCTTCCTGTCGAAGAAATGGCAGCAGCACGGGGATAACAACGTGTCGGAGACTGGTTACCTTACCTTGCAGGAACACCAAATGTGACCCGAGCTGTAACATATCGCCATAAAGCTTGGGATGGGATCTGATGTCGAGGGGCCGGCCGTAGTGGCCGAGCGGTTCTAGGCGATACAGTCTGGAACCGCGCGACCGTTACTGTCGCAGGTTCGAATCCTGCCTCGGGCATGGATGTGTGTGATGTCCTTAGGTTAGTTAGGTTTAAGTAGTTCTAAGTTCTAGGGGACTGATGACCTCAGAAGTGAAGTACCATAGTGCTCAGAGCCATTTGAACCATTTGATGTCACGGGATGCACTCTGGAATAGGCAGTTCACCAGGTCTACGCCATACACGTGTGCGTCCATCACTCGCATACAGACAGAATAACTTTCATTAGTAAACTCAACTCAGCGCCATTCCAAACAACTCAGCGTCATTCCACTCTCCAGTTGACTCTTTCACGACACCGGAGTATTCGTGATTGATAGTGTTGTGATATCAGTGGTAGCCGGGCAAACGTATTCTTAGTCCTGCTGCAAACAGAATGTTCCCAATAGTCCCTCATGACGCAGCAGGTGCAATATATGCCCGGATTCCGTCCCTGGACGATGTTCGGTCGAACACCGTTCCTCGCACTGTGTGTCGATCTTGACGAGCGTCTGTACGACATGGACGTCCAGAATCTGGTCTACGGGTGTAGGAATATTCCACAGACCACTATTGAAACAGCGGCACACCACAAATACTACGTGCTCAACATGTGCAATAATCTGTCGAGTCGTCCATCTAGCTTCACGCAGGCCCACAATGCGACCCTATTCAAATGGCTAAGTTCGACAGGAGTACGTACTCGTGAGCCGGGTATGGTAGTGCCCTAGAATGAATGTTGTGAATACTGTTCGTCTCTAAACTCAGCACAATTACTGCCTGCAGAGTTAGAATAGAGGACGCACAGACAAGGCTCCTGAATGCCATCTGATCACCAATGAACGTGACAAATGAATCATTAACGCTACAATCCCCTCAGTATGCACGTATTACACCCTGGTACAACTGAACGGTCCGTGAGGTTTTTGCTTTTTTTTTAGGCAATTTACATTGAAAAGAGATGAATTTGTCTCACCCCGTGTTTCATAATATTTTGGTAAACAAACTGGGGATGGAGGGCGTCTGCGCAGAAATGGTTCTGAAACACACAAATGGCTGCTGCCCCGTCACACTGTGCCGCGTGCTAATCAAGTAAATACATCCGCGTTTCTCCTCAGCCTCCTTATTTCCCGCACCTTAGCGCTTGCATGTAGTAAAGGATATTCATTATTCGTCAGTAATGATCTCAGTGGCTGAGAAAAGCGTGCAGTGGGCACTTAAGTGTCAATGGACACACATCGAAGATAGCAGTGATAAAAGCAAACGCTCAAATCATACACTTTGCTTGAAACTACTGCAAATAATGTGTTAACGAACAAAATTGCAATTAAACAACATATATTTACAATACACAACTAGAACTCAATACTTATTAGAAGAAAGTAATTATTATGAAGGTTATACAGAGAAAAAGTTACGTTAATTTAAAAAAATTCCGACATTATGTTGAGAGGTTTTTCAGTATATAGAACGTAACGCTACAGCTGTCTGTTTTTCTACACAACTGCCTCCTAGATTAAGGCAGGAGGAACGCGTTATCAATGGCCTCGTTACAGGATTCTGCTGCCTGTGACCTAAACCGTGCTCTTCTTTAACTCAGGTCATCTTCAAACCGTGATGCTTGCCACTGTTTAATCTTTGGAAAGAGATGAAAATCGCTTGGTGATAAATCAAGGCGGTACGGAGGATGATCGAACAACTCGCTGTTTGTGTGCGTGCGGCAGTAGGTGGCCCAAAGTCATCGTCCCCCAAAAAGGAGCCTAATCTCAGCACTCCACGCCTTTTATTCCGTATAGCTCATCTGAGCTGCTTTAGGAATTTGCAATAATTTCGGATTTCACTGTATTGCCTGTTAGCATTAAATCAACAAGGAGCATTCTCTTTCTCTCCCAAAAAACACTTATCAGTTTGTGTGCAGGAAATGTTTGGCGCCACCTGAAAGGCTTACATGGCGACCTAGTGTGGCTCCAGTTTTTTGTCTCCAAGCTGACTCATCCAACCTATGCGTTATCCCTTGCCACATGTGAGCGAGGAATTCATCTCCTTCTGTATCGTATCGCATCATAAACGTTAATGCAGTTCCTAATCTCATCGTTCTGTGGACAGTAGCCAAAGGCTTTGGGACTCATCACGCCCAGAGTTTGTGATAACCAAGTTTATAAGTCACTATCCGAGAGACCTGAGAGGAAACGGACTGATAATTCTGTAATCGTAAACTCACGATTTGCTCTGATTCTCTCATTAACATTTGCGAAAAGTTCAGTCGTCACAACAGATGGTAGTCAACTTATTTCTTTGTCAGGTACGCTCGTCTAATCGTCCCGAAACAAAGAGCAACATTTTCTGAAGCACTAGCACTCCTAATGTTCTCTTCGTGTACCGCACAACGTTTTCTAGGAAAATCTATGCTTTGGTGTTTTTCCCACACAGGAAACGGATTAAGCGCGTAAAACAAAGGCGGCGGGACTTTCGATGACAGCAGCCGTTTTGATTTATGTTTATGGCACAAACAGGTCAATAACTTTCCGCGGCACGAGCAGACTCGTACTGGGCCGGGTGACAGTTACGCTGAAATCACTCCGCTACCCCCAATCCTCTGTGCATCATGCAGCGTCGGAATTTACTGTCCGAACAGTCCACATATAGTATTAATTATTTAACTTATAGACCGCTTAAAGGCGTAAAACAAACGTTAAGGAACAAAATAAAATCCATTTATAAAAGATCAGCAATAGTTATCCTTCACATTTCAAATATAAACAATGGGGAGGCAGTATTTTTTTTTTCCAGCAATGCTAAGACAACCTATACACTGTTACGACAAATTTATGAGTGGATATGATGATTATGTTGCAAAGTACTAACTGAAACAAATGTAAATATCAGATACCGTAGCATTCCATACGGACTTATACACTACATATCAGTCTTCCATCTCGGGAAGAAAAGGTGTGGTTTTCCAACAAGAGTTTTTGCTACTGAAATTTAAATAGGAAAAAGGGAGCAGAATTTTGTAGATACCATCTCACTGCGAATACAGTTCATTATATTACTGACAACGAATTGCTTAAAATACAAGAATTCATATAGTGAAAATTAAAAAAAATATTCTGTTTATGTCGCTTTTATACACTCCTGGAAATTGAAATAAGAACACCGTGAATTCATTGTCCCAGGAAGGGGAAACTTTATTGACACATTCCTGGGGTCAGATACATCACATGATCACACTGACAGAACCACAGGCACATAGACACAGGCAACATAGCATGCACAATGTCGGCACTGGTACAGTGTATATCCACCTTTCGCAGCAATGCAGGCTGCTATTCTCCCATGGAGACGATCGTAGAGATGCTGGATGTAGTCCTGTGGAACGGCTTGCCATGCCATTTCCACCTGGCGCCTCAGTTGGACCAGCGTTCGTGCTGGACGTGCAGACCGCGTGAGACGACGCTTCATCCAGTCCCAAACATGCTCAGTGGGGGACAGATCCGGAGATCTTGCTGGCCAAGGTAGTTGACTTACACCTTCTAGAGCACGTTGGGTGGCACGGGATACATGCGGACGTGCATTGTCCTGTTGGAACAGCAAGTTCCCTTGCCGGACTAGGAATGGTAGAACGATGGGTTCGATGACGGTTTGAATGTACCGTGCACTATTCAGTGTCCTCTCGACGATCACCAGTGGTGTACGGCCAGTGTAGGAGATCGCTCCCCACACCATGATGCCGGGTGTTGGCCCTGTGTGCCTCGGTCGTATGCAGTCCTGATTGTGGCGCTCACCTGCACGGCGCCAAACACGCATACGACCATCATTGGCACCAAGGCAGAAGCGACTCTCATCGCTGAAGACGACACGTCTCCATTCGTCCCTCCATTCACGCCTGTCGCGACACCACTGGAGGCGGGCTGCTCGATGTTGGGGCGTGAGCGGAAGACGGCCTAACGGTGTGCGGGACCGTAGCCCAGCTTCATGGAGACGGTTGCGAATGGTCCTCGCCGATACCCCAGGAGCAACAGTGTCCCTAATTTGCTGGGAAGTGGCGGTGCGGTCCCCTACGGCACTGCGTAGGATCCTACGGTCTTGGCGTGCATCCGTGCGTCGCTGCGGTCCGGTCCCAGGTCGACGGCCACGTGCACCTTCCGCCGACCACTGGCGACAACATCGATGTACTGTGGAGACCTCACGCCTCACGTGTTGAGCAATTCGGCGGTACGTCCACCCGGCCTCCCGCATGCCCACTATACGCCCTCGCTCAAAGTCCGTCAACTGCACATACGGTTCACGTCCACGCTGTCGCGGCATGCTACCAGTGTTAAAGACTGCGATGGAGCTCCGTATGCCACGGCAAACTGGCTGACACTGACGGCGGCGGTGCACAAATGCTGCGCAGCTAGCGCCATTCGACGGCCAACACCGCGGTTCCTGGTGTGTCCGCTGTGCCGTGCGTGTGATCATTGCTTGTACAGCCCTCTCGCAGTGTCCGGAGCAAGTATGGTGGGTCTGACACACCGGTGTCAATGTGTTCTTTTTTCCATTTCCAGGAGTGTAGATTCCACTATGAACTTTATGGTTCAGAGGATTTTTACAAATACCGCTGCCAGTCACATAATTTGTTGACTACTTAAATTAGTTAATTAGCAACATCTTTAGAGGTTAGAACTCATCACCAGGCTACAATGGCAGTACAAAAACATCTAACCCAAGTGCAGCGGTATCTGTGAAACCTTTTCATATTTTTGAAACAATCACGGTCGATTAACAGTGATTATGGTTTCAAATTTTTTAATGTTAGATTTGTGATGGTTTGCATTTTTTAATTTATTAACTATTAACCCCAGCAGTGGGCAGAATAAAAGTGTGTTTGGGGCAGAATAATGCTTTATTTGGACATTATTAACACTCCACAACTCATACAGCAGGATAAAATACCCACTTTCTCTGTATCTTGAACTATGCGTCTGCATTTTTGCGTTAGCATCAATGGGCTTATTGTACTTAATATATAAGAAGTTTGAAATTTACATATGAAAAAGAACATTTCTGCCATGACCTATGAAATAGAATATTTCTGCCCTGATGTAATATTAGGCCTATGGTCTTAAAGTTATTGTTTCTATCAGGGCTTTGAATGTTATCTTAATTAGTATACATTTTTACTAGTCATAGAACACTCATTCTTTGCGCACACATTATGCATATAATTGTACAGAAGTCCCGGAAAAGAGTATTATAAATCCTGTTTTGTTCTCCTGTGTGTGTGTGTGTGTGTGTGTGTGTGTGTGTGTGTGTGTGTGGACTTTTTTTGCGCACGACAACGTTGTCTGACACAATAGCGAACGTTGTGAACGAGTTTGTATTTCATATTTGCATTGCAACCATTTTCTTGTTCCTCAGTATATATTTCGAAGAGTTATTGTAATCCTTGCCAGTGACAATACTTATGTTACATTTGTCTTTTGTATCGTGTGGCCTAAAACATTTTGCTCCTCGTCAGTTTGTCTCTGTTGTGAAGAAAATTAAATCTGCTAGTGGACTCAGTCATGTATTACGATCAGCTGTCTCCGTGACCGAGCGTTTTAAGTCGTCATAACGTGATGCTTCTCCACTAGTTAGCAGCCAGTATTAACACCAGCGGTGGTAAAAATTCCCACCAGTGAAATTAGACCAAGAAGGGGAGGGTACGTGGCGGCACACACTTTCCGATCATAAATCTCTGCACCAACATGTGGACGACTCAGCGTCGTATGAAGTAACGATAACTCACTGGAGGTGGCGATAGGTCCATCAAGTTGCGACGTTAAATTCTGCAGCCCTTTCTTTTTTTCTGTCACTTACATGAAATTACAATGAAATGAATACCCCTAGCTACATACAGGCATTGATGTAAGTCAACGGGGACAGTTGAAAATATGTGCCTCGACCGGGACTCGAACTCGGGATCTCCTACTTACATGGCAGACGCTCCATCCATCTGAGCCACCGAGGACACAGAGGATAGTGCGACTGCAGGGACTTATCTCTGGCACGCCTCCCGTGAGACCCACATTCCCAATTTATTGTCCCACACTATATTCATACTGCCTCTGCACATTATACTCATTACTCGCGGCTTTTTGCTGATTCCCGTAAAAGTTCGGGCACTGTTTGTGCATCCGCACAGAAGAAGATGGTCAATGGCCGGTGGGCCATATATATATATATATTCACTTGTATGTCCCACATGTTTTATCTCTTGTCTGCCTCCACTCTATATGGATAAACACCTATGGGATATATACGAATCAAGTCTAAGGGACCCTGGATTGTCAACATAAGTTGACAAGTAGTGAAGCAATTCGTTTTAGCTATCGTGTAAACTTCACATCAGTGATAAAATTAACTGTGTAGAAACGCTGAAATACATCTTTTGAACGTATCAAACTCATGATTGGCTCTGAGCACTATGGGACTCAACATCTGTGGTCATCACTCCCCTAGAACTTAGAACTACTTAAACCTAACTAACCTAAGGACATCACACACATCCATGCCCGAGGCAGGATTCGAACCTGCGACCGTAGCAGTCCCGCGGTTCCGGACTGAGCGCCTAGAACCGCTAGACCACCGCGGCCGGCACTCATGATTGTTTTTCTTAAGTAGTTGGTAACCTTGCTAACTGTTCCGGCGTAAGGAAAGCGCAGGCACGAAGATGAAGAACGCAACAGTAGAGAAGGCTGTGAGACGACGTCAGCCAATAGCCCGTTGACTAGGACCGCACCACGACAGGAGCGGCCTCTATATGAAGACAATAGAAGCGCAGCTCCTGCAAGCCTCAGTACAGACACTAGTGGAACAGTTATTAGAAATCCATATCCATTGCTTATTGTATATAGTGAAGAATACTGACTTAGTTGCATGTCGCCCATCGCTTGCGACAACTCTTTGCAAATACAAAGTTAAATATTGTTAATCTACTTTATCAAAATGGTTCAAATGGCTCTAAGCATTATGGGACTTAACATCTGAGGTCATCAGTCCCCTACACTTAGAACTACTTAAACCTAACTAACCAAAGGACATCACACACATCCATATCCGAGGCACGATTCGAACCTGCGACTGTAGCAGCAGCGCGGTTCCGGTCTGAAGCGCCTAGAACAGCTGGGCCACAGTGGCCGGCTCTACTTTATCGTAATAAAAACCATTAATGTGATTTGCTTGAATTGTTGTATAGCTATCAGAGAAGGCAGCATCCTGTAGACACCCTATACGAGACGAGTGGACAGGAATCCACACTAACAAACTAAACTGCTGTAAAATAATCTCGTAACGACAGTGGTTCCCAGTCTTTCTGGGGTCATTATCCGTGAGGGCAATCAGATATTAGCTAGTACTCCGTCCCCCCCCCCCCCTGACGCTCTCCTCCACCACGTTTAACATCAGTTCCCAACTAAACAATCAAAAAGAATTTTCTCTGAACACAATTTTCAGAATGGTGTTAAACTTTTGCAGGTGTTTTATTAAACCATGAATCAATTGTCAAGGTTTATTTGTGACAACTTTTTTTATGGAATGATAAAAAAAGTCTTAGTGCATTGCGACTGTTACCTAAAACATATTCTGCGAAAAGAAAGCTGACTATCCACACTGAGGGTAGACAGATGTTACAAAAAATGCTTTCTCTCCACCACTCCTCTTCCTAGTGACACTTGCTTTATCCACATCCTACACATCCATTCAAAAATCAGCCGAATTAACACTTATCAACCGTATTTAGGCGCACTGTTTGTAAATGACTCCTTACTTCTGAGCTGGCAGAAATTGGAAGAGTTCAGGTAGCCAATGCTTCGTGTGTGACCATTGTTACTACTACTACTACTACTACTACTACTACTAATAATAATAATAATAATAATAATAATAATAATACAGAAATTTCTACAGAATATTCAGGGAAAATATAATGGGTTATTAGCATCCAAATATATGCTTCAAAAGAACAAATGGATCTTTAGAAACAAATACTAAACAAAATTGCAATATTCTTAAAGGATACTTTGATAAACTCCTCAACTTTGAGAAGCCCAAAGCAAAAATTACACTTCACGAAAACGCCACCAAACACAGACTGGAAGCCGCCTACAATCACAGAGGTAGAGGAGGTTATAAAACAACTAAAGAGCAACAGAGCCCCAGAGGAAGATGACATTGTCGCCGAGATCTGGAAACTCACAAACCAAAATATTACAAAGAAAATTCATAAAATTCTCTTGGAAATACGAAGTACGAAGACAATTCCACGGGAATGGAAATGCACACTGATTCACCCACTCCACAAAAAGGGAGACAGGACAGACCCTGATCTTTACAGAGGGATCTCATTATTACCAGTCAGTTACAAAATTCTGTCCAAGGTGTTAATGAACAGACTGCAACCACAAGTGGATACAAAGATAGGTGGATACCAGGCAATGTTCAGAAAGGGAAGATTCTGTATTGAACAAATTTGGAACCTGCTAACTCTCTTGAAGGTCAGACAGGCGAACAACACTGGAGTTACATTTGTGGACTTTAAGAAGGTCTATGACTCCATTGACAGGCCGGCTCTTTTTGACACACTAGAAGAATATGTAATACGCAGAAAAATTAGGGCACTGATGGAACAGACGCTCACAGACACTACATCCAAAATAAAATTTATGGGAGCAATCTGAGCCATTTGAGATACATACAGGGGTCAGACAAGGAGATGGTCTCTCACCACTTCTATTCAACATAGTCCTGGACAAAATTATCAAGCAGTGGTACGAAAAATTAAAAGGAATTCAGTTAGGGAGAACACGTGCAAACAAGACAATCATAAAATACATAGCATTTGCAGATGACTTGACAATACTCAGCAACAACAGAGAAGAAGCGCAAGATGCCCTGGAATATCTACATGAAGTCTCTGTTAAGACGGGGTTACAGATATCATACGAGAAAACACAATATATGGAAAGAAAGAATAACAATACACGAGGGATGCAGGCAAAATACGGATTGGTTAACAGAGTATCTTGGAGAAGACATACAAATAGGAGGATCACACGAGGCATACAATACAGAACGAACAGAAAAACTTCAGAAAGCGTACCAACTCACATGGATGTACTGCAATAAAAGAAGCGTCTCAAGACAGGCGAAACTCAGGCACTACAATACAGTTGTACTAGCAGAAGCCATCTATGCATCAGAAACGACCACAATCAGGGCACCATGCATCATAGGAACAGAAAAGTTACAACGTAAAATCCTTCGAAAAATTTTTAGAGCGGTACATAAAGATGGTATATGGATGAAGAAATCAACCTGACAACTATACGAACATACAGACAGACTCACAGAGATAATCAGAAAACGTCGATTAACATTCTTTGAGCAAATACACAGAATGAACAACACCAGACAGACAAAGAGGATTTTTGATGTAGTCAGCAGCTCAATCAAAAGAACCAACTGGTTTCATGAAGTAGAAGAAGACCCAAAAACAAGCAGGAATCAATAGATGAGACAAATTCAGAAACAAAATTATGAACACGAAATTTGAAGCATAAGAAAGGAAGAGACTAGGGAAAACATCGACAGAACAAAGGAAACACGAAAACAGTTAAAGAATGAAGAGGTTTTATGAAGAGAAAAAGAAGAAAACATGAAAAAAGGGGAATATTGAATAAGCATGTAACATCCATGTTCAATCACCGTCTTAAGGGCAAAAATGTATAATACAAATACTAATAATACAGTGTAGGCCACAAAGCAGTGTAGTAGCCGTCACTGCAGTGTTGTCAGTTAGTTCGTTTACTGTTACGAAGTGAATAATGGACCAATTTACGGTCTCTTGCAGGAACTACGTACTACTCGAGGAGGCAAAGTACATATAACGTGTGTAATGGGCGGACTAGATGAAGAACAGGTTCGTACATTTGTTTCACAGGCTGTAACCACCACATCATGTCATACATTAATGCTAGTGTTTCGAGAAAAAAGATGTACTTATTGGTAACTTATGAAAGCAGTATTACAGTCTTACGAAACAATGATAATAGTAACGATTTTTCAAAAATAGTTTTGTAACCGGAACATAACTGTACCCTTTTGGTTTTACGCCTCAGAAAATTACGTTTTACCCCTCAGGAGTTAATTACCACCTGGTTGGGAACCACTGGTCTACGGAGTGCCCATCCAGCTGAACTGCATCCTCGATATTCTCAACATCGCCAATACCAGGTGACTGTGAAGAGAAATAAGTACCTTCACCCCCGTGGACTGTTCATTTCATCACTATAAAACAGGTCAGGACAGACAGGATGGTGCTTTATCGCTTAGAATGAGCAGCGAGTGCTGTCAATGAGCGCAAAGCAGAATTAGCCAGCACCTCACGGAAAGAAAGAAGCACTGTCTGACGACGGAACCTTAATACGATTCTGAGCAGCTCAATCGGCAAGAGCACTGCCAGAAAAGTACAAGGGTTCACTTTCAATTCCTGGATCGGCACACAGTTGCAACAAGCCAAAAAGATCCTGGAAGTATGATCGATTGGTGGCCGTACAGCAAGAGCAAGGTGTAACAACTTAACGATCTACATCTGCATTCATATTCTGGAAACAACTGCCAAGTGCATAGTAGAGGGGTACTTGCCATGGTACCAGTTACTAGGACTTCTTCCACTTCCATTCATGTATGGAGCACGGGAAGAATAAATGCTTAAACGCCTCTGTACACGCCTCTGTACACCCAGTAATCAGTACCATCTTGTTCTCACGATCCCAAAGGAAGCGATATGTATGTGGTTTTAATGTATTCCTAGAGTCATCATTTACAGCCGGTTTGTGAAACCTTGTAATTGGCTTTCTAGTGGTAGACCGCGCCTATCTTCAAGCGTCTGCCGGTCCAGTTTTTTCGGCATCTCCATGACATTCTCCCGTCTGTCCCAGATCGGTCTGCGGCTGTGGTTGCCCCGGTTGCTGCCCGCAGTGGGGCTGAGCCCTCGCCTGTGGTTGATTGGCAGGTCGTTCCAAGGCGTGGCAGGCAGCGAAAGACGTCCCTGGAGGCTGATCAGAAAGCCTCCCCGGTGCGTCTGACAAACAGGTTACAGGCACTGTCTCTGGCTGAGCCAGATGCAGCTGCCTGCCCTGCTTCAGAGGATGATTATTAGCCTTCAAGGTCCGGGCAATCACAGAGGGTGGGCTTATTGGTAGTTGGGAGCTCCAATGTTAGGTGCGTAATGGGGCCCCTTAGGGATATGGCGGCTAAGGAGGGGAAGAAATCCAGTGTGCACTCCGTGTGCATTCCGGGTGGAGTCATTCCTGATGTGGAAAGGGTCCTTCGGGGATCCCTTAAAGAGCACAGGGTGCAGCCAGCTGCAGGTGGTGCCACATGATGGCACTAATGACGTGTGTCGCTTCTTTGGATCTGAGGAAATTCTCTCTGGATTCCAGCGGCTATCTGATTTGGTGAAGGCTGCCGGTCTTGCTTACGAGATGAAGGCAGAGCTCACCATCTGCAGCATCGTTGACAGAACCGACTGCGGACCTTTGGTGCAGAGCCGGGTGGAGGGTCTGAATCAGAGGCTCAGACGGTTTTGCGACCGTGCTGACTGCAGATTCCTTGACTTGCGCCATAGGGTGGTGGGGTTTCGGGTTCCGCTGAATAGGTCAGGAGTTCACTACACTCAGCTGGCGGCTACACGGGTAGCGGAGGCTGTGTGGCATGGACTGGGCGGTTTTTTAGGTTAGAAGGCCTCGGGAAAGTACGGGGTGGGCTGCAATCTCAAAGGGTGCATGACAAATACAGGACGTGCTTGGATCAAGGAACAGTCGGAATTGTAGTTATAAATTGTATTGTTGTAGTTGTGCTGGGAAAGTCCCTGAGCTTCAAGCGCTAATAGAAAGCACAGAAGCTGAAATCGTTATAGGTACAGAAAGCTGCTAAAGCCTGAAATAAGTTCTGCAGGAATTTTTACGAAGTCTCAGACGGTGTCCAGGAAAGATAGATTAGGCAGAATTGGCGGTGGAGTGTTTGTGTCTGTCAGTAGTGGTTTATCTTGTAGTGAAGTCGAAGTAGATACTCCGTGCGAATTGGTATGGGTGGAGGTTATACTTAACAGCCGAACTAAGTTAGTAATTGGCTCCTTCTACCGACCCCCAGACTCCGATGATATAGTTGCTGAACAGTTCAGAGAAAATTTGAGTCTCGTAACAAATGAATACCCCACTCATACGGTTATAGTTGGTGGGGACTTCAACCTTCCCTCGATATGTTGGCAAAAGTACTTGTTCAAAACCGGTGGTAGGCAGAAAACATCTTCCGAGATTGTCCTAAATGCTTTCTCCGAAAATTATTTCGAGCAGTTAGTCCACGAACCCACGCGAATTGTAAATGGTTGCGAAAACACACTTGACCTCACAAACAATCCAGAGCTGATAGAGAGCATCATGACTGATACAGGGATTAGTGATCACAAGGTCGTTGTAGCTAGGCTCAATAATGTTTCTTCCAAATCCACCAGAAACAAACGCAAAATAATTTTATTTAAAAAAGCGGATAAAGTGTCACTAGAAGCTTTCCTAAGAGAGAATCCCCATACCTTCCGAACTGACTATGAAAATGTAGACGAGATGTGGCTCAAATTCAAAGATATAGTAGCAACAGCAATTGAGAGATTTATACCTCATAAATTGGTAAGAGATGGAATTGATCCCCCGTTGTACACAAAACAGGTCCGAACGCTGTTGCAGAGGCAACGGAAAAAGCATGCGAAGTTCAGAAGAACGCGAAATCCCGAAGATTGGCTAACATTTACAGACGCGCGAAATTTGGCACGGACTTCAATGCGAGATGCCTTTAATATGTTCCACAACGAAACATTGTCTCGAAATTTGGTAGAAAATCCGGAGAAATTCTGGTCGTATGTAAAGTACACAAGCGGCAAGACGCAGTCAATACCTTCGCTGCGCAGTGCCGATGGTACTGTTACCAACGATTGTGCCGCTAAAGCGGAGTTACTGAACGCAGTTTTCCGAAATTCCTTCAGCAGGGAAGACGAAGGAATATTCCAGAATTTGAAACACGAACAGCTGCTAGCATGAGTTTCTTAGAAGTAGATACCTTAGGGGTTGCGAAGCAACTCAAATCGTTTGATACGGGCAAGTCTTCACGTCCAGATTGTATACCGATTAGGTTCCTTTCAGATTACGCTGATACAATAGCTCCCTACTTAGCAATCATATACAACCGTTCGCTCACCGATAGATCTGTACCTACAGACTGGAAAATTGCGCAGGTCGCACCAGTGTTTAAGAACGGTAGTAGGAGAAATCCATCGAACTACAGACCTATATCATTGACGTCGGTTTGCAGTAGGGTTTTGGAGCATATACTGTATTCAAACATAATGAATCACCTCGAGGGGAACGATCTATTGATACGTAATCAGCATGGTTTCAGGAAACATCGTTCTTGTGCAACGCAGCTAGCTCTTTATTCGCACGAAGTAATGGCCGCTATCGACAGGGGATCTCAAGTTGATTCCGTATTTCTAGATTTCCGGAAAGCTTTTGACACCGTTCCTCACAAGCGACTTCTAATCAAGCTGCGGGCCTATGGGGTATCGTCTCAGTTGTGCGACTGGATTCGTGATTTCCTGTCAGGAAGGTCGCAGTTCGTAGTAATAGACGGCAAATCATCGAGTAAAACTGAAGTGATATCAGGTGTTCGCCAGGGAAACGTCCTGGGACCTCTGCTGTTCCTGATCTATATAAATGACCTGGGTGACAATCTGAGCAGTTCTCTTAGGTTGTTCGCAGATGATGCTGTAATTTACCGTCTAGTAAGGTCATCCAAAGACCAGTATCAGTTGCAAAGCGATTTAGAAAATATTGCTGTATGGTGTGGCAGGTGGCAGTTGACGCTAAATAACGAAAAGTGTGAGGTGATCCACATGAGTTCCAAAAGAAATCCGTTGGAATTCGATTACTCGATAAATAGTACAATTCTCAAGGCTGTCAATTCAACTAAGTACCTGGGTGTAAAAATTACAAACAACTTCAGTTGGAAAGACCACATAGATAATATTGTGGGGAAGGCGAGCCAAAGGTTGTGTTTCATTGGCAGGACACTTAGAAGATGCAAGAAGTCCACTAAAGAGACGGCTTACACTACACTCGTTCGTCCTCTGTTAGAATATTGCTGCGCGGTGTGGGATCCTTACCAGGTGGGATTGACGGAGAACATCGAAAGGGTGCAAAAAAGGGCAGCTCGTTTTGTATTATCGCGTAATAGGGGAGAGAGTGTGGCAGATATGATACGCGAGTTGGGATGGAAGTCATTAAAGCAAAGACGTTTTTCGTCGCGGCGAGATCTATTTACGAAATTTCAGTCACCAACTTTCTCTTCCGAATGCGAAAATATTTTGTTGAGCCCAACCTACATAGGTAGGAATGATCATCAAAATAAAATAAGAGAAATCAGAGCTCGAACAGAAAGGTTTAGGTGTTCGTTTTTCCCGCGCGCTGTTCGGGAGTGGAATGGTAGGGAGATAGTATGATTGTAGTTCGATGAACCCTCTGCCAAGCACTTAAATGTGAATTGCAGAGTAATCATGTAGATGTAGATGTAGATGTAGATGTAGATGTAGAGGGTCAGGTGCAACGTGTAGCTGTTCCATTCCGTTCTCCATCAGTGTCTACCGTAATGGGAATGTGACGTGTTTTTAGAAGAGATCATTTACTGACGACTGTAAAATTGCTGTTCAAATTTAATGTTTAATTTTTATAGCACATAATACGCAGTTTTGCCAGGTTGCAACAGTCCATTTGCCAGAGCTTATCATCACAGACATTACTGAGTAGCTGCACGGCGTATTCACCATTTGATTTCCAAGAACTTACTCAGGTCTTCAAAACGAAAAAGTAAAGTAAGCGTATGTTGTAATCACAAACGTGCTACCAATGATTACCGTAACAAGTACTACGTTGTACAAGGCAGGCTACGAAACCTGTTCTTCTTACTAAAAATGGTTCAAAAGGCTCTAAGCACTATGGGACTTAACATTTGAGGTCATCAGTCCCCTAGAACGTAGAACTACTTAAACCTAACTAACCTAAGGACATCACACACATTCATGCCCGAGGCAGGATTCGAACCTGCGGCCGTAGCGGTCGCACGGTTCCAGACTGAAGCTCCTAGAACCGCTCGGCCATATCGGCCGGCTTACTCAGTTCTTCTTGACTATTTTCTAAGACTACAAATCGTCACACAGTGTTATGAAAAAAACAAAAAGAAATGAAAATAGAGCGCTAGACTGCTCGGAGGGAAAATCAGCCAGCCCCAGATCGAATCGGCGAACCGGGTTACAATCGCTGCTTTATTACACAGGCCAAACCGCATGTAAAGTTATTAGCACATTCTCACTCTCCACTGAGACAAATGTCGGGATTGTTTCATCATCTGCGCCTGACATTTGTGTAAAACACGAGAACGCTCAAAATCAAATTTACACAATTCTTGGGCAATTTAGTAGAAGTGATAAATGGACTTTATCAAACGACACACAGATATATTTTGAAAAATTTTAATATGAGACTTAGAGTAACAGAAATCATTCCTTCCGCTGACGAGTGTTACAGATGGAAGAAGTTAATATTAGAGAAAGAGAGAGACAGGAAGATTTTAATGCTATTGAGTTTTGCTGTATGTCCCAAAAGCTTAAAGCTCAAAACAGACGAAAGATGAGTCTAAAGTGAGCATTTCAATACAGGAAACAAACTGTTGGACAGGATTATTTTCGGCGCTGCGATGTCTTGTATCAGAAACACTTGGGGTACACGGCTTTGTAAATGGTTTCTGTTTCCTTCGTGGCGCTACCTTGCAAAACGATACATAATCGTCTATGATGTGTACATGGCGCAGTTCAGCACTTCGTACAGACCACGAATTGTTACACGCTGACAGACATTTCTGTACTGTATGATGCAATTGGATGGGTGCCAGGAAAGTTGAAGGACTGTTCAGAAAAAAGTTGCGTAACAGTTGTCGTCGCAAGTGGAAGAAACTTATCGTCGAGGATAGATATGTATCACAAATAGGGTCGACCAAACTTCAGAGAAATAGCCTAGGAACTCGACAAAGAATTGTTCGGACAGTATAAAAGCATCTGCCGTATCGCCCTTGAAATCGACAGTTCGAAGAATATTGTCTGGTGAGTACTGGTAGAGAAAACACCAGCCTAAATGATAGTGAAATCGGAGATCACTCCTTTTGACGGATTATCGAGTGCAGTAGTACTTCCTACGAATCGTGTTATTTACGAATGAGTCGTCTTTCAAACGTGATTGTATCCACCTGTCGCATTGTCACATATGGCGCGATGAAAAGCCGTATACCACATTTACTACGGATGATTGTGTGTACTGAGTGCTAGCAGTGGTATTGGATTTTACCTCAAAGCATTTAATTAGGCCTCAGAAGTTTCTGCACAGTTTTGTACCCTAAATGTCTCGGACACTCTGGTGTAAGCCGAACCCTGAAGCGTGACTCGCCGCACAGTCCCTAGTTCTGCCGCCGTCCTATGTTGGATGGCTCTTGTGCGGCCGAACTTGGGAGGGCATCGAACCGCGACGGCAGGCTGCATAATTCCTCCAAAAGGGGTCTCCAGCCTGCGCGCTGCGTCGCCGTGTTTCCTTATCTGGGCAGACAATCCATTGTCCGCCGTGCGAAACATACTTCATTCCGTCCCTTCATGACGCAAGTAGCCAGCGAACGGCACTTCTAAGCTGCAAATAAATCAGTGTAACACGGAGTCGCTTGTATATTATAACTGAACGTCGTCTTCGTGAATGTAGTCGGAAAAAAATGCTGTTCCCGCAATGAGTTCTTTCCAAACGTGTACAGTTTCAAGTTCAACGCCGGTCACTGCAACGGTACCATTATTAAGTGAAACAACTAACAAGCACAGATTAGTATCACGTATACTTTTGTCTGCTGCACCAAACTCTTAATCTCAAACACACCCAACGTCCTTTTTTATTTGTTGAATACATTTCAATCTCTGCCTTCCTGAAGAATGTTTGCCATCTATGGCTCCCTCTAGAACCACGGATGTTATTCCTTGGAGTTTTAACGCACATTCTATCATACCGCCCCTTCTTTTAGATATTTGTTTTCCATATACTCCTTTCCTTACCGATGCGGCAGAGAACCTCATTTCTTATCACTACACTTAATTTTCAGTATTTTCTTCTCATCCGGTTTTCCCACAGTCCATGACTCACTTCCATACAATGCTCTAACCCAGACGCTAATTTTCACATTCCTTCATAAATTTAAAGGATATGTTTCACAGATCCATATTTCTATTGGCGAGAAATGCTATCTTTCATTGCCACTGCTTTTCCATGTCTTTGCTTCGTCCGTAGTGCACTATTTTGCTTCCAAGAAAGCAGGATTACTTCACTTTATCTATTTCATGGTCCCCAATATTGATGCTAATTTTGCCACAAATATCATTTCTGCTAATCCTCATTATTCATCTTTCTTTGGTTCACCCTCTATCCGTAGTCTCTACCCGTTACAGCAGTCATCCTCTTCAGCTAGTTCTGCAGTTCATCCTCACTTTTAAAGAGGACGGTAATATACTATGCAAGTCTCATCATTGATATCTTTCACATTACTTCGGAAGCTTTCTTTTATTTCCTTCACTCCTGTTTAGATATACAGCTTGAACAGCAGAAAAGTAAGGCTTCATCCCTGTCTTAAGTAATTTTTAATCCTAGCACATCCTCTCTCAGTTTTCCATTCTTAGTGTTCCCTATCGGTATTCCTATTATTGTAAATTATACATATTTTCATTGTCGACAACTCTTATGAAAGTATCTTGCTTCTTGTTAAATCTTGCTTCCATTCGCAAGTGCTACGTCGGAACTGCCTCTATAGTGCCTTTACTTATCCTGAAGCGAAAATGGTCACCATCTAACTGATCGCCGATTTGCAGAGAATGATATGAAATAACTACATCATTTTTCAGCGTTTCTCCCACAATGTCAAGGTAGTCGCACATCTGTCGATCGGCTTTTTTTTCTTGTTATGTAGCCAAATGTCCTCCCTTTCACCACTTTCGTCACTTACACCAACGGAAGGAAGGAAGATGAAGAGTTTAACATCTCGTTGACAGCCCAAAATTGGAGATGTGGCCCAAGCATGGATTACGAAAGTGTGGGAAAAGAAATCGACAGAGCCCTTTTCAAAGGAACCATCCCGGCATTTGTCTGGAGTGATTAAGGAAAATTACGAAAAACCAAAATCTGAATGGCCGGAGGTGAATTTTAAACAGTCACCTTCCCGAATGAGAGTCCAGTGTGCTAACCACGGCGCCACCTCGCTCTGTGCACCAACGGGGGAAAGTAGTGTGCATCATCTGACTATGAGTAATCTGACATTGTTACGTGTGCCCATAGCTCAATGGTCCGTGCATCGACTTCCCCGTTCAAAAATAGGTAAACAGCGTGAAATTTCTTAGTACGTGTGGTAACCCTCTAAAAGCCACACTCACGATGGTCACTGTTTAATCTGGCGCCAAACTAGATGTGCAGGTTCTATATGAAGCACCAGAGGCATATGTAATTCAATTAATTGTTACCAAGTACTTGCCAAAGTGCTCCGTCACTAATACATTTTAGGGTATCAGATCTAGTAGGAATGAGGGACACTAGATTAGAGTTTAGGGTCTCCTTCACACCGATGACGTTAGAGGCAAATGAAAGAGAAGGATAGCAAGAAAATTGCGCCTTGGTCCTATTCAAGGAGCCACAGAATATTCGCATTAAAAGTTCGGGGAAGCAACGGGAAGCTTCAATCTGAATGTCTAATCTACACTCCTGGAAATTGAAATAAGAACACCGTGAATTCATTGTCCCAGGAAGGGGAAACTTTATTGACACATTCCTGGGGTCAGATACATCACATGATCACACTGACAGAACCACAGGCACATAGACACAGGCAACAGAGCATGCACAATGTCGGCACTAGTACAGTGTATATCCACCTTTCGCAGCAATGCAGGCTGCTATTCTCCCATGGAGACGATCGTAGAGATGCTGGATGTAGTCCTGTGGAACGGCTTGCCATGCCATTTCCACCTGGCGCCTCAGTTGGACCAGCGTTCGTGCTGGACGTGCAGACTGCGTGAGACGACGCTTCATCCAGTCCCAAACATGCTCAATGGGGGACAGATCCGGCGATCTTGCTGGCCAGGGTAGTTGACTTACACCTTCTAGAGCACGTTGGGTGGCACGGGATACATGCGGACGTGCATTGTCCTATTGAAACAGCAAGTTCCCTTGCCGGTCTAGGAATGGTAGAACGATGGGTTCGATGACGGTTTGGATGTACCGTGCACTATTCAGTGTCCCCTCGACGATCACCAGTGGTGTACGGCCAGTGTAGGAGATCACTCCCCACACCATGATGCCGGGTGTTGGCCCTGTGTGCCTCGGTCGTATGCAGTCCTGATTGTGGCGCTCACCTGCACGGCGCCAAACACGCATACGACCATCATTGGCACCAAGGCAGAAGCGACTCTCATCGCTGAAGACGACACGTCTCCATTCGTCCCTCCATTCACGCCTGTCGCGACACCACTGGAGGCGGGCTGCACGATGTTGGGGCGTGAGCGGAAGACGGCCTAACGGTGCGCGGGACTGTAGCCCAGCTTCATGGAGACGGTTGCGAATGGTCCTCGCCGATACCCCAGGAGAAACAGTGTCCCTAATTTGCTGGGAAGTGGCGGTGCGGTCCCCTACGGCACTGCGTAGGATCCTACGGTCTTGGCGTGCATCCGTGCGTCGCTGTGGTCCGGTCCCAGGTCGACGGGCACGTGCACCTTCCGCCGACCACTGGCGACAACATCGATGTACTGTGGAGACCTCACGCCCCACGTGTTGAGCAATTCGGCGGTACGTCCACCCGGCCTCCCGCATGCCCACTATACGCCCTCGCTCAAAGTCCTTCAACTGCACATACGGTTCACGTCCACGCTGTCGCGGCATGCTACCAGTGTTAAAGACTGCGATGGAGCTCCGTATGCCACGGCAAACTGGCTGACACTGACGGCGGCGGTGCACAAATGCTGCGCAGCTAGCGCCATTCGACGGCCAACACCGCGGTTCCTGGTGTGTCCGCTGTGCCGTGCGTGTGATCATTGCTTGTACAGCCCTCTCGCAGTGTCCGGAGCAAGTATGGTGGGTCTGACACACCGGTGTCAATGCGTTCTTTTTTCCATTTCCAGGAGTGTAGATTAGTAGCCCATACTTATCGAATTGTACTTCAGAGTTTTAAGCAGTGTGGCACTTCGCTAGGTAGCTCTAGAACGCTATACACGCAGGAGTTACTGAGCTGTTGTGCATGGGTGGTTATTTACTATAGGTCGTGAGTGCACCTGCACTTGATGAGATCTATTATATACGATGGAAGGGAAAACTGCCTTTTTTTGTTAAGAGGAAAATGAGGCATGACTACAAATAATAAACGAAAAGGACTATATTGCTTATGCTCTACAGGATTAATTTATTCAAGTTTACCGGTTTTCTGCTTACAAGGCCATCACCAGACATTGGAAAAGATCTTACTGATCTAAACTGAGCCAGAAACATCCAGCAAAAGTCACCTTTGATAGTGTGGTAGTAATGCAATTTAAAATAAATATAAAGGAGCAAACAGGAGAAAATCACTGACAGTAACTTGAAAAAACAGTGCCTGTATAACAGTTTACATTAAATAAACAAACCTTATAAAAAATAAAATAAGTACTTGATAAGTACTTTCTCGTATTTATTAATTTCTTTTTGTTTTACTGTGATTTCCCATGTACTCCATATATTCTGTTAGTGCAATTGTTATTTCTTTCTTCTATTTGGTTTTGCATCACTTGCCATGTCTAACATCCCCGAAGAAGTTTTCTCAAATACTAATTTAATTTATTGGGTTTGTGTATTTAATGCCAACTGTTATATTTTCTACTGGTCTTTTTTTACCTTTTAAATTGTATTACCGACGCAATGCCAAAGATGACATTTCTGATGTTTGTGCCTCAGTCTAGATCAGTAACATCTTTTCCAATGTTGTATACAAACATTGTGCCTTCTTTGGTGACGATAGTCGTTAAAGTCTGATGACGGTATTGTAAGCCGAAAACTGCGTAACTTGAATAAATTAATCTTGTAGAACATAAGCAGCATAGTGTTTTTCATTTATTATTATGTTGTTCTAAGAAGAAGCGACGGAACTATCAGTTAATTTGTAAACTGTGAAATTTACTAGACTTAGCACCAGTGTACAAGACATGTACAGAAGAACTGAGAATTGTGCACATTTGATCGGGAATGTCATCAGGGGCAGATCACGCTGTACGAGTTCTTCATCTCCTAATGTCGCCCAGTCACAAGGTCTTTCGCGGGGTACCATGTCATCGGTCTGCCAATCAGCCTCTGTAACTTAGTTAACGGACAATTGTCAACTGGCGCCGGACTCGTGGGTGGCTTGTTCAAATTACGGTGGTGAAAACATCGCCAGTATTTTGCCAGGGAGGGAAGAAGAGGTGGTGGCGTACACACCCTGATTACCAGATCTACGCGAAAGGCCAGGATTATATTCCAAACCTCTCTGTCTAATTGAGTGAGGTCGTGTCACACGGTTGAGGGTGAGCTGTCCGCGCTTACACAGACGCCTGCATCGACCAGCACGTAGGGTCAACGGCCGTGTTCAATAACACGTCGATGGCAGTGGTCGCCGCGGGATAGCTCTAGTTGTAATAGGGACGGGACGAGCAAAGTGCAGCACTTAACTCGCCAAATGCAAATGAATGGGAGTGTCGCTGCCTCGTAATGCTTAGCTCACCGGATCGAGTCCCTGCTTGTGAAAGGAGAAGGCTTACCGCTCCGTTATTGTGCGCGCTTTACGCAGATTGAGAATTAATGACACAAAGGTGTACCTGTGTGCACTGGAAGCATAACACGGAAAAAATATACAGTCTGCCTAATTTACAAGTCGACAATGGATGAAAGGATGGAAGCCCTAAGACAATCAAAAGAGAGAAACCACACCATTCACAATTACTTCTCGCAAATGAGGTACAAACATCAAGGAGTCACATGTAACAGTATATCCTCGTGAGATTTTAGCTTTTCCAGTATTTCGAACCTCGAATTATTTCCGGGAATGCGGCCGGGTAACGTCCTCCACAACCCCTGATATTTTAACAGATGAAAACCCCGTTCTTTTCAAGGCACAATGAAGCGAGAGACTTCTGTGCATAACACCTGGAAGCCTTGATGGGCGCAGCTACACCAGCCAGGAAATCAAAACACGACGAACAGATACACGACACACATCGTAAATAACTACCAAAATCACAAAACTAAGAATGACTAACTTCAGTCGTTATCGATAGAGAAATATTAATCAACAACGGAGACAGGGCGTATGCAAGCACCATTTAAGCACGAACTTCGGTCTCTATAAAGTCACTTATTTACTTTATTGTCAACAGCTTCATTATGAAAATTATCCCAGTAACTAGGAGTGCACCCCAGAATCTTTTTGTCGTTATTTCAATCGGATTACTGGTACCAAGCTAATGGTTTGCAGTAGATTTGCCCGATTGCTGTAAGCGGGTGTGACGCTTATTACTTTTACACAGGTCATCGACGTTCCTGATGGTATGACGATATATTTGACATGCTACAACTACACGTGATACGATAGACACCCTCCTTAAGCAACTCGTACACTAAAATGGTCCTAATGTTAGACGGCAGTCGACAAAAACATTTCCCACCAGGTTTCCTCAGAATTCGACCAAAGCTTTTGGAAATACTAACTGCGTAAGAGCTTAAAACTATAGACTTTACCGTCACCTCGTTATTCTCACCACTCACGTAATTCACGATGGCGTAACACACAGATGAAATGACGTGCGTCCCCACGAACGAAAACCTGAAGTGCCCCTTCACTCTCACCCAGATGATGACAACTATCGTCCGCAGCTCGTGGTCGTACGGTAGCGTCCTCGCTTCCCGCGCCCGGGTTCCCGGGTTGGATTCCCGGCGGGGTCAGGGATTTTCTCTGCCTCGTGATGACTGGGTGTTGTGTGATGTCCTTAGGTTAGTTAGGTTTAAGTAGTTCTAAGTTTTAGGGGACTGATGACCATAGATGTTAAGTCCCATAGTGCTCAGAGCCATTTGAACCATGACAACTATCAATCTGAAGATAGGGACTAATGAGACTTGGCTTCCTATAGAATGCATGTCCCTGGGTATCATCATCATTCCTGCACACCAACACAAACAAGCAAGAGAAGGTAGCCACCCTTTTCCACCTGCATAGTGAAGCTAAAATTCGACTGTATTGAACTAAGCTGTTGAAAATGCTGTGGAATTCGTCAATGCCATGCTACTTGTGCTATTTGGCGATTACGCAATGCGAATTACTTTAACATTAGTAATTAATTATGCAATTTCAAAAGTAAAATTTAAACACAGAAACCATACCACTCACGATCACTTCCTCTCCACGCGGTACAAAGATGAAGTCGCGGGAGTGCTGTTTGTAACAGAACCCTGGTATTAGCATACCACTCAGCATTCCATGGACACTTTAAGTACAACGTTCTTGATGGATGAGTCGCCGGAAAAGTTTGTACGAGGGCGTCGCAAAGAAAATGAAGCTATAGAGCTCTTTCGGGTAAAAGGCTCTGCGTAGGCTAGGGTCATATCCTGGTTGGATAAAGTAAGAATCCTGGCAAGTTTATTCACGTCCTCCACAATTAGGCAGATAGCGGCTATTACTTTCTTCATTCGTAAAGGTATAGTAGCTTTATTTACGCGCGGATCACCTTATGAGGATATTTGACGCATCGTTACAGAACAAAAAAAAAGTAATTCATGTTATCGTTCTTTGTCTGATGCAGCTTTACACGCTGGTCTGTCCTAGATAAAACTCTTCATCTCTGAATAATTCCTGCGGTCTACAACCATTTGGACCTGCTTCCTGTATTCACATCTTGGCGTCCCTCTACAATTCACACCCCCCCCCCCCCTCTCTCCAGCCCTCACTTCCCTCCATAACCAAACTGACGATTGCTTGATGTTTCAAGATGCATCCTGTCTACCAATCTGTTGTTTTAGGTAAATTGTATCTCAAATTTCTTTTCTCCCCTATTCAGTTCAATACCTCCACATTTGTTATTCAATCTACCCATTTAATTCTCAGCATTCTCACGTAGCGCCATATATCAAAAGCTTCTATTCTTTTTTTGTCTGAACTGCGTATCGTTCACGTTCTACTTGCATAAAAGACCTTTACAAAAGACATCCTAATACTTAGGTTAATGTTAGGTAACAAATTTATCTTTTTGAAAAAGGTGTTTCTTACTATAGCCAATCTGCATTTTATATCTTCTCTACTTCGGCATCATCAGTTATTTCGCTGCCCATATAGCTGAACTGACCTACTAGTTTCAACGGAGAAGTAACGCAGCCCACCGGTTGCAAATAACTGTTTAATACAATGACCTAGGTTTTGACACCTCTAAGTATGTATTCTTCAGAATAAAATTTTAAAATCCGTAAAGTTACATTGCGACAAGACAATAGTTTAGAGCAGACATGTTTAAGTCTAAAATTAAGCCTTTGGTACGTATACCTTGCAATGAAAAAAAATCATTCTGATGAAGACAAGCTGAAAGACGGCCATGTTCAAAACTGTGCGATCTATTAGTACTATTGTCTCCTTTCCCGTGACTAATTCCCTCAGGATCACCTGTTTTAAATGGGCTACATTCAATTATCCTTCTTTTACTTTTATTGACGTTCGTCATACAATGTCTTTTCAAGACACAACCCATTCTGTTCAACTACTCTTCCAAGCCCTTCACGATCTGTGACAGATTTATAATGTCATCGGCAACCTTAAAGTTTTCCTCTTGCTGAAATTTAATTCCCTTTCCAAGCTGCTCTTTGGTTTCGTTAACTGCTTGCTCAATGTACAGATTGAATAACACCGGTGATAGGCTACAATCCTGTCTCACTCCCTTCTCAATCATTACTTCCTTGCATGCCCTTCGTTTCTTGTAACTGTAGCTGGCTTCTGTACAAGTTGTAAATAACCTTCCGCTCCCTGTATTTGATTCGTGTTACACATAGTTTATATAAATCGGCATTTACATACATATCTGTCTAGTATGACACTGATGATACCGGTAGTCGATCGTTGTCTTGTAGCAGAACCATTTCGGCATTTCTCTGAAGTAATTAATTGCAAACCATCGAAAACCTAGTCAGGATGGCCGGGTGGAGATTAGAGTCTCCATGCAGAATAAAACACCACTCTGTTTAATGGGGGTAGGTGTGCCCTACACCTACAGTGTTAAAACTGCATTTTTATGACCCATTATACGGGAGACGTTGATCGATAGGAACTGAAATTTGCAGGAAGTACTGATTACTGAACCAGATTCTGAACATCCACACAGACAATTAGTTTCAATTTTTTTAAAATTCTGTTCAATTTTTTTCTTGGAAAACTCCAATTTCTCCCTTTGTAAGGACAACGCTGTCACAGGTAGGTGTATTGTAGTGGTTCAGTAGCTACAGTGTACTGAGACGTAAGGAAGTGTAAACTTAAGTATAAATATCTGCAATAGTTCCTGAGATAACGGATTAAATATTTTTCAAAATGTCATTTTCAGGAAATCAAGCAGAAAGTTTCATATGGTATCAGCGAACATATGGAGGCATGACAGCGGCTAGAAAGAGCCAGGCCCATGATCAGAATTGTTTGTATTCTGTTCCTGATCATCATGGAAGCCTAGATGCTTCGTTTTCCTGCTTCTTCAGTGATTTCTTCTGCTGCGCGCTGGGCTTTCACATTCTGAATCCATTCATTCGTTGAAAGGATTGAAGCGTACTGCCTTCTGGTCTGCTATCAAGTTCCTGTGGTGCCCTAATTCTTCCATTGTTACTGTCACTAAACGTTATCACAGCATCGCAAACACCCAGATACAGAGTTTACCCTCCCAAAAACACCTTTTTTGGTATGTGGGTCGAAATGACATTATTAAGACATTCATTCGAGATTTGTGTTCGACCATGGAGACGTTTGGAAAGGTATGCACTGTTTTAAGAGTTTCCATCACTGCATATGCTATGTTGTTCTTGTGTGTAACCTGTTCCTCTACATTCACTGCCTGAGCTTTGCGGTACTTGCAACTTCAATCAGCAACCAGTGGACAAAGATCAAATGGTTCAAATGGCTCTAAGCACTATGGGACTTAACTTCTAAGGTCATCAGTCCCCTAGAACTTAGAACTACTTAAACCTAGCTAACCTAAGGACATCACACACATGCATGCCCGAGGCAGGATTCGAACCTGCGACCGTAGCGGTCCCGCGGTTCCAGACTGTAGCGCCTAGAACCGCTCGGCCCCCCCGGCCGGCGGACAGAGATCACTTATAAGGTATGATCATTGGATGATTTGTGGAACAATGTAATCCACACCGCTCTTTTCGTTTTTTGTAGGACATACGGGTTGCGTCTTATTGCCGTTCCATAATATTGCTAGATTTCATCAATGTTTTTATCTGTAAGTGTTCCTTTTCCATTGTCTTACAATTCAACACTTACAGAGCGCTAGACGAATATCGAATAGTGCCACTTCTTTTACATAGCACGTCCAACCTTAATTGTTGTTGTTGTGGTCTTCAGTCCTAAGACTGGTTTGATGCAGCTCTCCATGTTGCTCTATCCCGTGCAAGTTTCTTCATCTCCCAGTACCTACTGCAACCTACATCCTTCTGAATCTGGTCTCTCTTGGTCTCCCTCTACTATTTTTAGCCTCCACGCTGCCCTCCAATACTAAATTGGTGATCCCTTGATGCCTCAGAATGATGCCCTGATGCCAACCTTAATAGGAACATGAAATAAATGAATAATACCTGAAAACCACTGCATGCTATACTGAATACTTGCAGAGATAGTAAAGGAAGTCAGTGCAGAACGACTGGACTTTAGTATACGATATAGCAGTGACTGTTTTGTTCAGAAGAACGATGCAGTGTTCCTTGGGCACTGCGCCGACTACAGCTGTTATGAAGTAGAAGAAATGTATCCGCAGTTGCAAATGTGGACAACCATCAGTATAATGGACTGAAAACAACAAAATTTGTACCGGAGCCAGACTCGAACCCGGACACGTGGCTGAAGACCTTATGTAAGTTTGGGTCCGGCCTTTAGTCGTGCTCGGCCAGCCTAATCTTGAAGCGTCCGCTCGCTATAAGCGTAAAATCCGAATTCGAGTCCCGGTCCGGCAAAAATCTTTCTTGTCATCATTCCATCACACAAACTGATGGTTGCCCACATTCTCAATTGCGAATGCAGCTCATGAACTTTATTGTGTTTGCACTATTAACTTTGAAATGATGAAAAGTACACTTCGAATTGGAATAATACATCAAATTGTTCTGTAGAGTTCAAATATTATTAAGAGATAATAACTGGAATATGCCACTTTTATACCAGTCTCAGCGCAGTTACTCGCTTAAAACATCTACATCCATACTCCGCAAGCCACCTGACGGTGTGTGGCGGACGGTACTTTGAGTACCTCTATCGGTTCTCCATTCTACTGCAGTCTCGTATTGTTCGTGGAAAGAAGGATTGTCGGTATGCTTCTGTGTCGGCTCTAATCTCTCTGATTTTATCCTCATGGTCTCTTCGCGAGATATACGTAGGAGGGAGCAATATACTGCTTGGCTCCTCGGTGAGGGTATGTTCTCGAAACTTCAACAAAAGCCCGTACCGAGCTACGAGCGTCTCTGCTGCAGTGTCTTCCACTGGAGTTTATCATCTCCGTAACGCTTTCGTGATTGCTAAATGATCCTGTAACGAAGCACGCTGCTCTCCGTTGGATATTCTCTATCTCTTCTGTCAACCCTATCTGGTACGGATCCCACACTGCTGAGCAGTATTCAAGCAGTGGGCGAACAAGCGTACTGTAGCCTACTTCCTTTGTTTTCGGATTGCATTTCCTTAGGATTCTTCCAATGAATCTCAGTCTGGCATCTGCTTTACCGACGATCAACTTCATATGAACATTCCATTTTAAATCGCTCCTAATGCGTACTCCCAGATAATTTATGGCATTAACTGCTTCCAGTTGCTGACCTGCTATATTGTAGCTAAATGATATGGGATCTTTCTTTCTATGTATTCGCAGCACGTTACATTTGTCTACATTGAGTTTCAGCTGCCATTCCCTGTACCATGCGTCAATTCGTTGCAGATCCTCCTGCATTTACGTACAATTTTCCATTGTTACAACTTCTAAAAAAAATACACCACAGCATCATCCGCAAAAAGCCTCCGTGAACTTCCGATGTCATCCACAAGGTCATTTATGTATATTGTGAATAGCAACGGTCCTATGACACTCCCCTGCGGCACACCTGAAATCACTCATACTTCGGAAGATTCTCTCCATTGAGAATGGCATGCTGCGTTCTTTTATCTAGGAACTCTTCAGTCCAATCACACAATTGGTCTGATAGTCCATATCTTACATTATCGGTTTATTTCTAATGTACGACAGTGTTTCGATTACACACTCTTGCAAAAACGTTAGTGAATAACATAAAAAAGCCGGAGCTCTAAGGGATGCATGACTGTTATGTGGCGTGAGGCGTGCAGAGCGCTGCGCAACTCCGGCCGCCGCGCCGCACAGTGGCTTGTCCTAGGGCAGGCACGGACGGCCTCATTACGGCCGTGCTGGCGGCCAGCCACACGACAGGCTTCTGTCTGGCGAGCCGGCCTCACGCCCTATCGATTCACACTGCCTCACCAGCTTCTGCCTGACCTGCTAGTGCCAGCGACAAACACCGATTCAGTGGTCGAGAGTTACTCGGAAAGCAGCTGCAGATAGCGAACTGCTGCCTGGTGATCGGATTAAGGGATTACATTCACGAATTGACCGAAAATGTCAATTTTTTAGTTTATTTCTATATGTTAGAACTATTTATATATTAGAACCATTTACACACTCAGAGGGATAACAACCCCTACATACGCAAGGAGAGGCTTCTAAATTGTATCCTGGATGTTGTAAAGACCACCTAGAAATTTCTGTACGATTCTGAATTTCTAAAAACGTGCGTTCACGGAAAAACTCAGAATCCATATGACTCTCTAAATTCATATGGAAACGATGACCCAAAGGACATTTTCAAATGGTTCAAATGGCTCTGATCACTATGGGACTTAACATCTGAGGTCATTAGTCCCCTAGAACTTAGAACTACTTAAATCTAACTAACCTAAGGACATCACACACATCCACGCCCGGGGCAGGATTCGAACCTGCGACCGTAGCGGTCACGCGGTTCCATACTGAAGCGCCTAGAACCGCTCGGCCACCCCGGCCGGCGCACATTTTCATCTACTACAGTTGAAAGAATTGCAACTAATTATGCAGTTCTTGTATTTCATGATGGGGACGTAGGGAAGATGAAGCTGTTGGAGGCAAATGACTTTAAGATGAGAAATTTCACCCAAGACATTTTGTGAAAAATAGATTTACAGAGCCTCTCTGCAGCTAAACTGTCAGCTGAAGACCTGGTAAAGGAAAGAAGGTAGAAAACAAGAAACCAGGAGGTCTTGAAGGAAAAAATAACCCTGAGTACTAATCTTTTGAAGAGGTGATATAAGGAAATACGTTAAGTTGAACTCTAAATTCCATTTCCTGAAAATTGTATTTATTTGAAGTTTATGTACTTTTTTCTGATTCTATGAAGGCTAGAATTATGGAATTTTGTACACTTATTTCTAGAAACCCAATAAATGTTGTCTCAAGAGTAAACTTTGAAATCCTGAGTCTAAGCTGAGATATGGGGCAAAGTGTTCCGTATTTTGCATGTATTTTACACCATAGATATAGAATTATAATACAAAAATACTGAAATCATCTTATAAGATATATTCAAAAAACGTCATAAGAGAAGCTTACTATATGAGGAGAGGTTACACAGAGAAAATTTTGTACAAAGGTAACAGTTTCTGAGAAAAAGGTACATCTATTACTTTTGAAAATAAAATTTTTACATTTCATAAAAAAGTTAAATATATATAATCCAAGAAACAGTACATTTGTTAATTTCATGTACAGCATGGTACAAAATTTCATTGCCGTATCTTGAAACCTTTGGATTTCGTGCATCTTTTAAATAGTGTGTGGTTTTCATGAAAGTCCCTCTTTACGGACTTCCTACCACACGAAAAACATGTCCTTTGCGGGCAAAATCGTCACATTAGAAAGTAACTTTGGTTGTACCTAATGAACCGTTATAGGTTCTTTACTCTTCATTAAACAGGCGGTAGTATTGTTTGAAACTAGAAGAGAAGTTCCCGTAAAGAATGTCTGCAACCAGTACCTATTGAGATATGGGCCAACCTATCCTCTGATTCCCATCTGTGTTACACGGAAGCAGATACCGTCGACTACAAACGATAACGCGGTGGAGGTGGGTACAGAACTGCACGACCCGTCTGATCAAGACGTCCTTTACTTTTAGAAAGACATTATATCCAGACGGAGTGTGCGCCGAGTTCAGGTAATGTGGCGAATTCTCTGAAGTACGCAAGCAATTTTTAATGTTTATATCTGCCGAGTTATAAATACTTTTTCCATGTCACTGGAGCGAGTCTTAGGAGAGGACTTCAGCGACATAACATGTATGTAACATTATCAAATAGTAATAAGATAAAACAGCGCTTAAGAGAATAGGTTCCACAAACGTCTGCCAGAATGTACCAAATATAAAGAGCGACATAATTCAGGCACGGTTCGTGTGTTTATTATTATGCCTTTCATAATTATCAGATGTTCAAAATGTTGACCTTGAGCAATGATGCACGCTATAAAGAGATTCCTGTCAGAAAACGCTGCATGATGAATTTCATCTGAACTTACGGTAGTCAGGCCTGAGTAACGCAGCACTCCACGTCTTTAGGAGTCGTCTGTGTTTCTTTGTGCAGTTTTCGATTTAATTTTCCACGGTGATAAAACCCAAGTTTGGTGAGCGTTCAAGGCAGTTTGCGTTTCCGAAACACCCGACTGAAATAGATCAAAATGTTCTTTTAAGAATGCCTGGAATTTATTTTTGCGGAATAGGCGAGACATCCGTCATGTTGGTACCACACGAATTACCTTATGTCCAGAGCGATGTCTTCCTATAACTACAGGAGCACAACCGTTCGGAACAGTAGATACTTGTGGCTATTTAGAAGCTCATTAATAAAACAGTAACTAATATAGCGATTCTTGAGAAGTTCGCAGACCAAGGTCTTGGTTCATTCACTTCTCTGAGCAAGAGCGGATTTTCAACAGATGAATAGGGCATATTCCGAAGAATGATTTGCCCATGGTTTGTAAACGACGCTTCATCATTAAACAAAACGTTGCATAGGGAAAGTCACATCACTTTGCAGATTTATTAGATACCATTCGGAGAAATGTAAACGATTTTGAAAATCATTTTCATAAAGCTGTCAACGGAGCGCAATTTGGGAAGGGTTAAATACGCAAGAATCCAGTATTTACACAACACTAATTTGGCTCATAACACTTGTCCATTCGAGATACCGTTGTTAAAATGTAAGCTGCATTTCACTCATCGTTGCTATTCTTTTTCGTCGACGTATTTTATTCCTCAAACCACCAGTTTCTTGAAATTTTTCAAAATGATGTTTGCAAAGCCTCACAGTCAGGGTTTGTAACGATCAGGATACCTTCAACATTCAAACACAGTGCTGCTCTAATAGTTCGACGACATATACCAGAAACAGAAACCATATCCACGTTTGCAACAGTCGTATACATTGTGAGAATCTGCGTATCTTCAGAAGAAAGCTGTCTGGTGGATTCAACGGAACAGAATTTAAGTCAAATTGTCCGCTGAAAGGCTACGTACGACTTCTTGTGTACTAGAAAATAATGAAAAGATGGTGCTTTTACATTTCAGTCATGCAACTGACAAAACTCTTCCGCTAATGAAATTAAAACAGCAGACTGTGAAAACAACTACGTCCCTAGCGACTATATTAATGACACCGCATTAGGCATTTACTGCAAAACGTTTCTGCGAAAACAAAGGTACATTTTCATCTCCCACTAATGGATTCGTCACATTAAACAAAATATACGCCAAAGGACTACAAAAGAATTTTTTACTTTAATGAAGTAGAAAACGTTGTAGCTAACTTCTAACTTCACCGTTATGAGTGAAATAGAGAACGCTGCAACCACCCTAGACCTGAATAGGATTTGAATCACAGCACAGGCGCAACGAAGGCATAACAAAATTTATACAATGAAGGCTTTCACGACCGGATGTTTCAGCTGCCGAGAATTCTTCCAGGTTGTATGGCCGTGGTCCATGGAACTCTTCAATCCCTGACGTTTCGTCCAAAGATACATTTGACATCTTCGGAGGTGCTCTTGGTTGCGCTGAGTCCTGCCGACTGACGGGTCGGACGTCGAAAAAAGGCTTAAATACCGTGGAAAGTGGGCGTGGTCTGGATTTCGCGTGATAGCAGATATAAACCTTGTCAATGATAAAATATAACTATTGATCATAGTGCGTCAAAGATAAAAACTTCTCATCGTTTCTGTATCGCCACTGTCCACATATCGCTGAGTTTCATAGCTTTTTGTTTTCTGTTAAAATTATCCCCATGTTTATATATTTCGATATAGCCGTGGAGAATAGTTCGTCATAGTACATAAAACTACAGTATCCGAAAATTTCACTGCGTGATCACCCAACTGAAGAGCATGTTCTCTGATGCGAAATTTGGGGACTAACTCATTTGCGAAAACGAGCATGGGGAACAGCCTAAAATCAATAATCAAGATGGCCGGTCGTTGAAGTGCCGCGCGGATTCGATCCGGGTCTAGTACAACGTACCTGTCTCGGAAACCAGCGCACTTCACGTTACGTTACGTTATCTACATCTATATGAATACCCTGCAAATCACATTTAGGTGCCTGCCAGGGGGTTCATCAAACCACCTTCACAATTCTCTATTTTTCCAATCTCGTATAGCGCGCCGAAAGAACGAACACCTATATCTTTCCGTACCAGCTCTGATTTCCCTTATTTTATCGTGGTGATCGTTTCTCCCTAGGTAGGTCGGTGTCAACAAAATATTTTCGCATTCGGAGAAGAAAGTTGGTGATTGGAATTTCGTGAGAAGATTCCGTCGCAACGAAAAACGTCTTTCTTTTTATGATGTCCAGCCTAAATCCTGTATCATTTCAGTGACACTATTTCCCATATTTCACGATAACACAAAACGTGTCGCCCTTCTTTGAACTTTTTCGATGCACTCCGTCAGTCCTACCTGGTAGGGATCCCAAATGGTTCAAATGACTCTGAGCACTATGGGACTCAACTTCTGAGGTCATTAGTCCCCTAGAACTTAGAACTAGTTAAACCTAACTAACCTAAGGACATCACACACATCCATGCCCGTGGCAAGATTCGAGCCTGCGACCGTAGCGGTCTCGCGGTTGCAGACTGCAGCGCCTAGGGATCCACCGCGCAGCAGTATTCTACAAGAGGACGGACAAGCGTAGTGTAGGCAGTCTCCTTAGTAGATCTGTTACATTTTCTAAGTGTCCTGCCAATAAAACGCAGTTTTTATTTAGTCTTCCCCACAACATTTTCTATGTGTTCCTTCCAATTTAAGTCGTTCGTAATTGTAATTCCTAGGTATTTAGCTGAATTTATTAGAGTTGACTGATTTATAATGTAACCGAAGTTTAAAGAATTCCTTTTGGCACTCATGTGGGTGACCTCGCACTTTTCGTTATTTAGGGTCAACTGCCACTTTTCACACCAATCAGATATCTTTTCTAAATCGTTTTGCAATTTGTTTTGATCTACTTGACTTTATCAGTCGATAAACGACAGCGTCATCAGCAAACAATCTAAGACGGCTGCTCAGATTGTTTCCCAAATCGCTTATATTGATAAGGAATAGCAAAAGGGCCTATAATACTACCTTGGGGAACGCCAGAAATCACTTCTGTTTTACTCGATGACTTTCCGTCAGTTACTATGAACTGTGACCTCCCTGACAGGAAATCACAAATGCATTTACATAACTGAGACGATATTCCGTAAGCACGCAATTTCACTACAAGCCGCTTGTGTGGTACAGTCTCAATATCCTTCCGGAAATCCAGCAAAAAGGAATTGATCTGAAATCCCTTGTCAATAGCACTCAACATTTCATGCGAATAAAGAGCCCGTTGTGTTTCACAAGAACGTTATTTTCTAAACCCATGTTTACTGTGTGTCAGTAGACCGTTTTCTTCGAGGTAATTCATAATGTTCGAACACAATATATGTTCTAAAATCCTGTTGCATATCGACGTTAATGATATGGGCCTTTAATTAAGTGGATTATGTGGTGTCACCGCCAGACACCACACTTGCTAGGTGGTAGCTTTAAATCGGCCGCGGTCCATTAGTACATGTCGGACCCGCGTGTCGCCACTGTCAGTAATTGCAGACCGAGCGCCACCACACGGCAGGTCTAGAGAGACGTACTAGGACTCGCCCCAGTTGTACGACGACTTTGCTAGCGACTGCACTGACGAAGCCTTTCTCTCATTAGCCGAGAGATAGTTAGAATAGCCTTCAGCTAAGTCCATGGCTACGACCTAGCAAGGTGCCATTAACCATTTCTAGAGAGAGTCTCACTTGTATCATCCAGAATGCTGTATACAAATGATGGATTAAAGTTAAGTATTCCAGCAGCTACGTACTTTTCTTTATAGCATTCATTACGTATCCTGTTTCAGACTTAAGCAAGCCTGCGTGAATTAAACGCGTGCCTTTCGGTTACCCGTCACTGTGGACTGGCTGTCTTGTCAGTCCACTACAGATCACTCCTACTATCTTTCTTGAATATTGGTGTGACCTGTGCAACTTTCCAGTCTTTGGGTACGGATCTTTCGTCGAGCGAACGGTTGTATATGATTGTTAAGTATGGAGCTAATGCATCAGCATACTCAGAAAGAAACCTAATAGGTATACAGTCTGAACCAGAAGACTTGCTGTCATTAAGTGATTTAAGTTGCTTTACTACTCCGAGCATTTTTACTGGTACGTTACTCACGTTGGCAGCTGTTCTTGATTCGAATTATGGAATATTTACTTGATCTTCTTTTGTGAAGTCATTTCGGAAGGCTGTGTTTAGTAACTCTGCTTTGGCAAAGCTCTCCTGTTGAGTAGAAGGAGAAAGGGCATTTACATGCACGTAAATATGACATAGCGAGCTGTGGCAGAAATGGACGTGACAGGAGAAGTGGGAGAACGCGGGAAAGAGGAACACGGGAAAATAATGAAACGAGGACAGATAAAAACAGTGTGACTAAAATGTAGAAAAGAAGTGAGAAAGAAATAACTAGAACGAAAAAGTGTCGATATGAGTATATATTATTCTGCGTTAACATGAACGCATTAAGTTCCTGCAGGATTTTACACTCGACAACATTTATTGACCTCTTTCATGTTCCATACGCATGTAAATCCCAGCCGAAAAAACAGTAATCGGATAAGGCTTAGCACTGCAATTTGTTTCGCGAAAATATATCCTAAGAACCGCCAGTTACAGTTCTCTCTTTGAACTCCGTTAACATTAGTGGCTTAGAAACTACTTCGTTTTATGTATGTTTGGGCGTCTATCTTCCGTAGCATCTGTTATTTATTATTATGGTATCTATTATTATAAGTTTATAGCAGTTTAGCGTCTTGTCCAGCAAAAGCGTTTCGTTTTTATTTACAAGACATCTTCAGTGGTCCCTATGAAAATACGGTATACCTAATGTGTTTCTACAGTTTGCTTTTTATATATTAAAAATAGTTTTATAAATTTGACATACAATTTAAAACTGGTGTTTTCCCTCTTTTCTACATATTCTTAAATCCTTTGTTACTGTACATCCACCGTTGTTAACGGGGGTTGAAATCACAGAAGAGTTCTTTTCACTTTCGACCTTTCGCCATTTTTATGCTGTTACGCATTCACACTTCCTGTTTCGCGGTTTTTTTTCTCTTCACTTTCGTGCTATTTCTAGATTAAAAATCTGTTTCTCTATAAATTTTATGAAGAGCCTCTAAAAAAAAACAAATAAAAAACTTTCTTCTAATCGATTCCCATTATTTCCAAAACGTCAATAAAGCCGCAATAAATGGCCAATATTTCACTATTCTTGGCGATCGTCTGATTTACATACTGTTTCACATTATCTCCGTTCAGTTTACTCCATATTATATGTATAATCATACAGCTGACTTGCTAAATTCATGTATTGTCAAAGTCGATAGGCACTGCATTTAACTTCACGATACTACTTAACTGTACACTACGCTTACAGCCTGACGTCTATGGATGACAGATCACAACATGAGGAACAAGTGTCGTTAGGCAAATTGTTCACTGACGCTTTCCGCGGCGCTAGCCGTCTTTTATTAGCTGTTATGCACATAAGAGGTATGTGGACGAAGGCACTGTACAGCATGCGTATGTAACATGCGATGCCTATGATCCCGTTATCTGATTCACGTGAAACGACGTATGCCGAGTATCTAAAATGTCTTCCTCCGGTAGGAGACATTCATTGTTATAGTTTTCTTGTTGAAAATAACTGTCAGTTTACTGGGGTAGATAGTATGCAGATGCAGCACAACTGGTTAGTGGAGACAGCAAGTTTGTTCAGTGAAATCTCGTCATCGCGGAGACGCCCAGTGCGGACGGGAATCGTCAGCGGACGTTCTGTCCCTAGCAAAAGTTGTTCCCCATGAGACTAGGTAATTCTTCTTAACGTTTAAAACCCCCGATGAGACGTAAATGACAAGGATTCAGGTAATTTTGATATTAGACACATGGGGTCGCAAATGTCAGGTAATAACCTAAAAATGGATGGGAAATGTAGTATCTGTGATGCCAACAGATGACGTACCTCGCCGCACGTGCATCGTTTGGGCTTGGGTGAGAGGCTGCAATACTCGCATTCGAGCAAACATTGAAAATTTAGAACCCCTTTTGTAAATGCAATCTGTCGTAAACATAGAAATTACAAAATTATTGTCCTCGTTCTGAACATATAAAAGCTGTTCTTATTCTGCCTTTCTTTTCTTTTTTTAACAGACAATATTTATTACAGAAAATGGAGTCATTTGCTGATAACGACGAAATTCGGAAGCTTACACTCATTTACTTGTGACGCAATACGGTAGGTTTTGTTGTACTGTACTTTAAAATAAATCAGCGAAAACGGCGAGACTGGAACAAAAAATAATAAATCTGATCTGAATGTAAACAGATATGGCAAAAAAATGCTACCTCCAGACGAAGACTCAAACCCTGAGCTCTACGTGTGAAAGTCGCACAGGTGGGCCCAGACCCACACCGAAGTGAATGCTTGACATGGGTTGGGATGATCAAGTGCGACAGACCGATAGGCTCAAGTGCTGCACGTGCGGCCAGGTACGTCATTTGGTGATGTCACATGTTCGACATCTGTCATCCACTTTTAGGGTATTTTCCATTTGCTACCCCATGTGTCTTATATTACATTACTTGCCTCAGCGTCGTCTACGTCGGTTCGGACTATATGTCAAAAATGAAATAAGTAGATTTCGTATACGAATGTGTGTGCAGTAATGACTCATTACAGCAATAGCTTGTACAACAGCATAAATCACAGGAAACTGAGAAGGCATGTAAAGACAAACTACATCAGAAACTTGTTTATCGAAGCAGCGGCCACTAACAGCGCTACGCGAGTCACAGCGACGGTGCGTTGATCAGCGTACATTAGAATAGACGTCATGCATATCGATTATATGTCCACCAGCAACAGATACGCGGGAAACTAGGGCTTCTTCAGATGTGACGGGACCTTCGTATACCAGGCTTTTCATTCGATCTCACAAGAAAAAATGCACGCAGCATAAATAGGGAGAACGCGCCGGCCAGGGAACTGTACCGCCCCGTCCTATCCACTAATGACCGTAGACAGGTGATCCCTGACGTTTCTGACTGAAGTAAGCTGTAAGCTGTGGCTCCATCGTGCTGGAGTCACATTCGTCTGCGGGCAGCTAGAGAAACCTCGCCCAGAAGATCAGGTAAGATCTCCTGTAGGATGATGATATATGTGTGGCCTCTTAAACGACTAGGTACGATGTACAGTCCTAAGTTACTGTGCACAGTACCTGCCTAAACATTAATGGAAAACTTTTCTTGGTACGCGTCCGTTATTGTGCGATGTGGGTTACCGTAAGCCCAAAGGTGAAAAATATCGATGTTCAACACAGCCGACCGCGTGAAGGTAGTTTCATCAGTAACTAAAACATCAGTAGGCAGGGCTTCATCGGCTGCAGTCTGCTGTAGGTAGATAATCGCCAGGGGTCATTACCTGCACTCTCTGTAAATGATACGGATGTATTCGATCTTCATGCAAAATCCAACAAACACTTTGATGGCTCACACCCAACGCATGTACTACAGCTCTCGAGCTTCTCGAAGGATTATCATCTACTTTATTTAGTATTCTTTCTTCCACCGCATAAGTTCTGCGATGTCTTCCAGTACTAATTCCACGCCTGGGAGCATAAAACGATCCACTCGTTCGTAACTCCCGATGAAGATGCTCGAATATTCGACGATCCGGCTGATTCCTGCACATCCTTAGAGCAGCTAACCCATTTCGTTGTGCAGCCCCATATACGAAATGCATGTAGGCCAGCTCCGCATTTGTGAAACGATGCATGCTGTTCGAGATCCATGTGGGAAATAATGAATCCAGCTAGAAATGAGTTTTTATACGTCACGGTCATAAGCGCTCTCTACCGGCGCAAGACGGCATTACCGCACACACATTCCTATACGACATCTGGTTATTTCGGTCCCCTCTACGCGCCATTACATTTTTGACGATAGTTTAGGACCAATCTGTATACAGGGTCAAGAATGAGATTTTCACTCTGCAGCTGAGTGTGCGCTGATATGAAACTTCCTGGCAGATTAAAACTGTGTGGCGGACCGAGACTCGAACTCGGGACCTTCGCGGGCAAGTGCTCTACCAAATGAGCTACCCAAGTACGACTCACGCCCCGTCCTCACAGCTTTACTTCTGCCAGTACCTCGTCTCCTACCAAGCACGACACACGCCCCGTCCTCACAGCTTTACCTCTGCCAGTACCTCGTCTCCTACCATCACGACTCACGCCCCGTCCTCACAGCTTTACTTCTGCCAGTACCTCGTCTCCTGCCAAGCACGACTCACGCCCCGTCCTCACAGCTTTACTTCTGCCAGTACCTCGTCTCCTGCCAAGCACGACTCACGCCCCGTCCTCACAGCTTTACATCTGCCAGTACCTCGTCTCCTACCAAGTACGACTCACGCCCCGTCCTCACAGCTTTACATCTGCCAGTACCTCGTCTCCTACCAAGTACGACTCACGCCCCGTCCTCACAGCTTTACTTCTGCCAGTACCTCGTCTCCTACCAAGTACGACTCACGCCCCGTCCTCACAGCTTTACTTCTGCCAGTACCTCGTCTCCTACCAAGTACGACTCACGCCCCGTCCTCACAGCTTTACTTCTGCCAGTACCTCGTCTCCTACCAAGTACGACTCACGCCCCGTCCTCACAGCTTTACTTCTGCCAGTACCTCGTCTCCTACCAAGTACGACTCACGCCCCGTCCTCACAGCTTTACTTCTGCCAGTACCTCGTCTCCTACCAAGTACGACTCACGCCCCGTCCTCATAGCTTTACTTCTGCCAGTACCTCGTCTCTTACCTGGCAGAAGTAAAGCTGTAAGGACGGGGCGTGAGTCGTGCTTGGGTAGCACAGTTGGAGCCGGCACGGTAGCTCAGCGTGTTCGGTCAGAGAGCTGGTTGGCCTCTGTAATACAAAACTGAGTGGAAGGATCAAAAATAAACTTTGACTGACGTCATGTAACGTCCGCAACGACCAAACACAACGATCAATAATGAACAAAATGCAAAACGTTGGCAGAGCACTTGCCCGCGAAAGGCAAAGATCCCGAGTTTGAGTCTCGGTCCGGCACACAGGTTTAATCTTCCAGGAAGTTTCTTTTTGTATACAGGATGATTCAGCTGCCCCTACGATAGGTTTTATGCAAACTGCAAACACCTTAAAAAAACACATGTGATACTTTCATATTCTCTCGCTCGCTACACAAATTATTGGTGATACTGAAAAAACCGAACAGGACCCATCACTTAACATTTCCGGGCTGAGATGCCGTGGTCCATACATAAAACTCTCCCCTGACGTTTCGCCTTCGACTGCGGAAGGCATCCTCCGAGGACACTTGGCGAACTGCAACGAGAGCACTAGTGAGCGCCGTATATATAAGCCATCGAGAGGGCGCCGCTGTCAGGGGAGAGTCTTATGTATGGATCACGACATCTCAGTCCGGAAATGTTAAGTGATGACAACACCTGCCGTGAAAGCATTGATTCTATGAACAGGACCCTTTTGCAGGAAATTTAGTGTAGGTAAACATTGCACTCGGATACGTTTACGCTGGAGGCCACAGTTTTCGAATATTCAAAAGAAACGCATTTGGACATTTCTGCATGTTTTTCTCGAATAATTCGAAAACTATGGACTCTATCAAAAGCGGAACCCAGTACAAAATATAAGAATATTACATTTCCTACTAAAAGGTCGTGTTCATTTTTTCTGTAGGGATAATAGCTCACGCGTGGCGAGCGAGAGAATGTGAAAATCTTGTGCGTGGTATCTGAAGGCGTTGCTGGTTGCATAAAACCGATCGATAGGGGCAGCTGAATAACCCTGTGTGTGTGTGTGTGTGTGTGTGTGTGTGTTTTACCAGCTGGTGAAAATAGTGCAAACGCTGGGCGAGAGACAATTATGCCCAGTTCGGTTGCTCCTGGAGGAGTGACTGGAGAGCCGCATTTGCTTGGCCCACCGCAGCGGATTGGAAACGGCGTAGCTGCCGGCCAGTCCGCCCACGACGACTGCGGTGCGGTGTCTACACCGTCGCACCGGCGCCACAGGCACGCGGTGACGTCACGGGCGCTGGCGCCGGCCGCGGCGAAGGTATGCCGGGCAGGGCGATAGCTGGCCCGGCAAGTCACTGGGTTAAGTGGTCGGCCGCAGCTATGCAAACGCTCAATGCGGCCCTCCCACTGCCTGCCCGCACGTGGGAGACTAATTAAAAACCTCGAGCACTTCCAGCGTCATCACAATCATCGTGTAAATAAAGTATGGACTTTGCCGGACAGTCACTTCCTTTTACCTCCTGCTCCACTCTATCAATTGATAACTATTGTACCCCCATATTCATGTCTGATAAGAATTGATTCCTGGGTCTATCTCGACCCTTTACAACAATTTTGCCTCCAAATTTTTTGTACTAATGGAAAGTTATTGTAATAGTTTCATAGTTTCTGTTACTTCAAATGGCTCTGAGCACTATGGAACTTAGCATCTATGGTCATCAGTCCCCTAGAACTTAGAATTACTTAAACCTAACTAACCTAAGGACATCACACAACACCCATTCATCACGAGGCAGAGAAAATCCCTGACCCCGCCGGGAATCGAACCCGGGAACGGGAAGCGAGAACGCTACCGCACGACCAAGAGCTGTGGACAGTTTCTGTTACTGCTAATAACTAGACACCAGTGCCTACGAGCTTTAATTTGTACGCTAAAGCACTGAAGATGATCATTGTGCGATCGAAAATCGATTTTGCTGTTAATAAATCATAAAAATTACGTCCAACGCTGACCTTCCTTCTAATTTTATTTATTATACAGGTTGAAAAGTATTTAAACCGACAAACTCTGGGAGGTTGTAGGGGACATCAAAACAAATGTTTTCCCTTATGTCATTTTTTCCTATGAGGAGTATTTAAACCGGTAGAGGAAGATTTCTCTGACGGCAAATGAATTAAACCAACAAACACTTTTCCATTTTTTTATGACCAAGAGACAACAACTAGGTAGCAGATACGGCCCAATTAAACAGTCTCCAACAACACCGACCCACACATTAACGAAGTACCGCACTTGATGAGCGTTAGTAACTGTGGCATGTGGGTTATCCTCACTCCAAACATGCGAATTGTGCATGTTGAAGACTCCATCACGCCCGAATGTTACTTCATCGGTAAACAATACAGAGGATGGAAATGTAGGATGCATTTCACACTGTTCCAGGTACCACCGCGAAAACTGTGCTCTGGGTGGATAATCAACTGGTTCCAGGTTGTGGACACGCTGTAAGTGAAATGGACGTAACAATTGCTCTCGAAGGACTGTTCTTACATTCGTCTGATTCGTCCCCATGTGACGTACCATTGCACGAGTGCTGATTGTAGGATCCCGCTCCATATGCTGCAAGACAGCATCCTCAAATTGCAGCTTTCTTACCATGCGACGGCATCCCTGTCCAGGTAATCTGCTAAATGACCTGGTCTCACGCAGACGTTGGTACACAGCATCAAAGGTCGCATGATGCGGGATACGGCGATTAGAATATTGTTGTTGATAAACCCGCTGTGCAGTTCGTCCGTTGTGGTGCACTATGTAGTACGCACTAACCATATCAGTGTACTCACCCCATGTGTATCGCTCCATTAGTAAACAGAGACGCCCGCATCTCGTGGTCGTGCGGTAGCGTTCTCGCTTCCCACGCCCGGGTTCCCGGGTTCGATTCCCGGCGGGGTCAGGGATTTTCTCTGCCTCGTGATGGCTGGGTGTTGTGTGCTGTCCTTAGGTTAGTTAGGTTTAAGTAGTTCTAAGTTCTAGGGGACTTATGACCACAGCAGTTGAGTCCCATAGTGCTCAGAGCCATTTGAACCAATTTTTTAAACAGAGACAATGCACTACTACACTGGTGGACGGCAGTTGCCTACTACTGAAGAACGTAATACGCCCTCTAAGAACTGAAGATCGTAATACGGCCTCTATCAACTGAAGAGCCTAATACGGCCTCCAATGGTTTAAATAATCCTCGTAGGAAAAAGTGACGTTAGGGAAAAATCTTTATTTTGATGTCCCCTTCAACCTCCCAGAGTTTGTCAGTTTAAATACTTTTCACCCTGTATGGTCGTTGTGCACACAGCCCTCTATGGAGTCACCAATCAATGGAAAGTTAACTACTGGGCGAGAGAGCGCACCTTGATGCATCCACATTACTACTATTACTACGAGGAGCTTTCAACACATAATGCAACACATTTTTTCCTCAGTTAATTTCGATTTAAAAAATTAAGCCTTCAAAATGGCATCTGTAACAGAGGAGCTTTCCTAGCGAGACGTCATTGAGTTTTTTTTTGGCAGAGAACAGAGCATTACAGATATTCATAGGCGCTTGCACAGTGGCTACAGAGACCTGGCAGTGAACAAAAGCACGGCGAGTCGTTGACGAGGCGTCTGTCATAATTGCAACAACGTCGCGCAAATCTGTCGCATCTCCCGCGTTCCAGTCGGCCGCACACAGCTGTGACTCGTACAGAATTGGAACGTGCGGACACACTCATTCGATGTGGACGACGGATCACAAACAAACACCTCGCTTCATAACTATTGAATGTTCTCCCTCGAGGTGCAACGATCAACTCTGAAATGTACTGTGTTAACTTCAGGAAATTGAAGAAACGACTTCAACGTCTTCGTCGCTACTAAATGCAAACGAAGTCCTCCTCCTCCATGGCAACGCATCGCCTCACAGGAGTCTGCACACCCAAGAGCAGCTCACAAAACTTCAACGAGCTCTAATTTTACCCATTGCTGTCTGTGTTTCTAGCGTGACTGTATTATTTCAGACACAGTCGTGATTTAATATCAATACAGGATGCATTTAGGGTCCTGGGGGCTCACCTTCAGGTGCTTTGACAGTCTAAATCGATTAATTTAGGTTAATTCTGGTCCGGGTAGGTTTACAGTGATGTATCTCAAAGCGGGCACATTGTGAATATAAATTTATAAAAAATGGTTCAAATGGCTCTGAGCACTATGGGACTCAACTGCTGTGGTCATCAGTCCCCTAGAACTTAGAACTATAGAACTACTTAAACCTAACTAACCTAAGGACATCACACACATTCATGCCCGAGGCAGGATTCGAACCTGCGACCGTAGCAGCAGCGCGGCTCCGGACTGGAGCGCCTAGAACCGCACGGCCACCGCGGCCGGCATAAATTTACAGAACTAATACAAGTCGAAAAGTAACTAACTATTTCCAGTGGTAGATATCTTGTTTTGAAGCACAATATGAGCAAACATGTTTATGTACATATATACACTTTTCATTCTATAGCACATTTTGTAAACGCCGACTCGACACAAGTGAAAGAATTTCAAATGTAGAGATGCTGCATTTCTAGAAAGACACAGGTATTATTACTTCAGGTAAACGAAAAGCCGTAATGTTATTAGCTATAGAAATATAACTTAAGAAACGAATATTTGTGAATAATTTAAATGTGGATTGTATTAGCAAATGGTTGAACTATTAAATATTTGTTTCTTTCTGAAAAAATTAACTTTTAAAATTACTGAACAAACTGTGGCTACTACACTCTGTTTTAGTATGGTTTTCTGTGAGGAGCAAAATTAGGCTGTTGTGGATGTCACTTAGTTTGTGTCTATTAAGGTGCATGTGGTTGATTGAGGATTTGTCAAATGATTAATTCTAAAAGCATCTGTGTGTTCTTTTTAACGTGTGTGGAAAGTTCTTCCTGTTTTGCCTATGTAAAATGCAGGGCATCTGTTACATTGTAATTTAAATATTCCATTATGTTCTGTTACTGGAGTATTTGTGTTTACTGTGTGAGGTAAGTGGTGTCCAAGATACTAGTTTATGGAAAATATTTTAATATACGTGTTTCTAAATAAGTTAACAACTTTTGTGACGCTGTGTCTCAGCAGGGAATGCTTGAGAAGAAATGTGTTGTGTTAGATGTTGTTCTTCTAGTGCTTTTCTTGCTCATGTTAGCCTTTATTTTGTTGGATAGTCTGTCAACTGATTTTTCTGAGTACCCACTATTTATTACAACTGCTTTGATTGTGTCAATTTCTTGTGACAATACTGTGAGTTCCAAAGGTAATGTGTGTGCCCTGTTCAACATGGATCTAAGTGCAGCTCACTTGTGTATTTGTATGGTGTGACGATTCATGTATTGTGATATGAGTATAGTTTCGTTTCCCGTAAGTGTAAAAATTGTGTGTTTGTTGTTCGTTATCAATTGTGAGGTCTAAGAAATTCATGGATTGATTTGTTTCATGTTCAGCTGCGACCTTTATTTTATTGTAGACTGAACTGAATGATGTAAGAAGCTCATCAAGTTCATCTTTTGTGCCATCATATACGAGTAGAGTGTCATCCACATATCTTCTGTAACATACAATTTTTCATCAAGTTTATTTTTCCCTTCAGAAAAAATCATTTTCTAAGTGGTTGATGAATTTGCCACGCATGAGGCTTTTTCCTAAAGAAACAAATATTAAATAGTTCACCCATTTGCTAACATAATCGACATTTGACATATTCACAAACATTCGTTCTGTAAATGATACCCTCTATAACTAATAATGGCGTTGTATCTCCTTTGAAATAACAACACCTGTCTATTTGCAGAAATACAGCATCTTTACATTTGAAATTCTTAGACATTTTTGACTTGCGTTTAGAAAATGTGGTGCAGACTGAAAAGCGTATATACGTAAACAAACATGTTTACTCATATTGTGCTTCAAAACCATGTATCTACCATTGAAAACAGTAAGTTACTTTTCGAATTGTATCAGTTTTGTAAACTTGTAAATATCGGATTTTAACTCGTCATATACCATTGTAATCTTACCAGAACAAGAATTAAACTAAATCTGAAAAAAATAATCGATTTAGATTGTCAAGGCACCTGAAGATGAGACCTCAGGGCTCGAAATGTATCGTGCATTGAAATAAAATTACGACTGTGACTGAGCTGTTCTTTCTCATCCATTATACAGCCCGGATCTCGCACATTCCGACTACGATCTGTTTGACCCCAATGAAAGATGCACTCCACGGGAAGCAGATCGTGGATGATGGGGAGGTCATTAATGCAACAAGACGCCGTCTCTGACGTCGAGCAAGAGAGCGGCACCATGCGGTCATACTGATCCTCCCATCAAGGTGGCGTAAGGCCGTCGCATTGAACAGAGATTATTTTGAAAAATGATTTCTTGTAGCCAAAGGCATGGGGAATAATAGGATGACTGGAATCCTAACGAAACCAACCCACCTTCATAAAAAAAAGTGTTGCACTACTGAAAAACTGCATAACGAAGAGGTTCACGAACTCTATTCACGCCCTGACATAGTAAGTTTTATTAAATCACGTAGGCTGCGATGGGCGGCTCACGTAGCTCGAATGGATGAGGGCGGGGCAGCGCGCAGAGTACCGGCAAGGCACTTAAGAGGGAAAACGTCCTGTGGGGAGACGGAGGCAGAGATGGGAGGACAATGTGAAGACTGATTTGAAGAGCGTAGGTATTGAAGGTGAATGGAAGGAAATAGCCGAAGACAGGGACAGATGGTGAAAATACGTTACTGCGGTAATGGACTCTCGAGTCCGGTATGACCAGTGAGTAAGTAAGTAGCACTACTGACTGAACGCTCCTCAAAAATGGCTCTGAGCACTATGGGACTTAACATCTGAGGTCATCAGCCCCCTAGAACTTAGAACTACTTAAACCTAACTAACCTAAGGACATCACACACAGCCATGCCCGAGGCAGGATTCGAACCTGTGACCGTAGCGGTCGCGCGGTTCCAGACTGAAGCGCCTAGAACCGCTCGGCCACACCGCTCCTCGAGAGACAGAGAGAGAGAGAGAGAGAGAGAGAATGTAATATACGCCCCACTCCCTATCCCCAGTAGCAAACTTCTTTGGTTGTGGCGTTTACATTTTCCAGATAAGGTTTAAATTCAGTGCCGATATCAGCAACAATAAAGTATTCAAAGTCTGCGTTTCCTTGAGTTTATATGGTAGTTATCACCAACAAAATAACTACCTTCCAAACAAAGAAGCGCCTAGAACCGCTCGGCCACACCGGCCGGCCAACAAATATCAGGTGGCCTGAAACCAGACAAACACAAAACTCTTGGGGATTACAATGTCCTCTGGAATATAACGCAGGCGTTAATCATGAAATGATGTCATTATTCGCGCACACCTTGAAGACAGTATAGTGGCAAATCAGGGCTAGTCGAAAAGATACAAATCCAAGGCAGCCCAGCGCGGTAGCTTTACTTCGCTGACTACCTAACGGGAATTCGTTAGCAGGCACTACTGAATATAGCATGTCGTCTCCTTTTGTACTCGAAAGCAGAAGGGACACTCGGAATTACCGACCCACGAAACAAAAGTTAGCACAGTGATGAAAACCCAAACTGGCGACAAGAATGCCAGCGTAAACTGCACTGTTTGCTGGGCTAACGCTAATAGCGACACGATACACGTGAATATCGGTCCAAAGTCGTACACAGTCTGCTACTCCTACCAGCCACAACGTCGAGTGTCTCCTTGGGTTGCGCGATTAGTAGTTAGAATACATCAGAATGAAACAATTCCGGAAAAAAACCACCGTTAAGGACGCAACGACTACTGAGCCATACAATATAACGCGGCACGTCGGCACTCGACAGAGAGACCGAGCCGTCGCGTCGCACGTGGAAACCGCAGCTGTCTCCCCGCTACCACCGCGGCGACATCTCCCCCCTGCTCCCGCGGGCGCACCCATGTAAATTAACGCGACAGAAAGCCGTGTCGAAACGGCTAGCGGACCATAAAAACACGAGCGGCAGCAAAGCCAGGGGCTCGTGGCGTGCGTGTTCCTGGAAGAGCTGGAGACCGCGCTCTCCGATTACCGTTCCAGCACCACGCGGCGAGAGCATAGTCACAAAGCGGACAACCTGTTTGTAATCCGACAATTCCCTTCCGTCCGGCCGTCCTCTCTCACTGTGGTCAGTTTTCATAATACCCGTACAGTGGTTGTAACGAAAATAATATGTTGCACTTTACAAGACTTCCAAATCATTATCGTTAGATCCCAATGTGGAATATAAACTTTTCCAATATAAATCCAGTTGATACTTTGATTTGTTCAAAGTGTGTGATTTTAAATAATAATAAATAAAATTTAACTTCAGTGCCCGATAATGCCCTTCAGTCATACACATCCACGTTGCTCTTGGGCGTTTACTACAACATGTAACTACCTTCGTTCAAACTGTCATCTCGGTTTAGTAATCTAACAACCAACTTCCTACATCCATAAACCGCCCATTAGCGAGTAAACTTATCCGCCTATCTGCACTTTATTTTCCATGGCCTTAATTACTCTACCTGATCAAAAGTACCCGGACGTCCAATTGTAGACATTCATACGGGTTGTGTTCATTCTTCGCCTTTATGACGACTCGAACTCTGCTGCGGATATTTTCAACAAGATGTCTGAAATCCGTCGAGGAGTGGCAGCTCATTGTTTTGCAAAAGGCGAATCTGAAAAGGTAGTGATATTGGACGCTGGGATCTAGAGCGTAGTGAACGTTCTAACTCATCTCAAAGGTGTACCATAGGATTCGCGTCAGAACTCTGGTAGGCCAGTCCATTTCAGGATTATTACTGTCCACAAACCATTGCCTAACAGATGCTGCTTTATCACAGAACTTTTTGTCATGTCGACACAAATAATCAGAGTCTCCGAACTGATCCTCTACTGTATGCAGTTAAAGCCTGTAAAATGAAATATCCTCCCGCATTTAACGTTTTCTAGAGCACAGTAAGGGGACCGCACCGTAACCACGAAGAACACCCATACAATAATTCCGTACTTCACTGTTGGCGCTACACATGATGGCAGGTAACGTTCGTTCTCGAGGCATTCGACAAACACAAACCTGTAACGGCACTTGCTAAATGTTTCCAAAGAGGTATACGTAAGATAAAACAGGAAGCCATGTGCTGCAGCAGAGATGCTAACAATTAGCAACTTCTACGGCGGCTGTGTTCGAGACGATCGTAGCAGCAGAAAGAGAAGGTAAATTTTCCCACTGATAAGAAAATACAATTTAGAATACTTACTACTGAATTTTGTTGACTGTTTATTTCAGATCTGTTTGATGATGACTACTCGGCAGCCGGTTGTAAAAGCATTTCATTAACTACCATTTATGACGTCACAGTTAAAAGTCGTAAAACACTGCCAATTCAAAAACTCTAATTCATTATCCAGCTAGCAAGCAGTAAAAAATAGATTTGAATACACTGGCGAGTGAACAGAGACCGTATTCCGCAATCTTCGAATCGTAGGTAAAAAGGAAAGTACTTGCAACAGTGCTTGTTGAAATACTAATTGTATTCTGTCTTGGTTACATATATCCGACAATGAGGATAAAGTAAGAACAGGTGAATCATAGCAGTAAAAACGGAATAAAACAATGGAAACTAAAGAAAATCTTCTCCAGAGACTTAACGGAACGTGAACAGAAGTACTTCAACCAAAGGCACGATCACGAATATTCCATTGATCATAGCACGCAGAAGCAATTTCGCCACAATATCCCGATCCTTAATCTGCTTAAAATCTTTTTTGCAAAACAACAATATTTATGGTATACCTTGTTTTTCACTGCAATAGTAAACGATTTTCATATATGTAACAGTGACAGTAATGGAAAGCCATCTTGTCGCGAACGTATATCACGAGTGAAATTTTCCACAACTATTGAGTTTCTGTTATATGTCAATACTTCAATAACGGTGTGTAACTTTTATTGTGAGTAAAAGACACAATAGACTACAAACCTTACTATCGAACTGCCACAGGACATAGCGTGAGTCATTACCCCAAATCACTCGTTTCCATTCATCCGCAGTCCAATGTCGTAGCTCTTTACACCACGTCCGCAGCTCGTGGTCGTGCGGTAGCATTCTCGCTTCCCACGCCCGGGTTCCCGGGTTCGATTCCCTGCGGGGTCAGGGATTTTCCCTGCCTCGTGATGACTGGGTGTTGTGTGATGTCCTTAGGTTAGTTAGGTGTAAGTAGTTCTAAGTTCTAGGGGACTGATGACCATAGATGTTAAGTCCCATAGTGCTCAGAGCCATTTGAACCAATCTTTACACCACCTGAAGCGTTACTTAGCATTGATAGCAGTTACGTGTGGCTTACGAGGAACTGCTCCACCATTCTGCCCCAATCTTTTTAATTTCCTATGTACTGATATTGTAGTAGCTAGTCTGATGGTAGCACTTTGGAACGCACGAGTGACTGCTTCCACTGATGGAACACGAGTCCCTTCTGTAGTGGTAACTTCTGACACCGAATGTAACAGCAGCAACAAATGTAGCGGGAAATTTATTGTTTCCAACTACAGTGCCACGATCCCCTCGGCCTGCGTCACCAGATCCCACAATGCTGAGGATGTCACCTCAGCAACCTGTCAAGTGCTCTACTGATGTGTCAGCCTTGTACTGCCGCTGTGATATGACAACATCAGGACTGCGACAGCAGCCGACTCAGCAGCCTTCGTCCTGCGCTGCCTCAGTGCCGCCCACTGACAACTACAAGTTGGCCCGTGCTCTGCGTCCCCGCCAGCGTGGTTTGAGTCGTGGCGACAGCAAGCACATGTGGTCCAGCAGCTGAATCTGCGGCCTTCAACCTGGATGTCCCTGGTGCTTGTTAGGAGTCAAGACGACTGCCTGCAGTAGCGAGACATGGAGTGGCCTGCCGCTGGCTGGCTACAGACCCAACATCAGCCTCAGAGGGTCGAACTGGCGACCCGCCATGGACTGGCACACTGGCGCTCCATCTGCGGCTGTGTGTAGCCGGTGGAGTGACACGTCCCGTCGTCCAGGAGAGCTGCTACACTTGAATGCTTCGTTAGCGAACCGGCACCTATTTATATGCAGCTGTGTGCCTCTGTTTTGCTAAACGCACCGCTCCGCGTCACGTACTCATAACACCAAGGATGGCCAGTGGGCCCTTTCTGCCTGTGACTTGCGCCATGCAAACCGCTGCGTGTACTTTTTCCACGCCCAAGTACCCTCTATTTTACTTCGCGACTGCTGGTGAGCGTAACTCACTGTAAACAGTCCCGCACCTGGCTATAACTTGCGCACTTAGAAATATTGCACCAAACCTGGCTATAACTTGCGCACTTAGAAATATTGCACCAAACCTGACTTTTCCTATCCCAAACGGTAGTGCCGCTACATGTCACTTACCAATGCGCCACGCTGATCGTGTAGCTACCGATGCGGAGGTGCCTTGCCTTTGTATAGGTGTGGTCGCTCCTCTGTGTTTCCTCATCACAATCACATCGCCAACAGTCGACTTGGGGAGCTTCACAAGTGTTGAAATGTTCCTGGTCCATTTGTTAGTCAGATGACTTCCAATGATAAGTTCATGTTCAAAGTCGCTGACCTCTTCTGACCGACCCAGTCTACCGTCATTTCTTCAATACTGACAACAAAACACTCCCCACCTCCTGTTATACCAGCGTGTCCGCCTCTCGTTACATCTAGTAGTCAACCACGCCTCACATAGGGATGTCCGGATATTTTTGATCAGATCGTGTATTTGCATCCGATAGTATGTTAATTATTTAAAAAATACTCTATGGTCTGTACAAATTTGACCGGTTAGATATTCCCTACACAGAGTATACCAGCTAAGCCTTGGTCACCTCTTATTACGCGAATGCTTCAAGATACCGAAACGAGGTTTTCGGCAAACGATAATAGGCAGAGGGACACGTAATTCTGTGGCATAGGTAATACCCTTCACTCTTGTATCAACCGAGGTACAGAAGGAAGTATGGTTCTGTACATGGAAAGAGGTACATTTCCGACAGCATCCTAAAGCTCTTAGAAAGCCGATAAAAGCGATATAATGCTTGTTGACTTTGGTACCGTAGCTATATGCAAAAATATACGAGAAATGTGGTGCAACTGGAAGACTGGGCATCTACAGTGGCGTATTGGGGTGTTAACAGCGTCAAGTGAGGGTTTCGCTGCAGGCTCTGTCGTAGCTTGTTTATTTTTTTTCCATCCAAAGTTGTACGCACACATATCTGAAATTGTTTTCCTAATCGTCGTCTGATACGCTTCAAAAGAATCGTGGCTGACGCTGTATCCATGTAGTATAAAGTAGAGCTAACATCTTATCTTAGCAGCGCAGGCCTATCTCCTTGCCTCACACTATGGCTGAGTCTGGTATAAAATCCCTACTTGGGGTACTTTGTAAACCTGACTTTTTTCCTCGATGTTTCCAACACAAGTGAACAAGCCTTAGAGATCGTTTCGTCCAGCCATTACAAGGAAGAATACCAAATTATTCAAGTAGTACAGAATCCTATCCCAGATTCATACAACAGAGGAAATTACAAATCCGATGACAGCAGTCACGGGTCGATAGTGTCCATCTTTAATGAGTAGGAAAATTTATCACGCAAATTTCCACCATAAAAAATTTTTTGCTCGGTATTCCAGGCCAGTCGAGGTGTGACAGAAGTACAGGGTTATTGGATGGCAGGATCAACATGTTTTTACTACCCACCGAGAATAGTGTTTAAAAAAGCCCACTATGGCTTGGACTGGCGAAGAAAAGAGCAATTTAGTTCAAATTGGCCATGGGGTCGCCCCCATCCCACCGCCTAAAGAGCAGTAGGAGAGGTGAGCCTCCCTAGTAAAGTTGGCTGCATGAACTGCTTCCTTACCGGTGGAGTAACACCACAAGGCAGTAAAACTAACGGAGGCCCGCGTTTCAGATCCACTCTGACGCAGGTTCTTGTCGATGACGTTTGGTTCTTCTCTTAAGAATCAGCGCCTTCTTTGCTCGCCACGAACTGACCTCCATTACTCTGCAGTCAGTTGCGTTTAGATTCATATCTGTAAGATGGTGGTGGTTAGTGTTTAACGTCCCGTCGACAACGAGGTCATTAGAGACGGAGCGCAAGCTCGGGTTAGGGAAGGACTGGGAAGGAAATCGGCCGTGCCCTTTCAAAGGAACCATCCCGGCATTTGCCTGAAACGATTTAGGGAAATCACGGAAAACCTAAATCAGGATGGCCGGAGACGGGATTGAACCGTCGTCCTCCCGAATGCGAGTCCAGTGTGCTAACCACTGCGCCACCTCGCTCGGTCCTATCTGTAAGAACCCGGCCGCGTCGCGAGAGGATGCAAGCGTCTACCACAACTGCCGAACTTACGCGCACACGCAGTCTGCTTTTCCAACCGACAGCACATTATATGCCGATGCTGCTGGAATAAGAGTTGCCATACACAGCAACCTCACCATTCAAATCTCGTTTCTCTCATGCTCAACAATAGCTCCCACCTTCCTCTCAGGATTGTTTCCTACGCTTTTACTACACTGCGCAAAACAAATACAGGACCACTGTTTTCAAACCCGATAGGTATCTCTACTTGTCATCTGTGAGTTCGAAATTTGGCACAAAGGTGCCTACAACCTTCCTCTGTAATGATGCAAAAGTATGGCGTCCTGCGACGTCACCCTCGGGAACGGCGACGCTTCGAACAGAAAGATGACACATGCGAAAAAAAAGGCCAAAATTCAGAAGTTCATGTGAGGCGTTAGGTGGGTTAATGATGTCACATTGGTATCAAATTTCATCACAATTCTGCCCAACGCCACTGTGAACGTGTCACACGACGGGAAAATCTCCCCCCCCCCCCCTTACCAACGTTTACACCCGCTTCTTTCAACGCCTCTGCGATGGACGTCACAACCGCGACGCCCAACATTGAAATCAAGCTGTTTTCTTATGGGTGGCCGTATCAAAATTGTAAACACACGCCGCTCAGAATCGACAGGAAAAGGCCTTAGGGCGTGGCATAGAAGGCGTTAGTGAAACCACCTCTTTCCTTGGGGCGTCGATTCCCACACAGTTTGCAGTCGAAAATGACAGACAATTCGCAGTGCAGAGAACAATAGGACGACGTTCTTGGAAATCTTTGACTTTGCTGATACCCCCTCGGGCGATTCAACCCTTCTCTAAGGACATCATGGTTCAGTAACCGCACTGAACGTTATCTCACGCCTTTCGGGTGCAGCGTGACTGTAGTTTTTGCTCTGGTGCACAGTGCGGAACCAATAGAGACTGTTTAAAACCATTCGACGAAATTTAAATGGGATCCACAGCAGCAAAAAGTGCTTATGCTTTTTCAGTCCTCCTGTTTCGCGCCCTTCTGTAATCACAGACACATGCTTAAATAAAACTGCAAAGAGTCCACCTAAGACATCCCACTACGGCAACACTTCCGGTGACACCAATCCGTCTTTGCTGAGCACTTTAAAAAAGTACCTGTAGAGACAGAGCCCGTGACGACAGTCCCAGGTGCCTGCACGCAGGTCCGCAGCTGCTCTTGCGCCACTGCGCTGCTGCTCTTGCCCCTGCCAGTAGGCCATCAGAAATCATAGGGTGTCCAAGGGATTGCCTGTCTGCAAGCGCCTAGGAGTTCGTAAAGGATTCTGGCTGTGTACACTGAAGCGCCAAAGAAACTGGTATAGGAATGCGTACTCAAATACAGAGATATATGAGGCACAATAAAGCGTCGCAGTGGGCAACACTTATATAAGACAGCAAGTGTCTGGTGCAGTTGTTTGGTAGATTACTGCTGCTACAACGGCAGGGTATCAAGACTGAATTGAGTTTGAACGTGGTTTTATAGCCGGCACACAAGCGATGTGACACAGCATCTCCGAGGTAGCGATGAAGTGGGTATTTTCCCGTCCGACCATTTCACGAGTGTACCGTGAATATCAGGAATCCGCTAAATCATCAAATCTCCGACATCACTGCGACCAGAAAGAAATCCTGCAAGAACGGGATCAATGACGACTAAAGAGAATCGTGCAGCCCTTCAGCAAATTGCTGCAGATTTCAGTGCTGGGCAATCAGCAGCAAGTGTCAGCGTGCGAACCATTCAACGAAGCATCATCGATATGGGCTTTCGGAGCAGAAGGCCCACTCGTGTACCCTTGACGACTGCACGACACAAAGCTTTAGCCTCCGTCGATAACGACTTTGGACTGTTTATGGCTGGAAACATGTTGTCTGGTCGGACGAGTCTCGTTTCAAATTGTATCGAGCGGATGAACGTGTACGTGTATGGAGACAACCTCATGAATCCATGGACCCTGTGTGTCAGAAGGGGGCTGTTCAGGTTGGTGAGGCTTGAGCGTGTGCAGTTGGAGTGATATGGGACCCCTGATACGTCTAGATACGACTCTGACATGTGACATGTACTTAAGCATCCTGTCTGATCATCTGCATCCATTAATGTCCATTGGGCATTCCAACGGACTTGGGAAATTGCAGCAGGACAATGCGACACACCACACGCCCAGAGTTGCAACAGAGTGGCTCCAGGAACACACTTTTAGTTACACTTCCGCTGGTCACCAAACTCCCCAGACATGAACATTACTGAGAATATCAGGTATGCCTTGCAACGTGGTTTTCAGAAGAGATCTTCACCCCTCATACTCTTGCAGATTTATGGACAGCCCTTCAGGATTCCAGCACTACTTCAGACATTAGTCTAGTCCATGCCACGTCGTGGTGCGGCAATTCTGCGTGCTCTTGGCGGTATTAGGCAGGTGTACCAGTTTCTTTGGCTCTTCTGTGTAGGTACATTTTTAATTTGCTCAATAAAGGCAGGTGGATGACACCGAAGGTGTTGCCGAAGTGGGATGTCTTAGAAGGGCCCTTTGCCATTTTACACATGCATGTGTCAATGTCACATCCTTCTGTGATCACAGAAGGCAGCGAAACAGGAGGAATAAGCACCGTTCACTATTTGGATTGCGTTCATATTTCGTTGAATGGTTTTGAATGGACATTTGTGGTACCAACCTGTACACCAGAGCAAAATCTACATTCGCATTGCACTCCAAAGGGGTGCGATGACTTTCAGTGGGGTTCCTGGCACATGATGTCCTTAGAGAAAGGATAAATAGCCTAACGGGTGTCAGCGATGTAAAGGTTGTCAAGAACATTGCCCTGTTGCTCATCCCACTGCGGACCGTCGTTTTCGACTGCGAAATGTGGGGGAAACTACGCCCCACGGAAGAGGTGAATTCAATGACGCCCTTTATATCACCCCTAAACTCTTTTCGCCTCGACGAACAGCTACTTTTGATATGTTGAATCATTCACAAAATAAAAGGAGTGCAAGTTACAAGAGTTACATCCTCCATATATAACGGGTAACAATTACAAGCACCGCGAAAACAAGTCACAGCAAACGTGAAAAATTACAAAAAGGACGACGGTAGCGGCAGTAAGACGTCTACAACATCGCTCCCAGCGGCCCGGATTTTCCCCACAAGACGTCCGGCCCGTGATATATGGCGAGAGAGTATGCACGTTCCGGCATCCTAAACAGGACTTCCCGCGAGCTCAGCGACATGCATCTCCACGTATGCGCACGTCGCATCCGTCCTTGACGGCCGCAGAGAAAGTGGAACCTGTGCATGACCGACCGCGCGCCGGGACGTGTTGATGCCAGCGGCGGTAATGTCCCTATATATAGCGCAGACCTCATCATGTCCCAGTCATTAACGCCGACTGCCCGGCCGTGGTCCACGTGCTGACCTAAGCGTCCCGTGTTTTTTATGGCCCAAAATTACGAAACACAGCTTAGTTTCGATGACAGACCCTGTTTCTCGGGAACGTGAAGTAACTGTCTCATTTGTGAGCGCTCTCATGAATATAACTACAAACAGCGGCCGGAAATTGCTGCATAGTTCCAAATGACAGAATTTTTCTTCTCGTGAATGATGTGAACTGCCAATTTTCACGATCGTTGTCCTAAAGTATACCAACGGCTTTTCGTAGAAGTCACGTCATTTTACACAGTGAACACGGTGTTGCAAGTACTTGAACCAGTTCTGTGCCCTCGGGTCGAAATTATGAAGACGTCATACAGTCGGATCACTTTCAGAGCCTCCAGTTCGGTAATGTCGTTAAAAACCAGGTATCACAACAGGTCTAAAACCATCGTTCCATGACATTTCTCGCTTTACCGATCCTCATCGTGTAATGGTGTTATGTAACAGACAATAGGAGTGTATTAGAATTTGGGTTGGTGAGGGCTCGGGAAGTGACGAAGTTGTGTGAGACTAACCGCGAAACTCCGTCATTTCACTTCCTACAACCTCTCTAAGTCAGACCACCTAAGCATCCTCCTCTACTAGAAGGAGTGAACTCAGGGAAATGCAAGACACTTTACCTGGAATTCTAATGTATAACATTATGACAACCTGCGTGAAAGCTTGTTGGTTCTCCTCTGGTACGCAACATAGCGGCGATTCTGCGTGGCACGGATTCGGTACGTTCTTATGAGGTTTCCAATGGTTTATGGACGCGAAGATGGTGCCCAGCAACGTCCAGGACGTGTTCCATCATATTAAGATCGTACGAGTTTGGTGACCAAAACATCAACTTGAGTTCACTATCAAGCTCCTCAAGCCACTGCAGCACGATTTCGGTCTTGTGTTACGGTCGGTTATGCTACTGGAAGTTACCGTCGCCGTCGTGGCAAACGACAAGCGTGAAACGATGCATGTGGTGTGCAACAAGGTTCCCGTTGTCCGCAGCTGTCATGATGCCTTAGATTACTATCACGGGTCCCATGTGAGTCCACCTGAATGTTACCCATAGCATAATGCTGTACCCACCGGCCTTCGTCCGTGGCGCGAAAAATGTTTCTGGTAGCCCTTCGCCTGAACTATGGCGTATCCGGCCACGATCATCGAGCTGGCGTAAAAAGAAATCTGATTCGTCAAATCAGGGGAGACTTTTCCACTGATCCACGGTCCATTCTCGGGGTGGACAGTGCTTATTTCAGGCTCTTTAGTGTACATGCATAAAATTACGAATTTCGATAAATCATGGTGCAAACGGCTCTAAGCACTATGGGACTTAACATCTGAGCTCATCAGTCCCCTAGAGTTAGAACTACACTACTGGCCATTACAATTGCTACACAAAGAAGAAATGCATATGATGAACGGGTATTCATTGGAGAAATATATTATACTAGAACTGACATGTGATTACATTTTCACGCAATTTGGGTACACAGATCCTGAGGAATCAGTACCCAGAACAACCACCTCTGGGTGTAATAACGGCCTTGATACGCCTGGGCATTGAGTCAAACAGAGCATGGATGGCGTGTACAGGTACAGCTGCCCATGCAGCTTCAACACGATACCACAGTTCATCAAGAGTAGTGACTGGCGTATTGTGATGAGCCAGTTGCTCGGCCACCGTGGGCCAGACGTTTTCAATTGGTGAGAGACCTGGAGAATGTGCTGGCCAGGGCAGCAGTCGAACATCATCTGTATCCAGAAAGGCCCGTACAGGACCTGCAACATGCGGTCGTGCATTATCCAGCTGAAATGTAGGGTCTCGCAGGGATCGAATGAAGGGTAGAGCCACGGGTCGTAATACATCTGAAATGTAACGTCCACTGTTCAAAGCGCCGTCAATGCGAACAAGAGGTGACCGAGACGTGTAACCAATGGTACTCCACACCATCATGCCCGGTGATACGCCAGTATGGCGATGACGAATACACGCTTCCAATGTGCGTTCACCGCGATGTCGCCAAACACGGATGCGACCATCACGAAGCTGTAAACAGAACCTGGATTCATCCGAAAAAATGACGTTTTGCATTCGTGCACCGAGGTTCGTCGCTGAGTACACCATCGCAGGCGCTCTTGTCTGTGATGCAGCGTCAAGGGTCAGACCCTTGGTCTCCGAGGTGATAGTTCATGCTGCTGCAAACGTCGTCCAACTGTTCGTGCAGACGGCTCTTATCTTGCAAACGTCCCCATCTGTTGACTCAGGGATCGAGACGTGGCTGCACGATCCGTTACAGCCATGCGAATAAGATGCCTGTCATCTCGTCTGCTAGTGATACGAGGACGTTGGGATCCAGCACGGCGTTCCGTATTACCCTCCTGAACCCACCCATTCCATATTCTGCTAACAGTTATTGGATCTCAACCAACGCGAGCAGCAATGTCACGATACGATAAACCGCAATTGCGATAGGCTACCATCCGACCTTTATCAAAGTCGGAAACGTGATGGTACGCATTTCTGCTCCTTACACTAGACATCACAACAACGTTTCACCAGGCAACGCCGGTCAACTGCTGTTTGTATATAAGAAATCGGTTGGAAACTTTCCTCATGTCAGCACGTTGTAGGTGTCGCCACCGGCGCCAAACTTGTGTGAATGCTCTGAAAAGCTAACCATTTGCATATCACAGCATCTTCTTCCTGTCTGTAGCACGTCATCTTTTTTTTTTTTTTAATTTCTACAGATGCTGTCAACTTTTGATAAACGTTTGAACTCGAAAAACATTTTCAGACTACCAAACCGGAAAAACTAAGGAAGTTGAAACGTTTCCTGAAGAAAGTGTATTACTGCACACAACACTTTTTTAAAACAACCCTTTAAAAAAACGTACTATAATTAGTTACTTTCAGTTTTCTTGTTCTTCTTATCTTCCCAAAACTATTTCCTCCTCATTTGGCATGTTCCTAGTGTCATTGTGTTTTTGAGTTTCAGCATCCTGTCTTTCGTTTTTCTGGACGTGAACTTATGGGGGTTTATACTGTTCGTACGTCGTCCGTGTAGTTGACGATGAATCAACAGCAGCATCAATGAGAGCCTTAAAAGGGTGTCCGTTAGCTCCAGTGCCTTGATTTGTTGGTTTTCGTTTATAATGATTAAATTTTTTAAATCATTTATTCTACAAGCCCGTAATATTACAGGAGGTTTTTCTTGTGGTTGGCAGGAGAGCCAACACCGTGTTACTAGAGGAGGCCGAAAGGCACGCGTTTTAGCTCACGCAGGCTGGCGTGAGGTCTGGAACAGGACAAGGAAATTAGAATTTAGAAAAACTTACGTAGCTGGTGGAATACTTAACTTTAATCCGTTAATGAAGAACGTCGGTCTTGACGGTACATGATTCACAATATCAATAGTAACTGATAATGGCGCCTTGCTAGGTCGTAGCAAATGACGTAGCTGAAGGCTATGCTAAACTATCGTCTCGGCAAATGAGAGCGTATTTTGTCAGTGAACCATCGCTAGCAAAGTCGGTTGTACAACTGAGGCGAGTGCTAGGAAGTCTCTCTAGACATGCCGTGTGGCGGCGCTCGCTCTGCAATCACTGATAGTAGCGACACGCGGGTCCGACGTATACTAACGGACCGCGGCTGATTTAAAGGCTACCACCGAGCAATTGTGGTGTCTGGCGGTGACACCACAGTTTTCTCCGTCCAATGTAACTAAATCGATCGGTCATGGAACACAGCTCTTCCGAGATTTTGGGCATCCAGATACCGTCGCGGACCATGAACATTTTTACATAAATACATCACAACTTTCTAAATGCCACGAGTACTCATCCTGTACCTCCCAAGGGAGATAATCTGGTTGGCCTATGTTAAGGAAAATCTCCCTGTGAAAGGATCGACTTCTGTACCCATAAACTTCTAAAAGTGAGAAAAATTCATCGTCTCTTGGACTTATGCTTATCAAAATTCGAGTGCAGCACGTTCAGTGGCAAAGCTCGATGCCATCGCCTGTCAAATCTTCATGGCAAGAGCTAATGCGAGAGAAGCAAGATGAAAAGAGGCGAACGGAGAATGCAGCAATGATACATACGTAACTGAGTGCTGTTACTGCAGGCGTCTCATCCCACTATTACGTTGGTGTGGCGTAGATTTAAGCCATAAGGTTAATTCCCACGCTCATACCCAGTGACGAGCATAGGAAGCTATATGCCAGTTGGTTTTCATTCTCAGTGACCCTAACCATGATACAGGAAGTCACGCAAATACCACTGTAGATACTGCACGAGGAAAAAAAAAAAAAAAAATCATATTCTATCGAGTTCATCACTGCGTAAGAATTCGTTAAGTAACAATAAGGATACTAAATTATTCATAACCCATTATCCTAGGTGGGACTGTTGGACGTATTTCACTGCCGTTCACTGCACTCTTTTACGGTTTGAATAGAGACGTATTCTAGAACAAAGAAGCGTGTACGGCTAGCGCCTGGCGACATCAACTGGTAGAAGACAATAAACATGTTAAAATGAAATGACCTAGTTCTTCCAGAGAAGGAAACGAAACTACAGACAACGGGAAAAATATCTTTAATGTAGGTTTTACCTACAGCCTGCTTCTCATATCAGCGTTCGAAAGATACGAGTTTCCCAATGAACTAGGCTTAGGTTTAATTGTTCTGAAAAATCTGATCAGTAAAGCCTCTGTAGTCTTATCTCTCTGATCTCTAATGCTACATTTTGACTTCCCACTATACGCAATATTTCACTTGTATGCTTCAATATATTTCGGCAAATATTAGAAACACAGGGGAATGCATAAGCACTTTACAATAGTTAAATTAAGGGGAATTCTTATTATAAATTAAAAATAGTAGGGCTCGTCCGGGATTTGAACCCGGGACCTCTCGCACCCTAAGCGAGAATCATACCCCTAGACCAACGAGCCACCATGTAACTTATCTTCCAGATATACGTACAACAGATCAACTCCACTGCTTCCAAACATTTCGTCGAGATTTTTCTTAAAATGTTTAGTGATTTATTTATTATTTAACCTTGTTAACAAAGTTATCGCCGAAAATGTTTCGCCAAGTAGTTGGACCCGAACTCGTTAAAAAAAATTATACGCGATGGGGAGAGCAAAATTTATGATGATGATAATAATACATAGGAATACGTAACTAGGATGGTAACAGCTGACGCCGCTCGGCTAAAGACACCGCTACGTGGCGCACACACCGCAGCGAGGCTTCCGCTGTCTCGCTCGCAGCTTCGTATCACCATCTCTCCCTCACAATTTTCTCGATTCCGCGAAGAGCTGATAAGGCGACAAAAATATATCTCTCGCCGGCTGCAGTTGAATAAAACTGTCTCCGTCATATCAGTCTACAGATATTCTTGTGAAGCGTACACAGCAATGCTTGACATTCACTTTCAAACCAAATGATAACCGACGAGTTCCACTGTGCCAAAATACAACCGCCTTATTTATCGAGGCTGCTCTAGGTAATCACACAGTAAACAACATGTGAATAGGGCAGATGCAGTCGGACAAGGCTGGTAGCTGGATTTCAAATTAAATTACAATGAGCTGACGAAAGTCAAGGAACAGCGATATACACAGAACCAGACGACGCTAGTATCGCGTACACACGGTATAAAAAAGGCAGTGATTTGGCGAAGCTATGATTTGTACTCAGGTGATGCATGTGAAAAGGTTTCCGACGTAATTATGGCCGAACGACGAGAATTAACAGACTTTGAACGCAGAATGGTACTTAGAGGCAGAAGCATGGGACATTCCATTTCGGAAAATGTTAGGGAATTCACCATTCCGAGATCCACAGTGCTAAGAGTGTGCTGAGAGTACTACCTTGAAACGCAGCGGCCGACAGACGTCACTTAACGGTCGAGAGCAGCAGCATTTCCGTAGTGTTGTCAGTGCTAACAGACAAGCAACACTACTTGAAATAACCGATGAAATCAATGTGGGAGGTACGACGAACGTATCCGTTAGAACAGTGCGGCAAAATATGACGTTAATAGGCTATGGCAACGGAAGACCGACGCGAGTGTCTCTGCGACAACGCCTGCAGTGCCTCTTCTGGGCTCCTGACTATATCGGATGGACGCTAGACAACTGGAAAACCGTGGCCTGGTCAGATAATTCCCCGCGCCACCTGGTAAGAGCTGATACTAGGGTTCCAGTGTGGCGCAGAGCCCACGAAGCCATGGCCGCAAGTTGCCAGCAAGGCACTGTGCAAACTGGTGGTGGCTCTACAGTGGTTTAGGCTGCGTTTGAGTGAAATGAACTGCGTCCTCTGGTCAAACTGAACCGATCAATGACTAAAAATGGTTATATTCGGCTACCTTGAAACCTATTTGTAGCCATTCATTGACTTCATGTTCCCAAAGAACCAAGCAATTTTTATGGGTGACAATATGCCATGTCACCGGGCCACAATTGTTCGTGACTGGTTTGAAGAACATTTGGACAATTAAAGCGAAACATCTGGCCACCGAGATCGCCCGATATAAACCCCACCGAACATTTATGGAACATAATAGAGAGTCAGTTCGTACACAAAATCTTGCACCGCAACACTTTCGCAGTTATGGACGGATATAGAGACAGCATGGCTCAATATTTCTGCAAGGGACTTCCGACGAATTGTTGAGTCCATTCCTAGCCGAGCTGCTGCACTACGCCGGACAAAAGGAGGTCTCACATGACTTTTGTCAGCTCAGTGAAAGTGCAGTGCAGGTGTTCGTTGTGGTTTCTTGGTAAGTGCTATCTCTTTGAGCAGGTGGGGAAGAACGACTGGCGCATATGATTTAAGTGTCCTAGCCAACGCAGGTGATGTTCCTTGAGAGCGTCTTATTTGCCATACGGTCCCTCCATATTATGTCCAAAATATTTCGTAAGCAGCGCAGATTAAACAGTTACGTTCCTGTTTAGCATATAATGTCAGTCTCGGCTCCAAACAAGGGGGAATTTAAAAAAATGGCTCTGAGCACTATGGGACTTAACATCTGAGGTCATCAGTCCCCTAGAACTTAGAACTACTTATTCCTAACTAACCTAAGGACATCACACACATCCATGCCCGAGGCAGGATTCGAACCTGCGACCTTAGGGGTCACTCGGTTCCAGACTGAAGCGCCTAGAACCGCTCGGCCACTACGGCCGGCAAGTCGGTATTCAGCACACATGATTGATAAATGAGTTTATTTTTGGTCATCGTAAAGTGTTTCTTGTCCCATACTCTTCTGTGGAGTTTCGCGAAAGTGATGGCTGCTTTTTATTCTCTCGCGTCTATCGCACCATCTAGCGTGAGATCTTCTCACACTACCGAGTAGAGGTGGCAGTATTTGTTGACTACATTCAACAAGTAACAATACATTCTTTTGACAGACAGGTTCGTGCCTCATTGTGCCACACTCACAGCCTCCTTTACATTCACGAACACAGAGAAGAGTCTGCAGGCAGTAGCAAATTAATATATAAGCCATTACACAGCCATTAGGCAGTTCTCTTTGCAGAACAAACAGATCATAATTGTGTGAAAGAATTAGTGTCCTTTATGCCTGAGTGGCAAGAGAGAAGTCCGATGCTTCGATACCAGCAACTATAATAAATAAAATGAATTTATTTAATAACTTTGCTTTCTACGGGGGGGGGGGGGGGGGGAGGAGGGGGGAAGGGAGGCGAGGGATTTATGGCTGTACTATCCAGTTAAATTCTCGCGACGCAGTTTTTTTCATTCACTGGAAACTCAATTGGCTGTCTCTGAGTACCTCAAGTGTCAGACTTCGGCCAAGGGTGAGATAACACTACCATGAAATGTTGTGGACTTCAGTATGACGACTGATCTGATGCAATTCTCCTCACTATCCTGTGAAAAGTAGATCATCTCTACATAACTACCATAACTTTCATCTCTTTGGACCTGCTGACTAAAGTCAAGCCTTGGTCCCCATCTACCATTCCCCCTCCCTCCCTCCCTCCCCCCCCCCCATACCCTCCGATAGGCAGACCGCCACAAGTCGTGTGTTAAATAAAGTTTTTGATAGTCCAAGTTGTGATGCAGGAAATGGGTCACTAGAAATGCTTTAAAAGGACACGCTTCATTCCCAAAAAGAACATACGGTACAATCTACGCAATGTGACTGCGTACTCTCCTTATCGAACGCGCTCTTGTCAATAGTGACCAATTTGCAACCTAGGCCAAACAGTACTATGGATAAGTAATGTTCATAATGCCTGGACATGTTGCGAGCATTGTTCGGGTTTTCTACGAGACGCATCCAGTCATAAATAAAGTACTTCTGGTCTCCAAAGCCTCGTGCAGGTAGTAGGATTCTCCCAATGATGTCGTTTTAACTAGTATTAAGTTCATCCAAAACCTAACACTTTCTTTTACCAGTTTGCATCAGACAGCTCGTTAGGTATGCAGTGTCCAAAAAGTGACATCCACACCATACACTGACAAGGGGAGTGCGTGACCTGGAACGCGGCCAACCTCACGAAAATATGCTTAGAATATAAATCACTCATCCCAAAAGCAGTGGTATGAGCCATTCGTATGCAATACTGCGCGTCCTACCGCGAGACACATTTGAATGATCACATATTCGAAGTCTGAAAGAGGAACTCTGGTGACGCTAACAAACGAAATATCGATATCATAGGTCTAAAAGCACACATGTGTCACGATTTATTGCCCTCCAATTACAAGAAATGTGCTGTATGAATAACAAACTTTATCCACTGACCTGTGCAAGGGTCTTGCGTCTTCGTTGGAGCAAACGTCGACTAACTCTCAACAACATCATTTTTTGTTTCGCTTTTTTATCACGCTACTCTACTAAAGAAAGAGCACCATTCCTCAAACACAGAAAAACAATTTTTATTCCTTAACAAACATAGACAAATACAGACAAGCAAGACTAGTCTTGTTCTCCCACGGGAAGCAATTGAAGTTCCCGTTGACGTCCTTGTCAGCACTACGTTCCGGTCTTCGGTATTCCTTGGGAGCTGCGCACGGCTCGCGGTCTCTCTGCTGCTACTTGCGATGACATCACCGCAGGGCAGACTGACTGCTCTGGGCGCCTCATGTACCTCCAAAGGAATACCTCAGACAAGAATACAACGACCGCAGACTACGGAACCAATTCAAAAAACGAAATAAATAGAATTATCTCCTTAACAAGAAACATTTTCATCCTCAATTTGTTCTACTTGTTGAATTATTCGAAGCTACACCACATGGATATCAAATCAACATTTGTAAGTGAGACTTTTTACCCTTGTACCTGATAATGTCGCACACCTATTCAGTCTTCAAAGTGCAGGTGCAACATTTCAATCAAGTGGTCAAAGCAAAGTGGAAAAGAACAGTATACACATCTGATTGAAATTTTCTTTCCACACTCACCATCGCTTCTGAATTCAAGCAGTCCAATGTCGAAAGCAACGCTAATTACATTTTCAGACGGTGATTTTGGTGTGTCAGTGTCGTAACCTGCCTTTTGCAAAGCGTAATGTAACGTAGGCTTAAAAATTTGTGCAGAAAGTTGATTCTCTAACGGAGAGGTGGTCTGATTATGAAATGATAGTCGTGCAACTTTCCTCCTGGTTTTTTACTTTGCCGTCTTACAAAATTATGGTTACTTCTCATGCAGATATCATACTCCCTAAAGATGTACTCATTACGATGATGGCAATATTTTGTTGTCTTTGATGTGTTTTTGGTCCTATTCCACCGGTAATTTACTACCTCGCGTCATCAAAGTACCTCTCTTACACTGTGAGTAGATGATGATTCACGTGTCGGCTGTGGTAAGACGTGCAGTTCTGACTGCAAATGGCTCATACTACTGCTTTTTTGAAAGAGCGACTTATAATCTTGTTTTGATTACTTGCTTAACCCTAGGATGCATATACAAGGCCTCCAAGTTGCGTTTGTATGTCTTCATTTTTTAAAAATTTCAGTAATTTTTTGTTTGGTTTCAAACTGCTTTCCAGTACTCTTTCACTAACACTGTGACATTTCTCCTATCAAGTCTGAACGAGATACCTTTTTAAGTTTTTTGTATAATTCAATACGTTTACCCATACACCGTGAATGCATAAGCAGGGCTTCAGAAGCCCTCACACATTTATAAATGTTCTTTAGCCTATATTGTCTTCACCATTTGTTGGGGAGCAGTTATTAATCCAACAATAACTATAGCGTTATTTCCAGCAACAGGTGTGCCGACAGCAACTGTAGCTGTTTTGCATAGTATTGTTATCCTAAGCTGCTCTTGTCAGCCTCATTGTTACTGTAGTTCGTTTGTTGCTTCAAGGCCCATATTGTTACGAGTATGACTCGTTTAGTGCTGCACAAGCTGCTGTTCGAGAGACATGCCTTCGACACGCAAAGCAAGAGAGTCAGTACGTGCAAATGCAGCTAATTTTGAAAGTGTTGTGGCTCAGTGGTTTGAAGAAGATGATTCTTGCGAGGAAGGAAATATTTTTGGAGATGCAAGTAGTGAAGAATCAGCCAATGAACCTGCAGATGTGAATATTGAGGCAGATGACGGTCCTTCCGATAATATTACTTCATCAGAGTCTGATAATGAAGAACCACCACAAAAAGGTATAGAAGACCACACATACATTAGTCGGACTGGAACAATTTGGAAATTAGATCCTTCTGCAACTTTTCGTATGCTTGCCCATAATATCGTATGGTCCAGCCCGTGGTTTGAAAACCTGTAAACCTAAGGATGCCTGGGACTATTTCATCTCCAAGGAAATACTAGAGGAAATCATCAACTGCACAAATATTGAAGGCAGAAGAGTGGCTGCTTTACGTGGTAAAACGTGGAAAAACGTTTCGCTTGCTGAAATGGAGGGTTTTCTTGGTCTTTTACTGATTTCTGGTGTTGAGAAGAGTTGGGATGTCCCTAATAGAGAATTATTCTTGCATGAAAAGGCAAATCGTACATATAAGGCCTCCATGTCAGCAAATAGATTCGAGGATATAAGGAGAATGATTAGATTTGATGACAGGTGCACCCCTAAAGCTCGATCTGCAGATGACAAACTTGCAACTGTTTGCTATGTATGGGAACTATTTCTTGACAAGTGTAGAAATACACTCCTGGAAATTGAAATAAGAACACCGTGAATTCATTGTCCCAGGAAGGGGAAACTTTATAGACACATTACTGGGGTCAGATACATCACATGATCACACTGACAGAACCACAGGCACATAGACACAGGCAACAGAGCATGCACAATGTCGGCACTAGTACAGTGTATATCCACCTTTCGCAGCAATGCAGGCTGCTATTCTCCCATGGAGACGATCGTAGAGATGCTGGATGTAGTCCTGTGGAACGGCTTGCCATGCCAATTCCACCTGGCGCCTCAGTTGGACCAGCGTTCGTGCTGGACGTGCAGACCGCGTGAGACGACGCTTCATCCAGTCCCAAACATGCTCAATGGGGGACAGATCCGGAGATCTTACTGGCCAGGGTAGTTGACTTAGACCTTCTAGAGCACGTTGGGTGGCACGGGATACATGCGGACGTGCATTGTCCTGTTGGAACAGCAAGTTCCCTTGCCGGTCTAGGAATGGTAGAACGATGGGTACGATGACGGTTTGGATGTACCGTGCACTATTCAGTGTCCCCTCGACGATCACCAGTGGTGTACGGCCAGTGTAGGAGATCGCTCCCCACACCATGAAGCCGGGTGTTGGCCCTGTGTGCCTCGGTCGTATGCAGTCCTGATTGTGGCGCTCACCTGCACGGCGCCAAACACGCATACGACCATCATTGGCTCCAAGGCAAAAGCGACTCTCATCGCTGAAGACGACACGTCTCCATTCGTCCCTCCATTCACGCCTGTCGCGACACCACTGGAGGCGGGCTGCACGATGTTGGGGCGTGAGCGGAAGACGGCCTAACGGTGTGCGGCACCGTAGCCCAGCTTCATGGAGACGGTTGCGAATGGTCCTCGCCGATACCCCAGGAGCAACAGTGTCCCTAATTTGCTGGGAAGTGGCGGTGCGGTCCCCTACGGCACTGCGTAGGATCCTACGGTCTTGGCGTGCATCCGTGCGTCGCTGCGGTCCGGTCCCAGGTCGACGGGCACGTGCACCTTCCGCCGACCACTGGCGACAACATCGATGTACTGTGGAGACCTCACGCCCCACGTGTTGAGCAATTCGGCGGTACGTCCACCCGGCCTCCCGCATGCCCACTATACGCCCTCGCTCAAAGTCCGTCAACTGCACATACGGTTCACGTCCACGCTGTCGCGGCATGCTACCAGTGTTAAAGACTGCGATGGAGCTCCGTATGCCACGGCAAACTGGCTGACACTGACGGCGGCGGTGCACAAATGCTGCGCAGCTAGCGCCATTCGACGGCCAACACCGCGGTTCCTGGTGTGTCCGCTGTGCCGTGCGTGTGATCATTGCTTGTACAGCCCTCTCGCAGTGTCCGGAGCAAGTATGGTGGGTCTGACACACCGGTGTCAATGTGTTCTTTTTTCCATTTCCAGGAGTGTAGAATGATTCCCAGTGATTCACTCACATTTGACGAACAGCTAGTTCCATTCCGTGGAAGATGCAGCTTCACCCAGTATATGCCCTCTAAACCAGCCAAGTATGGCATAAAAATATTTTGGTTATGTGATACTACATCTGCATATGCTTTAGACGGAATTTTTTACACGGGAAGGAAGCCCCATGAACCTAATCAGAGAAATCTTGGATTGAATGTGGTGAAAGATCTTGCTAAAAGCATTGAAGGATCATCAAAAAATATTACAGTTGACAACTTCTTTACTAGTGTGCAGCTGGCAGAAGAGATGCTTCAGAAGCAAATTACAGTGGTGGGAACAATCAAACAAAATAAACCAGAAATTCCTAATGAAATGAAACCATCTGCCTCAAGAGCGATTCATTCCCCTTTGTTTGCATTTAGAGGTGATATTACAATGGTGAGTCATATTCCCAAAAAGAAAAAGTCTGTAGTTCTCATTAGCACAATGCATCACAACAGAAACATTGATGAAACTCATGCAAAAAAAGAAACCAGATATAATAAAGTTCTATAACTCTACGAAGGGTGCAAGAGACAAACAAGAAGATGGCCATTTACACTATGGATGGATATGATGGACGTCGCAGCAATGAACAGTGAAATTTTATTTTCCGCCCAACATCTGACTTACCATAGTGGAGGAAGTGATAAAAGGCGTTTGTTCCCCATAGTGGAATAAGTGATAAAATGCGTTTGTTCCAAGAGATTTAGCAGAGGAAATGGTAAGACCACTAATGGAACTTCGTATTCAGATCCCTAATCTTCCAAAGAAAATCGTTGATGCCATGCAAAGATGTGGTGTTCAAATGATGTCATATTGGCGAATCAACTATCTGTTTCAGGAAAAAGAATAAGATGCAATTATTGTCCATATAATAAACACAGGAAAAGTGCTATGACATGCATTAAGTGTAAAACCAACATTTGTAAGGAACATAGTGGCGTTCTTTGTGCTTCTTGTTTGTCACGTTGAAAACTAAGAAAAATGCAATTTTATGTGAACAATGAATAATAACTTTTTGTCAAAATACTGCCTATATAAATATTGCCTATATACATAATACTGTGAATAATGAGTAAGTTTTAATTGCAGAAATTGGTTGTAATAAACGTTATAAAATGTAAACTGCAACTTATAAGTGAATTAATAAAATTATTTATATATGTTGTATGTAAATGGATGTAACTAATAAAAATTCACTCTTAGACCTTTTAAAAAATTTATAAAATGTTGATCAGACACAGCAGATCCTGTTACTGTATCTTAGGAATCTTTCAATATGACAATAAATTTGACAGAAATAAATTTAACTCCAAAGAATGATTATATGAAAAGAGGAAAATTTTAAATTAGGGCAGGGCCTTGGAGGCCCTGCACATGCATTCATGTGTGTTTTCGGCACCATGCATCCTAGGGTTAAAAGCCCCGGTCGAAAACTGACGATCTCGTGAAGTTGCTTGTACTGGATGGTACCTCTCACTTATAGTCGTCACTCGTAATCACGTATTCCCGTAGCCGCTTGATTTCAAGTCCAGTGGACGGCCAGCACTTTTCCGAAACTTCTATTCTCTTATTGTCTGAACAGTTCGTCGTCCTTTTCAAATTTCTCCTCGGTTTTTCTCACTGCCTGTTGAAACTACATTATCTTATCAAACGTATACGGACACCTGTTATAGGACATTAATATGGGATGCGTCCACGCTTCACCTTTATGACGGTTTCACCTCGGTTGGGACATTTTTCATGAGGTGTCTGAAACAGCGAGATGCCAGCGGTCATGTGGTTAGCGTTCAAGCTCTGCAATCGGTAGATCGCTGTGTCAAGTCCCGTTCATTTTTTTAATTTCCATTTTTTTCAGCGCTAGTTGTATTATTTCATATATATTACATTTGAAAGGTAATAAGATGAAAAGACAACAATAAATATTATATTTATAATAATCAACAAGTAAACAACCACATGCATTAGGATTGCGTGAAAATGTATGCCTGTCAGAATTTCCCAAATCTCATATAGTTGCAATCAGGTAAGATACCGAGAACTGCTTTGTACCTGGACTCTTCGATCTGCAAACACAGGTTTCAAGGTACAGGCTTGGAAAGCCCAACTCAAACACTGATCACCAAAAGAGTAAATAAATTCAGTAACCAATACAATTAGTTACGATATGCCAGAGTTTGAAAGAAATGTGCTTTCGACATTAAAAGTTGCAATTTTGTTACAGACGCGGGAAATATAAATTAAAACGGTATCGGTATCTACTACCTCGAACTAATGCACGCGCAAGGAATCTTCAGGGTTTCTAAGGAAAAACAAAATTTGTTGACCTTTTGAAAAATTTCTCTTTCTCCCATCAATTTGGATGCAAATAATGCGTAGCGCAACATTTTCGTAAATGTCGGTGCCGAAAATTGGCGATTTACGAGAGAATGTACACTGAAGAAACGAAAAAACTGGTACACCTGCCTAATATCGTGTAGGACCCCCGCGAGCACGCAGAAGTGCCGTAAAACGACGTGGCATAGACTCGAATAATGTCTCAAGTAGCGCCGGAGGGAACTGACACCATGAATCCCGCAGGGCTGTGCATAAATCGATAAGAGTACGAGAGGGTGTACATCTCTTCTGAACAGCACGTTGCAAGGCAGATAAGCTCAATAATGTTCATGTCGGGAGTCTGGTGGGCAGCGGAAGGGTTTAAACTCAGAAGAGTGTTCCTGGAGCCACTCTGTAGAAATTCTGGACGTGTAGGGTGTCGCATTGTCCTGCTGGAATTGGCCAAGTCCGTCGGAAAGCACAATGCTCATGAATGGATGCAGATGATCAGAGAGTATGCTTATGTACGTGTCAGCTGTCAGAGTCGTATCTAGACGTATCAGGGGTCCCATATCACTCCAACTGCACACGCTCCACGTCATTACAGGCCCTATACCAGCTTCATGAGTCCCCTACTGAGATGCAGTGTCCATTGATTCATGAAGTTGTCTCCATACCCGTACACGTCCACCCACTCGATACTATTCGAAACGAGACTCGTTCAACCAGGCAACATGTTTCCAGTCACCAACAGTCCAATGTCGGTTTTGACGGGTCCAGGCGAGACGTAAAGCTTCCTGTCGTGCAGTCACCAAGGCTACACGAGTGGGCTTTCGGCTCCGTTGAATGGTTCGCACGCTGACACTTGTTGATGGCCGGCCGCAGCTGTGTCGGAGATTTGATGTTTTACCGGATTTCTGAAATTCACGGTACACCCGTGAAATAATCATACGGGAAAATCCCCACTTCATCGCTACCTCGGAGACACTGCGTCCCATCGCTCCTGCGCTGACTATAACACAACGTTCAGACTCATTTAAATCTTAATAAAACGGTTCATGTGGCTCTGAGCACCATGGGACTTAACTTCTGAGGTCATCAGTCTCCTAGAACTTAGAACTACTTAAACCTAACTAACCTAAGGCCATCACACACATCCATGCCCGAGACAAGATTCGAACCTGCGAGCGTAGCGGTCGCGCGGTTCCTGAGTGTAGTGCCCAGAACCGCTCGGCCACACTGGCCGGCCAAATCTTAATAACCAGCCACTGTAGCAGCAGTAATCAATCTAACAACTGCGCCAGGCATTTATTGTGTTATGTAGGGGTTGCTGACAGCAGCGCCGTGTTCTTCCTGTATTTTAATATGCATGTCTATACCAGTTTCTTCGGCGCTTCAGTGTATTTCAATAGCACCATCACGAGAAGCATTTTCTCGCTCGTTGTCAAACAAATAAAAATAAGTTTGAAGGCGCTTGATAGACTTTTTCAGTTGCGTATATATATATATATATATATATATATATATATATATATATATATATATATATATATATATATATATATATATATAATGTCTGATAATATTTGTTTTGCCGGCCGTTGTGGCCGAGCGGTTGTAGGCGCTTCAGTCTGAACTCGCGCGGCTGCTACGGTCGCAGGTTCGAATCCTGCCCCGGGCATGGATGTGTGTGATGTCGTTAGTTAGGTTTAAGTAGTTCTAAGTCTAGGGGACTGATGACCTCAGATGTTAAGACCCATAGTGCTAAGAGCCATTTTTAATATTTGTTTAAAAAAATTAGTAAACAGAGAAATAACAAAGGAAAATCAATAAAACTTCATGTAAATATACGTGTCTTTTCATCAAATTACCTATCAAATGTAATATGTTTGAAATAATATGAGTAGTGTCGAAATAATAATAAAAATAAGGTGAGCTATAAAGAAACAATAGCAAAGAATCAGAAAAAGCAGAAAGAAACCGTTTTAAAAATAAAATACTAAATTTGGAAGGTTTTCATAGTAGAAGAAATAAAAAATCGAGAACAACATGGACAGAAGAAAGGAGGAGATTTCATGGGGAGAATATGAGGAAATACTGGAAAAATAGGAAACAACAACAAAGGAAGAAGAGGAACTGAAGTTGTTTACGTGATCCTAGTTGGTCAATACGATTGTGTAAAAAAAGAGAGTGAAGGACGTTGAGCAGGATTGAATCCAGCGATCACCGATTACGGTGCTTGTACGCTAAACACATGATCGCTGCAAGCTCGTGCTCAGGGTTGCAACGCTCCAGTATATCACAAAAAATGGACAAATGGCTCTGAGCACTATGGGACTTAACATCTGAGGTCATCAGTGGCCTGAACTTAGAACTACTTAAACCTAACTAACCTCAGGACATCACACACATCCATGCCGGAGGCAGGATTCGAACCTGCGACAGTAGCGGTCGCGCTGTTCCAGACTGGAGCGCCTAGAACCGGTCGGCCACACCGGCCGGCTCCAATACATCAACGACGTTTACAATTTCTGTTGTGATTTTCTCGAATTCGACTAAGTAGTACGCGTTAGAGCTTGCACGTTACGTTGTCCACATGCGCTATTAAAAGTTCAGAAAAGTTTGAAGTAAGTTCTAGATCCGGACGTCGTCGCCCCTTTTGTGAGTTACAGATTTCTCATTTCCTTCTCAACTCCTGCTTCCGTTTCATAGCCTTCGGCTCTTATAACAACTGATCACTGATACTAGTTGGTACCATAAAATGGGTGCCGTAAGAAGCCTCAGAGGGCTGGGAGGAAAACCAGTGGTGATTGAGTGTAGGAGAGGCGTGGGGCATCCGACCAGCGTCGCGCTGCAGCGCGTGGCTTGGCGCAGAGGCCAGCAGAGGTCGCAGCGATCATTAGGCGTCGCTTACGCCGCCCCGGTCACGTCACGCGCCGAGCTGGACAGCCGCCAGGGCGCCACAGTCTGCAGGCTAGAACACTGCCCGACCGAGGAGCCCGGCTGCTGGAAACATCTGGAACAGACTCAATTCTTGGATAATCTGCAGCACGCGTAAATGTGTTTAGCTACAGCAATGAGCACGTTGGCGAGTTGCTCGGAGACTCAATGAGTCAGCATTGGCGCGATTGACAGCGTGTCGTAACAGGCGCATCTTTTTCCTTGTAGTTCGCCGTGCCCATACCGTGGAGGAAAACACTGTGACCTACACAGCACTACGTCCGTGACCTTAGAGCAACGAGGATGAAATAGCTTTCTTGGGACGTGTCATCGACATGCGATGGGACGTCCCAACTGACGCTCAAAGCAATAGTAAAACGTGCATTTATAGCGAGCGAGTGTTCCAAAATGGGTAAGCTCACAGTTTCACACAGTTACAGTGTGGAAGCGCTGTGAGAAATATGCATGAAAAGGACGCGCGCAAAATCGCAGAGTTGGGGGTCTTGATGGTCGGCTCATATGAACTCTAGGAATATGGAGTAAAAAGCTTTTGGTTTAGCTCGGAATAGGGGCCATTTGTACAGCCATTCGAACATCTGTCTTACTGTATTAATGATACAGTATATTAAACAAATGGAGCTGGCCCCCAGGCCAACTGAGCGAATCGATATTGATGCTCAGCTGTTGTTGTTGTTGTGGTATTCAGTCCTGAGACTGGTTAGATGCAGCTCTCCATGCTACTCTATCCTGTGCAAGCTTCTTCATCTCCCAGTACCTACTGCAACCTACATCCTTCTGAATCTGTTTAGGGTATTCATCTCTTGGTCTCCCTCTACGATTTTTACCCTCCACGCTGCCCTCCAATACTAAATTGGTGATCCCTTGATGCCTCAGAACACGTCCTACCAACCGATCCCTTCTTCTAGTTAATTTGTGCCACAAACTTCTCCCCAATCCTATTCAATACCTCCTCATTAGTTATGTGATCTACCCATCTAATCTTCAGCAATCTTCTGTGGCACCACATTTCAAAAGCTCCTATTCTCTTCTTGTTCAAACTAGTTATCGTCCAAGTTTCACTTCCATACATGGCTACACTCCGTACAAATACTTTCAGAAACGACTTCCTGACACTTAAATCTATACTCGATGTTAACAAATTTCTCTTCTACAGAAACGCTTTCCTTGCCATTGCCAGTCTACATTTTATATCCTCTCTACTTCGACCATCATCAGTTATTTTGCTCCCCAAATAGCAAAACTCCTTTACTACGAGGTGCATTCAAGTTCTAAGGCCTCCGATTTTTTTTCTCCGGACTGGAAAGAGATAGAAACATGCACATTGTTTTAAAATGAGGCCACTTTCATTGTCAATACGTCCCAGAGATGGCAGCACCGTACGGCAGATGGAATTTTTCCGCCAGCGGCGAGAATGAGAACTGTTTTAAATACTTACAATGGCTACGTTTTCCTTACTTGAACAGCGTGCAATCATTCGTTTTCTGAATTTGCGTGGTGTGAAACCAATTGGAATTCATCGACAGTTGAAGGAGACATGTGGTGATGGAGTTATGGATGTGTCGAAAGTGCGTTCGTGGGTGCGACAGTTTAATGAAGGCAGAACATCGTGTGACAACAAACCGAAACAACCTCGGGCTCGCACAAGCCGGTCTGACGACATGATCGAGAAAGTGGAGAGAATTGTTTTGGGGGATCGCCGAATGACTGTTGAACAGATCGCCTCCAGATTTGGCATTTCTGTGGGTTCTGTGCACACAATCCTGCATGACGACCTGAAAATGCGAAAAGTGTCATCCAGGTGGGTGCCACGAATGCTGACGGACGACCACACGGCTGCCTGTGTGGCATGTTGCCAAGCAATGTTGACGCGCAATGACGGCACGAATAGGACTTTCTTTTCGTCGGTTGTGACAATGGATGAGACGTGGATGCCATTTTTCAATCCAGAAACAAAGCGCCAGTCAGCTCAATGGAAGCACACAGATTCACCGCCACCAAAAAAATTTCGGGTAACCGCCAGTGTTGAAAAAATGATGGTGTCCATGTTCTGGGACAGCGAGGGCGTAATGCTTACCCATTGCGTTCCAAAGGGCACTACGGTAACAGGTGCATCCTACGAAAATGTTTTGAAGAACAAATTCCTTCCTGCACTGCAACAAAAACGTCCGGGAAGGGCTGCGCGTGTGCTGTTTCACCGAGACAACGCACCCGCACATCGAGCTAACGTTACGCAACAGTTTCTTCGTGATAACTTTGAAGTGATTCCTCATGCTCCCTACTCACCTGACTTGGTTCGTAGTGACTTTTGGCTTTTTCCAACAATGAAAGACACTCTCTGTGGCCGCACATTCACCAGCCGTACTGCTATTGCCTCAGCGATTTTACAGTAGTCAAAACAGACTCCCAAAGAAGCCTTCGCCGCTGCCATGGAATCACGGCGTCAGCGTTGTGAAAAATGTGTACGTCTGCAGGGCGATTACGTCGAGAAGTAACGCCAGTTTCATCGATTTCGGGTGAGTAGTTACTTAGGAAAAAAATCGGAGGCCTTAGAACTTGAATGCACCTCGTACTTTAAGTGTCTCATTTCCTAATCTAATTCCCTCAGCATCACCCGACTTAATTCGACTACATTCCATTATTCTCGTTTTCCTTTTGTTGATATTCATCTTATACCCTCCTTTCAAGACACTGTCCATTCCGTTCAACTGCTCTTCCAAGTCCTTTGCTGTCTCACACAGAATTACAATGTCATCGGCGAACCTCAAAGTTTTTATTTCTTCTCCATGGATTTTAACACCTACTCCGAATTTTTCTTTCGTTTCCTTCACTGCTTGCTCAATATACAGATTGAATAACATCGGGGATAGGCTACAACCCTGTCTCACTCCCTTCCCAACCACTGCTTCCCTTTCGTGCCCCTCGACTCTTATAACTGCCTTCTGGTTTTTGTACAAATTGTAAATAGCCTTTCGTTCCCTGTATTTTACACCTGCCACCTTCAGAATTTGAAAGAGAGTATTCCAGTCAACATTGTCAAAAGCTTTCTCTAAGTCTACAAATGCTAGAAACGTAGGTTTACCTTTCCTTAATTTAGCTTCTAAGATAAGTCGTAAGGTTAGTATTGCTTCACGTGTTCCAACATTTCTACGGAATCCGAACTGATCTTCCCCCAGGTCGGCTTCTATCAGTTTTTCCATTCGTCTGTAAAGAATTCGCGTTAGTATTTTGCAGCCGTTACTTAAACTGATAGTTCGGTAATTTTCACATCTTTCAACACCTGCTTTCTTTGGGATTGGAATTATTATATTATTTTTGAAGTCTGAGGGTATTTCGCCTGTCTCATACATCTTGCTCACCAGGTGGTAGAGTTTTGTCAGGACTGGCTCTCCCAAGGCCGTCAGTAGTTCTAATGGAATGTTGTCTACTCCCGGGGCCTTGTTTCGTCTTAGGTCTTTCAGTGCTCTGTCAAACTCTTCAAGCAGTATCGTATCTCCCATTTCATCTTCATCTACATCCTCTTCCATTTCCATTATATTGTCGTCAAGTACATTGCCCTTGTATAGACCCTCTACATACTCCCTCCACTTTTCTGCTTTCCCTTCTTTGCTTAGAACTGGTTTTCCATCTGAGCTCTTGATATTCATACAAGTGGCTCTCTTTTCTCCA